>NC_135635.1:50659246-50975903 GCF_053574225.1 Canis aureus | reverse complement strand
CTTGGACCTGCTGACCCTGGTTGCCACCTGCGCCTGAACTCGAACTGTTGACTCTGGTTCTTTCAAGGGTCTCCCCTGTACCTGGTGATCCTGGTCCCCACCTGGACCTCACCTGGAAGTGGTGACTCTTGTCACCACCGGGGACTCACCTGGACCTGCTTACTGTGTTCCACACCTGGGCCTCAATAGACCTGTTGACCATGGTCCCCAAGCCGGCCTCACATGAACCTGTTGCCTCTGATCCCAACCGGGGCCTCACGTGTTCCTGGTAACTCTGGTCCTCACCTGGGCCTCATCTGCACCTAGTGACTCTGGTCCCCACCTGGGCTTCACCTCGATCTGGTGACTCTGGTCCCCACCTGGACTTCACCTGGATCTAGTGACTCTGGTCCGCACATGGACCTCTCCTGTACCTGGTGACTCTCTTTCCAACATGGACATCACCTGAATGTGGTGAATCTGGTACTCAGTTTGGCCTCACCTGGACCTGGTGTCTCTCGTCCCCACTTTGACCTAACTCAGAACTGCTGAATCTTGCCCCACCCAGGCCGCACCCAGACCTGGTGACTCTTGTCCCCAGCTATGCCTCAATTCGACCTGATGAATCTGGTCCTCACGTGGGCTTCACATGGACCTGGGACTCAGCTGGATAGAGTGGCTCTGGTTCCCACAAGGGGCTCACCTGATACTGGTGACTGTGGTCTTTTTCTATGCCTCACCAGGACCTAGTGATTCTGTTCCCATCTGGGCCTGCATGGCCCTAGTGACTTTGGTCCTCACCCAGGCATCATTCGGACCTGGATACTCTATTCCTCACCTGGGCCTCACTTTGACCAGGGACCTCTGGTCCCATTCTGGGCCTCAAACTAAACTGGTTACTCTGGTTCCCCCTCTGGGCCTCACCCTAACCTGATAAATCTGGTCACCCCTTGGGCTTCACTTGGGCCTGGGGAGTCTGGTCCTTAGCTGGTCCTCACCTGGATCTGGTGACTGGTCCCCACCTGGGTCTCACCTGGACTTGGTGAATCCTGTTGCCACCTGCGCCTCACCTGGACCTTGTGACTGTGGTCCCACCTGGACCTCACCTGGATCTGGTTGCTCTAGTTCCCATATGGGGCTCTCCTGAATCTGGTCCGTGTTGTCTGCATCTGGCCTCACCTGGAACACAATGACTCTGATACATATTTGGGCCTCTCCTGGACCTGATGATGCTGGTCCTTACCTGGGCATCACTGGGACCTGGATACTCTCTTATATACCTGGGCCTCACCTGGACCTGGTGACTGTGGTCCTACCTGGGCCTCACCTGGACGAGGTGAATGGTTCCCACAGGGACCTCACCTGGACCTGATGACTCAGGTCCTCATATGGCATCATGGGACCTGGTTTCTCAGTTCCACATCGGGGCCTCACCTGGACCTAGTGATTCTCGTCCCCCTCTGGGCCTCACCGTGACGTGGTGACTCTGGTCACCCCTGGATATCACCAGAACCTGGTGACTCTGGTCCCCCTCTTGGACTCTCCCGGAGCTGGGGACACAGGTCCTCAGCTGGGCCTCAACAGGACCTGGTGAATCTACTCCTCACTTATGCCTCGTCTGGACCTTGTGACTCTTTTCCCACCTGGCATCAATGGGACATGGTTACACTGTTGCCCACCTGGGCCTCTCCTGGACATGATAACTTGGCTCCACACTTTGACCTCAACTGGTCCTGATGAATCTTGTCCCCCCACCTAGACCTCAATCTGGACCTGGTGAGTGTGGTCCCCACCTGGGTCTCACCTGGAACTGTTGCCTCTGATCCCCACCGGGTCCTCACGTGTACCTGGTAACTCTGGTCCTCACCTGGGTCTCATCTGGACCTAGTGACTCTGGTCCCCATCTGGGCATCACATGGATCTGGTGACTCTGGTCCCCACCTGGACTTCACCTGGATCTGGTGACTCTGGACTCCACCTGGACCTCTCCTGGACCTCGTGACTCTCTTTCCAACATGGACCTCACCTGGATCTGGTGAATCTGGTCCTCAGTTTGGCCTCACCTGGACCTGGTGTCTCTCGTCCCCACTTTGACCTAACTCAGAACTGCTGAATCTTGCCCCACCTAGGCCACACTCAAACCTGGTGACTCATGTCCCCAGCTATGCCTCAATTCGATCTGATGAATCTGGTCCTCACGTGGGCCTCACATGGACCTGGGACTCAGCTGGACAGAGTGGCTCTGGTTCCCACAAGGGGTTCACCTGGTACTGGTGACTGTGGTCTTATCCTATGCCTCACCAGGACCTAGTCATTCTGTTCCCCATCTGGGCCTGCATGGCCCTAGTGACACTGATCCTCACCCAGGCATCATTGGGACCTGGATACTCTATTCCACACCTGAGCCTCACTTTGACCAGGGTCCTCTGGTCCCATTCTGGGCCTCAAACTAAACTGGTTACCCTGGTTCCCCCTCTGGTACTCACCCTTACATGGTGACTCTGGTCACCCCTTGGTTTTCACTTGGGCCTGGTGAATCTGGTCCTTAGCTGGTCCGCACCTGGATGTTGTGACTGGTCGCCACCTGGGCCTCACCTGGACTTGGTGAATCCTGTTGCCACCTTGGCCTCACCTGGACCTTGTGACTGTGGTCCTACCTGGACCTTACCTGGATCTGGTGGCTCTAGTTCCCATATGGGGTTCTCCTCGACCTGGTTCCTTGGTCTCCATCTGGCCTCACTTGGAAAACAGTGACTCTGATCCACATTTGGGCCTCTCCTGGATCTGTTGACTCTGGTCCTTCCCTGGGCACCATTGGGACCTGGATACTCTCTTATATACCTGGGCCTTACCTGGACCTTGTGACTGTGGTCCCCCGTGGGCCTCACCTGGACGAGGTGACTGGTTCCCACAGGGACCTCATCTGGACCTGGTGACTCAGGTCCTCATATGGGCATCTTGGGACCTGGTTTCACAGTTCCACATCGGGGCCTCACCTGGACCTAGTGATTCTCGTCCCCCTCTGGGCCTCACCCTGACTTGTGACACTGGTCCCCACCTGGATATCACCAGAACCGGGTGACACACCCGGAGCTGGGGACACTGGTCCTCAGCTGGGCCTCAACAGGACCTGGTGAATCTACTCCTCACTTAGACCTCGTCTGGACCTTGTGACTCTTTTCCCACCTGACATCAATGGGACATGGTTACTGTGTTCCCCATCTGGGCCTCACCTGGTCATGATAACTTTGTTCCACACTTTGGGCTCAACTGGTCCTGATGACTCTGGTCCCCCCACCTAGGCCTCAATCTGGACCTGGTGACTGTGGTCCCCCCCTGGGTCTCACCTGGATCTGGTGACTCTCGTTCCCACATGAACCACACCTGGACCTGGTGACTGTGGTGTTCTTGTAGACTCACATTTACCTGGTGCCTCGTGTCGCCACTAGGACCTCAACTGGGTCTGTTGACTCTGGCCTGCAGGTTCGCCTCACTTGGACCTGGTGAGTGGGGTTGCCACCTGGGCCTCACTGAAACCTGGTGACTCAGGTCCCCACGTGGGCCTCTTGGACCTGTTTATCTGGTGCTTGCCTGATCCTCTCCCAGACCCGGGTACTCTGGTCCCCAACTGGGCCTCACCTCGACCTGGTGATTGTGGTCCCCATCTGGGCCTCACCCAGTCCTGGTGACTTTGTTCCCCACCTGGACCTGATTCCTGTGGACTCCTTCTTGGCCTCACCTGGAACCGGTGTCTCTGATCCTATCTGCGCCTCACCCAGACCTGTTGACTCTGGTCCTCACCTGGGCATCATTGGTACCTGGTGACTCTGTTCCACACCTGAGCCTCACCTGGACATGATGACTCTGGAACCTCTCTGGGCCTCACCCTGACCTGGTGATTCTGGTCCCCATCTGGATTTCACCTGGACCAGGTGATTCTGGTACCCCTCTAGGCCTCAACGAGATCTGGTGACTCTGGTCCTCAACTGGTCCTCACCTGGACCTAGTGAATATGCTCCATCTAGGCCTCATTTGGACCTGGTGACTCTGGTCCCTACCTGGGCATCATCGGGACATGGTTCCACTGCATGGCCTGCAGGTTGGCGTCACCTGGACCTGGTAAATCTGGTCCCTACCTGGGCATCAACGGGACATGGTTTCTCTGCATGGCATGCAGGTTGTCCTCACCTGGACCCGGTAAGTCTATTCCCTACATGGGCATCATTGGGACATGGTTCCTCTGCATGGCCTGCATGTTGGCTTCACCTGGACCTTGTTACTGGGGTTTTCACCAGTGCCTCACCCATACCTGGTGACACAGGTCCCCACGTGCTCATCACTTTGACCTGGTGAATCTGACCCTTACCTGGTCCTCACCCAGAACTGGTAAGTCTGGTCACGACCTGGGAATCACCTGGGCCTGGTGAATCTGGTCCCCATCTGGGCCTCACCCAGTCCTGGTGACTTTGTTCCCCATCTGGGCCTGATTGCTGTGGACTCCTTCTTGGCCTCACCTGGAACTGGTGACTCTGATCCTAACTGGGCCTCACCCAGAACTGGTGACTCTGGTACTCACCTGTGGTCCATTATGACATGGATACTCTGTTCCAACCTGAGCCTCACCTGGATATGATGACTCTGGATCCCCTCTGGGCCTCAGCCTGACATGGTGACACTGGTCCCCATCTGGATGACTCTGGTCCCTACCTGGGCATCATCAGTACATGGTTGCTTTGCATGGCCTGAAGGTTGCCCTAACCTGGACCTGGTGTGTGGGGTTGCCACCTGGGTCTCACCCATACCTGGTGACTCAGATCCCAACGTGAGACTCTTGGACCTGGTGAATCTGGTCCTTATCTGTTCCTCTCCCAGATTCGGGGACTCTGGACACCACCTGGGCTCACCTGGACCTGGTGGATCTGGTCCCCATCTGGGCCTCACCCAGTCCAGGTGACTTTGTTCCCCACCTGTACCTGATTGCTTTGGACTGTTTCTTGGCCTCACCTGGAACTGGTGTCTCTGATCCTATCTGCGCCTCACCCAGACCTGTTGACTCTGGTCCTCACCTGGGCATCATTGGTACCTGGTGACTCTGTTCCACACCTGAGCCTCACCTGCACATGTTGACTCTGGAACCACTCTGGGCCTCACCCTGACCTGAAGACTCTGGTACCCATCTGGATGTCACCAAGACCAGGTGAATCTGGTACCCCTCTGGGCCTCAACTACACTTGGTGACACTGGTCCTCAACTGGGCCTCACCGGGACCTAGTGAATATGCTCCCCACCTGCGCCTCATCTGGACCTGGTGACTCTGGTTCTACCTGGGCATCATCGGGTCATGGTTACTCTATTCCCCACTGGGACTGACCTGATACTGGTAACTCTGGTCCTGACTTTTGGCTCTTCTGTACCAGGTGACTCTGGCTCAACCTGGGCCTCACCTGTAACTGTTGAATCTGATCCTAAGCATGGACTCACCTCACCTGATGTCTGTGGTGCCCATGGGACCTCACCTCGTCCTCATGTCTCTGGTCTCACCTGGACCTCACCAGGACTTGGGGTCTCTCGTACCCACCTGGGTAGCATCAGGATATGGTTACACTGTTCACTAACAGTGACCCAGCCGGACCTATTAACTCTGGTCTTCACCTGGGCCACACCTGGACATGGTGACACTGGTTCCCACCTGGGTCTCACCTGGACATGGTGAGTCGGATCCCCACAGGGTCCTCACCTCTAACTGGTGATTCTCGTTCCCAAATGGACATCATGTGGACCTGGTGGCTGCAGTGTTTCTAGATTCTCATGTACCTCGTGACTCTGGTCCCCACGAGGGCCTCACCGGGACCTGGTGAGTGTGGTTGCCACCTGCACCTCACCTGGAACTGTTGATTCTGGTCTGCACCTGAGACTACCCTGGATCTGGTGACTATGGTCCCAATCTGGGCTTCACCTGGATTTGGGCACTCCGATTCCCATCTGGGCCTCACCTGGCCCTGTTGACCATGGTCCTCAACTGGGCAAAATTGGGACCCGGTGACTGTGTTCCACACCTGGACCTCACCTGGACCAGGTTACTCTGGTCCCCCTCTGGGTCTCACCGTGCTCTAGTGACTGTGAACCCCACTTTGGCATGACTTGGACCTGCTGACCCTGGTTGTCACCTGCGCCTGACCTCGAAATGTTGACTCTGATTCTTTCAAGGGCCTCCCCTGTACCTGGTGATCCTGGTCCCCACCTGGGCCTTACCTGGACCGGGTGACTCTTGTCACCACCGGGGACTCACTTGGACCTGGTTACAGTGTTCCACACTGGGCCTCAAGTAGAACTCTTGACCATGGTCCCCAAGCCTGCCTCATATGGACCTGTTGCCTCTGATACCTACCGGCGCCTCACGTGTACCTGGTAACTCTGGTCCTCACCTGGGCCTGATCTGGACCTAGTGACTCTGGTCCCCACCTGGGCTTCACCTGGATCTGGTGACTCTGATCCCCACCTGGACTTCACCTGGATCTGGGGACACTGGTCCCAACCTGGACCTCTCCTGGACCAGCTGACTCTCTTTCCATCATAGACCTCACCTGGATCTGGTGGCTCTGGTTCCCATATGCGGCTCTCCTGGACCTGGTTCCTGTGGTCTCCATCTGGCCTCACCTGGAACACAATGACTCTGATCCATATTTGGGCCTCTCCTGGACCTGCTTACTCTGTCCTCACCTTGGCATTATTGGGACCTGGATACACTCTTATATACCTGGGCCTCAGCTGGACCTGGTGACTGTGGTCCCACCTGGCCTCAGCTGGACGAGGTGACTGGTTCCCACAGGGACCTCACCTGGACCTGGTGACTCAGGTCCTCATATGGGCATCATGGTTCCTGCTTTCTCAGGTCCACATTGGGGCCTCACCTGGACCTAGTGATTCTCGTCCCCCTCTGGGCCTCACCCTGATGTGGTAACTCTGGTCCCCACATGGATATCACCAGAACCGGGTGACTCTGGTTCCCCTCTGGGACTCACCCAAAGCTGGGGACACTGGTCCTCAACTGGGCCTCAAGAGGACCTGATGAATCTACTCCTCACTTAGACCTCGTCTGGACCTGTGACTCTTTTCCCACCTGACATCAATGGGACATGGTTACTCTGTTCCCCAACTGGGCCTCACCTGGATATGATAACTTTGCTCCACACTTTGGCCTCAACTGGTCCTTATGAATCTGGTCCCCCCACGTAGGCCACAATCTGGACCTGGTAACTGTGGTCCCCACCTGGGTCTCTTGGACCTGGTGACTCTTTTTCCCACATGAACCACACCTGGACCTGGTGACTGTGGTGTTCTTGTAGACTCACATTTACCTAGTGACTCTGGTCCCCACTAGGGCCTCACGTGTATCTGGTGACTCTGGCCTGCAGGTTGGCCTCACCTGGACTTGGTGAGTGTGGTTGCCACCTGGGACACACCCATACCTGGTGACTCAGGTCCCCACGTGTGCCTCTTTGACCTGGTGAATCTGGTCCTTACCTGGTCCTCTACTAGACCCGGGGACTCCGGTCACCACCTGGGCCTCACCTGGACCTGGTGAGTGAATCTGGTCTCCATCTGGGCCTCACCCAGTCCTGGTGACTTTGTTCCCCACCTGGACCTGATTGCTGTGGACTCTTTCTTGGCCTTACCTGGAACTGGTGGCTCTGATCCTATCTGCACGTCACCCAGATCTGGTGACTCTGGTCCTCAACTGGGCCTCACCTGGACCTAGTGAATATGCTCCATCTGGGCCTCATTTGGGCCTGGTGACTCTGTTCCCTACCTGGGCATCATCGGGACATGGATCCACTGCATAGCCTGCAGGTTGGCATCACCTGGACCTGGTAACTCTGGTCCCTACATGGGCATCATCGGGACATGGTTCCTCTACATGGCCTGCAGGTTGGCCTCACCTGGACCTGGTGAGTGGGGTTGCCACCTGGGCCTCACCCATATCTGGTGACAAAGGTCCCCACGTGGGCCTAGATTGGACCTTGTGAATCTGGTCCTTACCTTATACTCACCCGGAACTGGTAACCCTGGTCACCACCTGGGCCTCACCCTGACTTGGTGATTCTGGACCCATCTGGATTTCACCTAGACCAGGTGAATCTGGACCCCTCTGCGCCTCAACTAGAACTGGTGACTCTTGTCCTCAACTTGGCATCACCGGGACCTAGTGAATATGCTCCCCACCTGCGCCTCATCTGGACCTGGTGACTCTGGTTCTTCCTGGGCATCATCGGGACATGGTTACTCTATTCCCCACTGGGACTGACCTGATCCTGGTAACTCTTGTCCTGACTTTGGCCTCTTCGGTACCAGGTGACTCTGGCTCAACCTGTGCCTCACCTGTAACTTGTGACTCTGATCGTAAGCATGGCCTCACCTGACGTGGTGACTGTGGTTCCCATCGGGACCTCATCTGGACCTCGTGTCTCTGGGCCCACCTGGGCCTCACCAGGATATGGTGTCTCTGGTACCCACCTGGTTAGCATCAGGATATGGTTACACTGTTCACTAACAGTGACCCAGCCGGACCTATTAACTCTGGTCTTCACCTGGGTCTCACCTGGGCATGGTGGGTCGGATCCCCACCTGGTCCTCACCTGTAACTGGTGATTCGCGTTCCCACATGGACATCATGTGGACCTGGTGGCTGCAGTGTTTCTAGCTTCCCATGTACCTCGTGGCTCGGGTCCCCACCAGGGCCTCACCGGGACCTGGTGAGTGTGGTTGCCACCTGCACATCACCTGGACCTAGTGATTCTGGTCTGCAACCGAGACTACCCTGGATCTGGTGACTGTGGTCCCCACCTGGGCTTCACCTGGATTTGGGGAATCTGGGCCCCATATGGGCACTCCTGGCTCTGTAGACCATGATCCTCAACTGGGCAAATTTGGGACCCGGTGACTGTGTTCCACAACTGGACCTCACCTGGACCAGGTGACTCTGGTCCCCCTCTGGGTCTCACCGTGCCCTAGTGACTGTGAACCCCACTTTGGCCCGACTTGCACATTCTGTCCCTGGTTGCCACCTGCACCTGACCTCGAACTGTTGACTCTGGTTCTTTCAAAGGCCTCCCCTGTACCTGGTGATCCTGGTCCCCACCTGGGCGTCACCTGGACCTGGTGACTCTTGATACCACCGGGGACTTACCTGGACCTGGTTACTGTGTTCCACACCTGGGCCTCAAGTAGACCTGTTGACCACGGTCCCGAAGCCGGCCTCACATGGACTTGTTGCCTCTGATCCCCACAGGGGCCTCACGTGTACCTGGTAACTCTGGTCCTCACCTGGGCCTCATCTGGACCTAGTGACTCTGATCCCCACCTGGGCTTCACCTGGACCTGGTGAATCTGGTCCCCATCTGGGCCTAACCCAGTCCTGGTGACTATGTTCCCCAACTGGACCTGATTGCTCTGGACTCTTTCTTGCCCTCACCTTGAACTGGTGACTCTGATCCTATTACCTAGTCCTCACCCGGAACTGGTAAATCTGGTCACCACCTGGGCATCACCTCGTCCTGGTGACTTTGTTCCCCACGTGGACCTGATTGCTGTGGACACCTTCTTGGCCTCACCTGGAAGTGGTAACACTGATCACAACTGGGCCTCTCCCAGATCTGGTGACTCTGGTCCTCACCTGGGCCTCATCTGGACCTAGTGACTCTGGTCCCCACCTGGGCTTCACCTGGATCTGGTGACTCTGGTCCCCACCTGGATTTCACCTGGAACTGGTGACTCTGGTCCATACCTGAACCTCTCCTGGACCTGGTGCCTCACTTTCCAACATGGACCTCACTTGGATCTGGTGACTATGGTCCTCAGTTTGGCCTCACCTGGACCTGGTGTCTCTCGTCCCCACTTTGACCTAACTCAGAACTGCTGATCTTGCCCCACCTAGGCCGCACGCAGACATGGTGACTCTTGTTTCCAGCTATGCCTCAATTCGACCTGATGAATCTGGTCCTCACGGGGGCCTCCACGGACCTGGGACTCAGCTGGATAGAGTGGCTCTGGTTCCCACAAGGGGCTTACCTGATACTGCTGACTGTGGTCTTATTCTATGCCTCACCAGGACCTAGTGATTCTGTTCCCCATCTGGGCCTGCATGGCCCTAGTAAATCTTTTCCTCACCCAGGCATCATTGGGATCTGGATACTCTATTCCACATCTGTGCCTCACTTTCACCAGGGACCTAGGGTCCCATTCTGGGCCTCAAACTAAACTGGTTACTCTGGTTCCCCCTCTGGGCCTCACCCCTACCTGGTGACTCTGGTCACCCCTTGGGCTTCACTTGGGCATGGTGAATCTGGTCCTTAGCTGTTCCGCACCTGGATCAGGTGACCGGTCGCTACCTGGGCCTCACCTGGACTTGGTGAAACCTGTTGCCACCTGCGCCTCCCCTGGGCCTTGTGACTGTGGTCCCACCCAGACATCACCTGGATCTGGTGGCTCTGGTTCCCATATGGGGCTCTCCTGGACCTGGTTCCTGTGGTCTCCGTCTGGCCTCACCTGGAACACAATGACTCTGAACCATATTTGGTCCTCTCCTGGACCTGTTGACTCTGGTCCTTACCTGGGCATCATTGGGACCTGGATACTCTCTTATATACCTGGGCCTCACCTGGACCTGGTGACTCTGGTCCCACCTGGGCCTCACCTGGACGAGGTGACTGGTTCCCACAGGACCTCACCTGGACCTGGTGACTCAGATCCTCATATGGGCATCATGGGACCTGGTTTCTCAGTTCCACATCGGGGCCTCACCTGGACCTAGTGATTCTCGTCCCCTTTGGGTCTCACCCTGATGTGGTGACTCTGGTCCCCACCTGGATATCACCAGGACCAGGTGACTCTGGTCCCCCTCTGGGACTCACCCGGGGCTGGCGACACTTGTCCTCAGGTGGGCCTCAACAGGACCTGGTGAATCTACTCCTCACTTAGGCCTCGTCTGGACCTTGTGACTTTTTTCCCACCTGGCATCAATGAGACATGGTTACTCTGTTCCCCACCTGGGCCTCACCTGGACATGATAACTTTCCTCCACACTTTGGCCTCTACAAGTCCTGATGACTCTGGTCCCCCTACCTAGTCCTCAATCTGGACCTGGTGACTATGGTTCCCACCTGGGTCTCACCTGGACCTGGTGACTCTCGTTCCCACATGAACCACACCTGGACCTGGTGACTGTGGTGTTCTTGTAGACTCATATTTACCTGGTGACTCCGGTCCCCTCTAGGGCCTCATCTGGATCTGGTGACTCTGGCCTGCAGGTTGGCCTCACCTGGACCTGGTGAGTGGGTTGCCACTAGGGCCTCACCCATACCTGGTGACTCAGGTCCCCACGTGAGCCTTTTGGACCTGGTGAATCTGGTCCTTACCTGGTCCTCTCCCAGACCCGATGACTCTGGTCACCACCTGGGCCTCACCTGGACCTGGTGAATCTGGTCCCAATCTGGGCCTCACCCATTCTTGGTGACTTTGTTCCACACCTTGACCTGATTGCTGTGGACTCTTTCTTGACCTCACCTAGAACTGGTGACTCTGATCCTATCTGCGCGTCACCCAGACCTGGTGACTCTGGTCCTCACCTGGGCATCATTCGTACCTGGTGACTCTGTTACACACCTGAGCCTCACCTGGTCATGATGACTCTGGAAATTCTCTGGGCCTCACCCTGACCTGGTGACTCTGGTCCCCATTAGGACGTAACCCGGACTGGGTGATTCTGGTTCCCATCTAGGCCTCAAGCAGATCTGGTGATTCTCGTCCTCAACTGGGCCTCACGTGGACTTAGTGAATATGCTCCATCTTGGCCTCATTTGGACCTGGTGACTCGGGTCCCTACCTGGGCATCATCGGGACATGGTTCCGCGCACCGCCTGCAGGTTGGCCTCACCTGAACCTGGTGAGTGGGATTGCCACCTGTGGCTCACCCATACCTGGTGACTCAGGTCCCCACGTGGGCCTCTTGGACCTGGTGAATCTGGTCCTTACCTCGTCTTCTCCCAACCTGGGGACTCTGGTCATCACCTAGGCCTCACCTGTAGAAGGGGAACTGATCCCCATCTGGGCCTCACCCAATCCTGGTTACTTTGTTCCCCACCTGGAACTGATTGCTGTGGACTCTTTCTTTGCCTCACCTGCAACTGGTGACTCTGATCCTATCTGCGCGTCACCCAGATCTGTTGACTCTGGTCCTCATGTGGGCATCTTGGTACCTGGTGACTCAGTTCCATACCTGAGCCTAACCTGGACATGATGACTCTGGAACCTCTCTGGGCCTCACCCTGTCCTGGTGACTCTGGTCCCCATCTGGATGTCACCTGGAGCAGGTGATTTTGGTACCCCTCTGAGCCTCAACGAGATCTGGTGACTCTGGTCCTCAACTGGGCCTCACCTGGACCTAGTGAATATGCTCCATCTGGGCCTCATTTGGACCTGGTGACTCTGGTCCCTCCCTCGGCATCATCGGTACATGGTTCCACTGCATGGCCTGCAGGTTGGCATCACCTGGACCTGGTAACTCTGGTTCATACATGGGCATCATCGGGACACGGTTCCTCTGCATGGCGCGAAAGATGGCCTCTCCTGGACCTGGTGAGTGTGGTTGCCACCTGTGCCTCACCCGTACCTGGGGACACAGGCCCCTCGTCGACCTCAAGGACCTGGTGAATCTGGTCCTTACCTGGTCGTCTCCCATCCCCGGGGTCTCTGGTCACCCCCTGGGCCTCACCTGGACCTGGTCAATGTGGTCCCCATCTGGGCATCACCCAGTCCTGGTGACTTTGTTCCCCACCTGGATGATTGGTGTGGACTATTTCTTGGCCTCACCTTGAACTGGTGACTCTGATCCTATCTGGGCATTACAAAGACCTGGTGACTCTGGTCCTCACCTGGGCATCTTTGGTACCTGGTGACTCTGTTCCACACCTGAGACTCACCTGGACATGTTGACTCTGGAACCTCTCTGGGCCTCATCCTGACCTGGTGACTCTGGTCCCCATCTGGATGTCACCTGGACCAGGTGATTCTGGTACCCCTCTAGGCCTCAACCAGGTCTTGTGACTCTGGTACTCCACTGCACCTCAGATGGACCTACTAAATATGCTCCATCTTGGTCTCATTGGACCTGGTGATTCTGATCCCAACCTTGGCATCATCGGGACATGGTTTCACTGCATGGCCTGCAGGTTGGCCTCACCTGGACCTGTTAAATCTCGTCCCTACCTGGGCATCATCGGGACATGGTTCCTCTGCATGGCCTGCAGTTTCGCCTCACCTGGACATCGTGAGTGGGGTTGCCACCTGGGCCTCGCCCATGCCTGTTGACACAGGTCCCCACGTGGGCCTCACTTGGACCTGGTGAATCTGGACCTTACATGGTCCTCACCCGGAACTGTTAACTCAGGTCACCACCTGGGAATCACCTGGACCTGGTGAATCTGGTCCCCATCTGGGGTCATCCTTTCCTGGTGACTTTGTTCCCCAACTGGACCTGATTGCTGTGGACTCCTTCTTGTCCTCACCTGGAACTGGTGACTCTGATACTAACTGGGCCTCACCCTGATCTAGTGACTCTGGTCCTCACTTGTGGACCATTATCAACTGGATACTCTGTTCCACACGTGAGCCTCACCTGGACATGATGACTCTGGATCCCCTCTGGGCCTCAGCCTGACATGGAGACTCTGGTCCCCATCTGGATTTCACCTAGACCAGGTGAATCTGGTACCCCTCTAGGCCTCAACTTGACCTGGTGACTCTGGGCCCCAAGTGGGCCTCACCGGGACCTAGTGAACATGCTCCCGACCTGCGCCGCATCTGGGCATGGTGACTCTGGTTTTACCTGGGCTTCCTCGGGAATTGGTTACTGTATTCCCCACTGGGACTGATCTATCATGGCAACTCTGGTCCTGACTTTGGCCTCTTCTGTTCCAGGTGACTCTGGCTCTACCTGGGCCTCACCTGTAACTGGTGACTCTGATCCTAAGCATGGCCTCACCTGACCTGGTGACTGTGGTTCCCATCAGGATCTCACCTGGACCTTTGTCTCTGGTCCCCACCTGGGTAACATCAGGATATTGTTACACTGTTCACTAACAGTGATCCAGCTGGACCTATTAACTCTGGTCTTCACCTGGGCCACACCTGGACATGGTGACACTGGTTCCCACCTGGATCTCACCTGGACATCGTGAGTTGGATCCCCACCTGGTCCTCACCTGTAACTGGTGATTGTCGTTCCCACATGGACTACATGTGGACCTGGTGGCTGCAGTGTATCTAGATTCTCATGTACCTCGTGACTCTGGTCACCACCAGGGCCTCACCGGGACCTGGAGAGTGTGGTTGCCACCTGCACCTCACCTGGACTTGGTGATTCTGGTCTGCACCTGAGAATACCCTGGATCTGGTGACTGTGGTCTACACCTGGGCTTCACCTGGATTCGGGGACTCCGGTCCCCATCTGGGCGTCACCTGGTCCTGTTGACCATGGTACTCAACTGGGCAAAATTGGGACCTCTTGACTGTGTTCCACACCTGGACCTCACCTGGACCAGGCGACTCTGGTCCCCCTCTGGATCTCACCGTGTCCTAGTGACTGTGAACCCCACTTTGGACTCACTTGGACCTGCTGACCCTGGTTCCCACCTGCGACTGACGTCGTAATGTTGACTCTGGTACTTTCAAGGGACTCCCCTGGACCTGGTGATCCTGGTCCCCACCTGGGCCTCACCTGGACGTGGTAACTTTCTTCACCACCGTTTACTCACCTAGACCTTGTTACTGTGTTCCACACCTGAGCTTCAAGTAGACCTGTTGACCAAGGTCCCCAAGTCGGCCTCACATGGACCTGTTGCCTCTCATCCCCACCGTGGCCTCTCGTGTACCTGGTAACTCTGGTCCTCACCTGGGCATCATTGGTCCTGGTGACTCTGTTCCATACCTGAGGCTCCCCTGGACATGATGACTCTCGTACCTCTCTGGCTATCAACCTGACCTGGCGACTCTGGTCCCCATATGGATGTCACCTGGTCCAGGGGATTATGGTACCCCTCTGGGCCTCAACCAGGTCTGGTGACTCTGGTCCTCAACTGGGCCTCACCTGGACCTAGTGAATATGCTCCATTTGGGCCTCATTTCGACCTGGTAACTCTGGTCCCTACCTGGGCATCAACGGGACATGGTTCCACTTCATGGCCTGTAGGTTGGCCTCACCTGGACCTGGTAACTCTCATCCCTACCTGAGCATCTTTGGTACCTGGTTCCTCTGCATGGCCTGCAGGTTGGCCTCACCTGGAACTGGTGAGTGGGTTTGTCACCTGGGCCTCACCCTAGCCTAGTGACACAGGTCCCCAAGTGGGCCTCACTTGGACCTGGTGAATCTGGTCCTTACCTGGTGGTCACCCGGAACTGGTAACTCTGGTCACCACATGGGAATCACCTGGGCCTGGTGAATCTGGTCCCCATCTGGGCCTCACCCAGTCCTGTTGACTTTCTTCCCCACCTGGACCTGATTGCTGTGGACTCCTTCTTGGCTAACCTGGAACTGCTGACTCTGATGCTAACTGGGCCTCACCCAGATCTGGTGACTCTGGTCCTCACCTGTGGACCATTATGACCTGGATACTCTGTTCCACACCTGAGCCTTACCTGGATATGTTGACTCTGGACCCTTCTGGGCCTCAGCCTGACATGGGGACTCTGGACCCCATCTGGATGTCACCAGACCAGGTAAATCTGGTACCCCTCTAGGCCTCAGCTAGACCTGGTGACTCTGGTCCTCAACTCGGCCTCAACGGAACCTAGTTAACATACTCCCCACCTGCGCCACATCTGGGCCTGGTGACTCTGGTTCTACCTGGGCATCATCGGGACATGGTTACTCTATTCCCAATTGGAGTGACCTGATCCTGGTAATTCTGGTCCTGACTTTGGCCTCTTCTGTACCAGGTGACTCTGGATCCACCTTGGGTTCACCGGTAACTGGTGACTCTGATCCTAAGCATGGCCTCACCTGACCTGGTGACTGTGGTTCACATCGGGACCTCCCCTGGACCTCATGTCTCTGGTCCCAACTGGGCCTCACCAGGACATGGTGTCTCTGGTACCCACCTTGGTAGCATCAGGATACGGTTACACTGTTCACTAACAGTGACCCAGCCAGACCTATTAACTCTGGTCTTCACCTGGGCCACACCTGGACATGTTGACACTGGTTCCCACCTGGGTCTCACCTGGACATGGTGAGTAGCATCCACAACTGGTCCTCCCGTGTAACTGGTGATTCTCGTCCCATATGGACATCATGTGGACCTGGTGGCTGCAGTGTTTCTAGCTTCTCATGTACCTCGTGACTCTGGTCCCCACCAGGGCCTCACAGGGACCTGGTGAGTGTGGTTGCCACCTGCACCTCAAGTGGACCTGGTGATTCTGGTCTGCACCTGAGACTACCCTGGATCTGGTGACTGTGGTCCCCACCTGGGCTTCACCTGCTTTGGGGACTCCGGTCTCCATCTATGCCTCACCTGGCCCTGTTGACCATTGTCCTCAACTGGGCAAAATTGGGACCCGGTGACTCTCTTCCACAACTGGACTTCACCTGGACCAGGTGATTCTGGTCTCCCTCTGGGTCTCACCACGCCCTAGTGACTGTGAACCCAAGTTTGCCCTGACTTGGACCTGCTGAACTTGGTTGCCACGTGCGCCTGACCTCGAACTGTTGACTCTGGTACTTTCAAGGGCCTACCCTGTACCTTGTGATCCTGGTCCCCACCTGGGTCTCAACTGGACGTGGTGACTCATGTCACAACCGCGTACTCACCTGGACCTGCTTACTGTGTTCCACATCTGGGCCTCAAGTAGACTGGTTGACCATGGTCCCCAAGCCGGCCTCACATGACCTGTTGCCTCTGATCCCCACCGGGGCCTCACGTGTACCTGGTAACTCTGGCCCTCATCTGGGCCTCATCTGGACCTAGTGACTCTGGTCCCCACCTGGGCTTCACCTGGATCTGGTGACTCTGGTCCCCACCTGTACCTCACCTGGATCTGGTGACTCTGGTCCCCACCTGGACCTCTCCTGCACCTGGTGACTCTCTTTCCAACATGGACCTCACCTGGATCTGGTGACTCTGGTCCTCACTTTGGCCTCACCTGGACCTGGTGTCTCTCATCCCCACTTGGACCTAACTCAGAACTGCTGAATCTTGCCCCACCTAGGCCGCTCCCAGACCTGGTGACTCTTGTCACCAGCTATGCCTCAATTCGACAAGATGAATCTGGTCCTCACGTGGGCCTCACATGGACCTGGGACTCAGCTGGATAGAGTGGCTCTGGTTCCCACAAGGGGCTCAACTGATACTGGTGACTGTGGTCTTATTTTATGCCTCACCAGGACCTAGTGATTCTGTTCCCCATCTGGGCCTGCATGGCCCTAGTGACTCTGGTCCTCACCCAGGAATCATTGGGAACTGGATACTCTATTCCACACCTGAGCCTCACTTTGACCAGGGACCTCTGGTCCCATTCTGGGCCTCAAACTAAACTGGTTACTCTGGTTCCCCCTCTGGGACTCACCCTTACCTGGTGACTCTGGTCACCCCTTGGGCTTCACTTGGGCCTGGTGAATCTGGTCCTTAGCTGGTCCACACCTGGAATTGGTGACTGGTCGCCTCCTGGGTCTCACCTGGACTTGGTGAATCCTGTTGCCACCTGCACCTTACCTGGACCTTGTGACTGTGGTCCCACCTGGACCTCACCTGGATCTGGTCTCTCTGGTTCCCATATGGGGCTCTCCTGGACCTGGTTCCTGTAGTCTCCATCTGGCCTCACCTGGAACACAATGACTCTGATACATATTTGGGCCTCTCATGGACCTGTTGACTCTGGTCCTTACCTAGGCATCATTGGGACCTGGATACTCTCTTATATACCTGGGCCTCACCTGGACCTGGTGACTGTGATCCCACCTGGGTCTCACCTGGACGAGGTGACTGGTTCCCACAGGGACCTCAACTGGACCTGGTGACTCAGGTCCTCATATGGACATCATGGGACCTGGTTTCTCAGTTCCACATAGGGGCCTCACCTGGATCTAGTTATTCTCGTCCCTCTCTGGGCCTCACCCTGACGTGCTGACTCTAATCCCCCCCCGGATATCACCAGAACCGGGTGACTCTGGTCCCCCTCCGGAGTCACCCGGAGCTGGGGTCACTGGTCCTCAACTCGGCCTCAACAGGACCTGGTGAATCTACTCCTCACTTAGGCCTCGTCTGGACCTTGTGACTCTTTTCCCACCTGGCAACAATGGGACATGGTTACTCTGTTCCGCACCTGGGCCTCACATGGACATGATAACTTTGCTCCGCACTTTGGCCTCAACTGGTCCCGATGACCCTGGCCCCATCCGAGCCTCAGTCTGGATCTGGAGACTGTCGTCCCCACCTGGGTCTCACCTGGACCTGGGGACTCTCGTTCCCACATGAACCACACCTGGACCTGGTTACTGTGGTGTACTTGTAGCCTCACATTTACCTGGTGACTCCGGTCCCCACTAGTGCCTCACCTGGATCTGGTGACTTTGGCCTGCAGGTTGGCCTCACTTGGACCTGGTGAGTGGGGTTGCCACCTGGGCCTCACCTAAACCTGGTGATCTGGTCCCCATCTGGATGTCACCTGCACCAGGTGTTTCTGGTACCCCTCTAGGTCTCAACCAGATCTGGTGACTATTGTCCTCAACTGGGCCACATCTGGACCTAGTGAATATGCTCCATCTGAGCCTCATTTGGACCTGGTGACTCTGGTCACTCACTGGGCATCATCGGGAAATGGATCCACTGCATGGCCTGCTGGTTGGACTCACCTGGACCTGGCAACTCTGGTCCCTACCTGGGCATCATCGAGACATGGTTCCTCTGCATGGCCTTCAGGTTGGCCTCATCTTGACCTGGTGAGTGGGGTCCCCACATGGGTCTTACCCATGCATGGTGACACAGGTCCCCACGTGGGCCTCACTAGGACCTGGTGAATGTGGTCCTTACCTAGTCCTCACCCGGAACTGGTAAATCTGGTCACCACCTGGGCATCACCTAGTCCTGGTGACTTTGTTCCCCACCTGGACCTGATTCCTGTGGACACCTTCTTGGCCTCACCTGGAAGTGGTAACTCTGATCCTAACTGGGCCTCTCCCAGATATGGTGACTCTGGTCCTCACCTGTGGACCAGTATGACCTGGATACTCTGTTCCTCACCTGAGCCTCACCTGGACATGATGACTCTGGATCCCCTCTGGGCCTCGCCCTGACATGGTTACGCTCATCCCCATCTGGATGTCACCTAGACCAGGTGAATCTGGTACCCCTCTAGGCCTCACCCAAACCTGGTGACTCAGGTCCCCACGTGGGCCTCTTTGATCTGTTAATCTGGTCCTTACCTGGTCCTCTCCCAGACCCGGGGACTCTGCTCACCACCTGGGCCTCACCTGACCTGGTGAATCTGTTCCCCATCTGGGCCTCACCCATTCCTGGCGACTTTGTTCGCCACCTGGACCTGATTGTTGTGGTCTCCTTCTAGGCCTCACCTGGAACTGCTGACTCTGATCGTATCTGCACGTCACCCAGATCTGGTGAGTCTGGTCCTCAACTGGGCATCATTGGTACCTGGTGACTCTGTTCCTCACCTGAGTCTCACCTGGACATGATGACTCTGGAACCTCTCAGGGCCTCTCCCTGACCTGGTGACTCTGGTCCCCATCTGGATGTCACCTGGTCCAGGTGATTCTGGTACCCCTCTAGGACTCAACCATATCTGGTGACTTTGATCCTCAACTGGGCCTCACCTGCACCTAGTGAATATGCTCCATCTGGGCCTCATTTGGACCTGGTGACTCTGATCCCTACCTGGGCATCATCGGGACATGGTTCCATTGCATGGACTGCAGGTTGGCCTCACCTGGACCTGGTAAATCTGGTTCCTACCTGGGCATCATCGGGACATGTTCCACTGCATGACCTGCAGGTTGGCCTCACCTGGACCTGAGAACTCTAGTCCCTACCTTGGCATCATCGGGACATGGTTCCTCTGCATGGCCTGCATGTTGGCCTCACCTGGACCTGGTGAGAGGGGTTGTCACTTGGGCCTCACACATGCCTGGTGACACAGGTCCCCACGTGGGCCTCACTTGGACCTGGTGAATCTGGTCCTTCCCTGGTCCTCACCCGGAACTCATAACTCTGTTCAGCACCTGGGAATCACCTGGACCTGGTGAATCTGGTCCCCATCTGGGCCTCACCCAGTCCTCGGGGCTTTGTTCCCCACGTGGACCTGATTGCTGTGGACTCTTTCTTGGCCTCACCTGGAACTGGTGACTCTGATCCTATCTGCGTGTAACCCAGACCTGGTGACTCTGGTCCTCACCTGGGCATCATTGGTACCTGGTGAATCTGTTCCACACCTGAGCCTCACCTGGACATGATGACTCTGGAACCTTTCTGGGCCTCACCCTGACATGGTGACTCTGGTCCCCAACTGGATGTCACCTGGACCAGGTGTTTCTGGTACCTCTCTAGGCCTCAACCAGACCTGGTGACCCTGGTCCTCACCTGGGCCTACTGGGACCTAGTGTTCATGCTCCCCACCTGTGCCCCATGTGGACCTGATGACTCTGGTTCTACCTGGGCATCATCGGGACATGGTTACTCTATTTCACACTCGAACTGACCTGATCCTGGTAACTCTGGTCTGGACTTT
Source organism: Canis aureus (assembly GCF_053574225.1). Taxonomy (NCBI): domain Eukaryota; kingdom Metazoa; phylum Chordata; class Mammalia; order Carnivora; family Canidae; genus Canis; species Canis aureus. The sequence goes on along the minus strand of NC_135635.1, from coordinate 50,955,137 downwards.
GGCCTCTTCTGTACCAAGTGACTCTGGCTCCACCTGGGTCACACCTGTAACTGGTGACTCTGATCCTAAGCATGGCCTCACCTGACCTGGTGACTGTGGTTCCCATCGGGACCTCACCTGGACCTCATGTCTCTGGTCCCACCTGGGGCTCACCAGGTCCTGGTGTCTCTGGTACCCACCTGGGTAGCATCAGGATATGGTTATATTGTACACTAACAGTGACCCAGCCGGACCTATCAACTCTGGTCTTCACCCGGGCCACTCCTGCACATGGTGTCACTGGTTCCCACCTGGATCTCACCTGGACATGGTGAGTCGGATCCCCACCTGGGCCTCACCTGTAACTGGTGATTCTCGTCCGCACATGGACATCATGTGGACCTGGTGGCTGCAGTGTTTCTAGCTTCTCATGTACCTCGTGACTCTGGTCCCCACCAGGGCCTCACCGGGACCTGGTGAGTGTGGTTGCCACCTGCACCTCACCTGGACCTGGTGATTCTGGTCTGCACCTGAGACAAAACTGGAGCTGGTGACTGTCGTCCTCACCTTGGCTTCACCTGGATTTGGGGACTCCAGTCCCCATCTGGGCCTCACCTGGCCCTGTTGAACATGGTCCTCAACTGGGCAAAATTGGGATCCAGAGACTGTGTTCCACAACTGGACCTCACCTGGACCAGGTGACTCTGGTCTCCCTCTGGGTCTCAACGTGCCCTAGTGACTGTCAACCCCACTTTGGCCTGACATGGACCTGCTGACCCCAGTTGCCACCTGCGACTGACCTCGAACAGTTGACTCTGGTTCTTTCAAGGGCCTCCCCTGTACCTGGTGATCATGGTCCCCACTTGGGCCTCACCTGGACGTGGTGACTCTTGTCACCACCGGGGCTCACCTGGACCTGGTTACTGTGTTCCACACCTGGGCCTAATGTAGACCTGTTGAACATGGTCGCCAAGCCCGCCTCACATGGACCTGTTGCCTTCTATCCCCACCGGGGCCTCACGTGTACCTAGTAACTCTGGCCCTCACCTAGGCTTCATCTGGACCTACTGACTGGTCCCAACCTGGGCTTCACCTGGATCTGGTGACTCTGGTCCCCACCTGGAATTCACCTGGATCTGGTGACTCTGGTCCCCAGCTGGACCTCTCCTGGACCTGGTGACTCTCTTTCCAACATGGTGCTCACCTGGATCTGGCGACTCTGGTCCTCAGTTTGGCCTCACCTGGACCTGGTGTCTCTCGTCCCCACCTTGACCTAACTCAGAACTGCTGAATCTTGCCCCACCTAGGCCGCACCCAGACCTGGTGACTCTTGTCCCCAGCTATGCCTCAATTCGACCTGATGAATCTGGTCCTCACGTGGGCCTCACATGGACCTGGGACTCAGCTGGATAGAGTGGCTCTGGATCCCACATGGGGCTCACCTGATATTGGTGACTGTTGTCTTATTCTATGCCTCACCAGGACCTCGTCATTCTGTTCCCCATCTGGGCCTGCATGGCCCTTATGACTCTGGTCCTCACCCAGGCATCATTGGGACCTGGATACTCTATTCCACACCTGGGCCTCACACTGCCAAGGGAATTCTGATCCCATTCTGGGCCTCAAACTAAACTGCTTACTCTGGTTTCCCCTCTGGGCCTCAACCTTACCTGGTGACTCTGGTCACCCCTTGGGATTGACTTGGGCCTGGTGAATCTGGTCTTTAGCTTGTCCTCACCTGGATCTGGTGACTGGTAGCCACCTGGGCCTCACCTGGACTTGGTGAATCCTGTTGCCACCTGTGCCTCAACTGGACCTTGTGACTGTGGTCCCACCTGGACCTCACCTGGATCTCTTGGCTCTGGTTCCCATATGGGGCTCTCCTTGACATGGTTCCTGTGGTCTCCATCTTGCCTCACATGGAACACAATTACTCTCATCCATATTTGGGCCTCTCCTGGACCTGTTGACTCAGGTCCTTACCTGGGCATTATTGCGACCTGGATTCTCTCTTATATACCTGGGCCTCACCTGGACCTGGTGACTGTTGTCCCACCTGTGCCTCACCTGGTCGAGGTGACTGGTTCCCACAAGGACCTCACCTGGACCTGGTGATTCAGGTCCTCATATGGGCATCATGGGACCTGGTTTCTCAGTTCCACATCGGGGCCTCACCTGGACCTAGTGATTCTCGTCCCCCTCTGCGCATCACCCTGACATGTTGACTGTGGTCCCTACCTGGATATCACCAGAACCGGGTGCCTCTGGTCCCCCTCCGGACTCACCCGGAGCTGGGGTCTCTGGTCCTCAAATCGGCCTCAACAGCACCTGGTGAATCTACTCCTAACTTAGGCCTCGTCTGGACCTTGTGACTCTTTTCCCACCTGGCAACAATGGGACATGGTTACTCTGTTCCCCACCTGGGCCTCACTTGGACATGATAACTTTGCTCCACACTTTGGCCTCAACTGGTACTGATGACTCTTGTCCCCCCACCTGGGCCTCAATCTGGACCTGATGACTGTGGTCCCCACCTGGGTCTCACCTGGACCTGGTGACTCTCGTTCCCACATGAACCACACCTGGCCCTGGTGACAGTGGTGTTGTTTAGACTCACATTTACATGGTGACTCTGGTCCCCGGTAGGGCCTCACGTGGATCTGGTGACTTTGGCCTGCAGGTTTGCGTCACCTGGACCTGGTGAGTGGGGTTGCCACCTGGGCCTCACCCATAATTGGTGACTCAGGTCCCCACGTGGGCCTCTTCTACCTGGTGAATCTGGTCCTTACCTGGTTCTCTCCTAGACCCGGGGACTCTGGTCACCACCTGGGCCTCACCTGGACCTGGTGAATCTGGTCACCATCTGGGCCTCACCCAGTCCTGGTGATTTTGTTCCGAACCTGGACCTGATTGCTGTGGACTCCTTCTTGGCCTCACCTGGAACTGGTGACTCTGATCTAATCTGCGCGTCACCCAGACCTGGTGAATCTGGTCCTCAACTGGGCATCATTGATACCTGGTGACTCTGTTCCACATCTGAGCCTCACTTGGACTTGATGACTCTGGAACCTCTCTGGGCTTCACCCTGACCTGGTGACTCTGGTCCCCATCTCGATGTCACCTGAACCAGGTGATTCTGGTACCCTTATAGGGCTCAACCAGATCTGGTGACTCTGGTCCTCAACTGGGCCTCACCTAGACCTAGTGAATATGCTCCATCTGGGCCTCATTTGGACATGGTGATTCTGATCCCTACCTCGGCATTACCGGGACATGGTTCCACTGCATGGCCTGAAGGTGTGCCTCACCTGGACCTGATAACTCTAGACCCCATCTGGGCATCATCAGGACATGGTTCCTCGGCATGGCCTGCAGATTGGCCTCACTTGGACCTAGTGAGTGGGGTTGTCACCTGAGACTCACCCATGCCTGGTGACACAGGTCCCAACGTGGGCCTCACGTGGACCTGGTGAATCTGGTCCTTCCCTTGTCCTCACCCGGAACCTGTAACTCTGGTCATCACCTGGGAATCACCTGGACATTGAGATTCTGTTCCCCATTGGGCCTCATCCAGTCCAGGTGACTTTGTTCCCACCTGGACCTGATTGCTGTGTACTCCTTCTTGGCCCTCACCTGGAACTAGTGACTCTGATCCTAACTGGGCCTCACCCGGATCTGGTGACTCTGGTCCTCACCTGTGGACCATTATGACCTGGATACTCTGTTCCACACGTGAGCCTCACCTGGACTTGATGACTCTGGATCCCCTCTGGGCCTCAGCCTGACATGGAGACTCTGGTCCCCATCTGGATGTCACCTAGACCAGGAGAATCTGGTACCCCTCTAGGCCTCAACTAGACCTGGTGACTCTGGTCCTCAACTTGGCCTAACCGGGACCTAGTGAATATGCTCTCCACCTGCATCTCATCTTGACCTGGTAACTCTGGTTCTACCTGGGCATCATCGGGACATGGTTACTCTATTCCACACTGGGATACCTGATCCTGGTAACTCTGGTCCTAACTTTGGCCTCTTCTGTACCAGGTGACTCTGGATCCACCTGGGCCTCAACTGTAACTGGTGACTCTGATCCTAAGTATGGCCTCACCAAACCTGGTGACTGTGGTTCCCATCAGGACCTCACTTGGACCTCGTGTCTCTGGTCCCACCTGGGCCACACCAGGACATGGTATCTCTGGTACCCACCTGGGTAGCATCAGGATATGGTTACACTGTTCACTAATAGTGACCCAGCCAGACCTATTAACTCTGGTCTTCACCTGGGCCACACCTGGACATGGTGACACTGGTTCCAACCTGGGTCTCACCTGGACATGGTGAGTCGGATCCCCACCTGGTCCTCACCTGTAACTGGTGATTCTCATTCCAGCATGGACATGATGTTCACCTGGTGGCTGCAGTGTTTCTAGCTTCTCATGTACCTCGTGACTCAGGTCCCCACCAGGGCCTCACCGGGACCTGGTGTGTGTGGTTGCCTCACGTGGACCTGTTGATTCTGGTCGGCACCTGAGACTACCCTGGATCTGGTGACTGTGGTCCCCACCTTGGCTTCACCTGGATTTGGGGACTCCGATCCCCATCTGGGTCTCACCTGGCCCTGTTGACCATGGTCTTCAACTGGGTAAAATTGGGACCCGGTGACTGCGTTCCACAACTGGACCTCACCTGGACCAGTTGACTCTGGTCCCCCTCTGGGTCTCACCGTGCCCTAGTGGCTGTGAACCCCCTTTGGCCGGACTTGGAACTGCTGACCCTGGTTGAAACCTGCGCCTGACCTCGAACTGTTCACTCTGCTTATTTCAACGGCCTCCCCTTGACCTGGTGCACCTGGTCCCCAACTGGGCCTCATCTGGACGTGGTGACACTTGTCACAACCAGGGACTCACCTGGACCTGTTTACGGTGTTCCACACCTGGCCTCAAGTAGACCTGTTGACCATAGTCCCCAAGCTGGCCTCACATGGACCTGTTGCCTCTGATCCCCACCGGGGCCTCACTTGTACCGGGTAACTCTGGTCCTCACCTGGGCCTCATCTGGAACTAGTGAGTCTGGTCCCCACCTGAGCTTCACCTGGACCTGGTGATTCAGGTCCTCATTTGGGCATTATGGGACCTTTTTTCTCAGTTCCAAATAGAGGCCTCACCTGAAACTAGTGATTCTCGTCCCCCTCTGGGCCTCACGCTGACGTGGTGAGTCTTGTCTCCACCTGGATATCACCAGAACCGGGTGACTCTGGTCCCCCTCTGGGACTCACCCAGAGCTGGGGACACTGGGGCTCAACTGGGCCTCAACAGGACCTGGTGTATCTAGTCCTCACTTAGGCCTCATCTGTACCTTGTGACTCTTTTCCCACCTGACATCAATGGGACATGGTTACTCTGTTCCCCACCTAGACATCACCTGGATATGATAACTTTGCTCCACACTTTGGCCTCAACTTCTCCTGATGAATCTGTTCCCCCCACCTAGGCCCCAATCTGGACCTGGTGACTATGGTCCTCACCTGGGCATCATTGGGACATGGTTCCTCTGCATTGCCTGCAGGTTGGCTTCACCTGGACCTGGTGAGTGGGTTTGTCACCTGGGCCTCACCCTTGCCTCGTGACACAGGTCCCCACGTGGGCCTCACTTGGACCTGGTGAATCTGGTCCTTACCTGGTGATCACCCGGAACTGGTAACTCTGGTCACCACATGGGAATCACCTGGGCCTGGTGAATCTGGTCCCCATCTGGGCCTCACCCAGTCCTGTTGACTTTCTTCCCCACCTGGACCTGATTGCTGTGGACTCCTTCTTGGCTAACCTGGAACTGCTGACTCTGATGCTAACTGGGCCTCACCCAGATCTGGTGACTCTGGTCCTCACCTGTGGACCATTATGACCTGGATACTCTGTTCCACACCTGAGCCTCACCTGAATATTTTGACTCTGGATCCCCTCTGGGCCTCAGCCTGACATGGGGACTCTGGTCCCCATCTGGATGTCACCAGACCAGGTGAATCTGGTACCCCTCTAGGCCTCAGCTAGACCTGGTGACTCTGGTCCTCAACTGGGCCTCAACGGGACCTAGTGAACATGCTCCCCACCTGCGCCACATCTGGGCCTGGTGACTCTGGTTCTACCTGGGCATCATCGGGACATGGTTACTCTATTCCCACTGGGACTGACCTGATCCTGGTAACTCTGGTCCTGACTTTGGCCTCTTCTGTACCAGGTGACTCTGGCTCCACCTGGGCCTCACCTGTAACGAGTGACTCTGATCCTAAGCATGGCCTCACCTGACGTTGTGACTGTGGTTCCCATCGGGACCTCACCTGGACCTCATGTCTCTGGTCCCAATTGGGCCTCAGCAGGACCTGGTGTCTCTGCTACCCACCTGGGTAGCATCAGGATATGGTTACACTGTTCACTAACAGTGACCCAGCAGGACCTATTAACTCTGGTCTTTACCTGGGCCACACCTGGACATGGTGACCCTGATTCCCACCTGGGTCTCACCTGGACATGGTGAGTCGGATCCCCACCTGGTCCTCACCTGTAACTGGTGATTCTCGTTCCCACATGGAGATCATGTGGACCTGTTGGCCGCAGTGTTACTAGCATCTTTTTTTTTAATTTTTATTTATTTATGATCATCACAGAGAGAGAGAGAGGCAGAGACACAGGCATAGGGAGAAGCAGGCTCCATGCACCGGGAGTCCGACGTGGGATTCGATCCCGGGTCTCCAGGATGGCGCCCTGAACCAAAGACAGGCGCCAAACCGCTGCGCCACCCAGGGATCCCATGTGTTTCTAGCTTCTCATGTACCTGGTGACTCTGGTCCCCACCAGTGCCTTACTGTGACCTGGTGAATTTAGTTGCCACCTGCCACACACCTGGACCTGGTGATTCTGGTCTGCACCTGAGACTACCCTGGATCTGGTGACTCTCGTCCCTACCTGGGCTTCACCTGGATTTCGGGACTCCGGCCTCCATCTGGGGCACACCTGGCCCTGTTGACCATGGTCCTCAACTGGGAAAAATTTGGACCTGGTGACTGTGTTCCACAACTGGACCTCACCTGGACCAGGTGACTATGCTCCCCTCTGGGTCTCACCGTGCCCTAGTGACTGTGAAGTCCAGTTTGGCTTGACTTGGACCTGCTGACCCTGGTTGCCACCTGCGCCTGAACTCGAACTGTTGACTCTGGTTCTTTCAAGGGCCTCCCCTGTACCTGGTGATCCTGGTCCCCACTTGGGCGTCAACTGGACGTGGTGACTCTTCTCACCACCGGGGACTCACCTGGACCTGCTTACTGTGTTCCACACCTGGGCCTCAAGTACACCTGTTGACCATGTCCCCAAGCCGGCCTCACATGGACCTGTTGCCTGTGATCCCAATCGGGGTCTCACGTGTACCATGTAACTCTGGTCCTCACCTGGGCCTCATCTGGACCTAGTGACTCTGCTCCCCACCTGGGCTTCACTTGGATCTGGTGACTCTGGTCCCCACCTGGACTTCACCTGGATCTGGTGACTCTAGGCGCCACCTGGACCTCTCCTGCACCTGGTGACTCTCTTTCCAACATGGACCTCACCGGTATCTGGTGACTCTGGTCCTCCCTTTGGACTCAGCTGGACCTGGTGTCTCTCGTGCCCACTTTGACCTAACTCAGAACTACTAAATCTTGTCCCACCTAGGCCGCACCCAGACCTGGTGACTCTTGTCCCCAGCTAAGCCTCAATTCGACCTGATGAATCTGGTCCTCACGTGGGCCTCACATGGACCTGGGACTCAGCTGGATAGAGTGGCTCTGGTTCCCACAAGGGGCTCACCTGATACTGGTGACTATGGTCTTATTCTATGCCTCTCTAGGACCTAGTGATTCTGTTCCCCATCTGGGCCTGCATGGCCCTAGTGACTCTGGTCCTCACCCAGGCATCATTGGGACCTGGATACTCCATGCCACACTTGGGACTACCTTTGACCAGGGACCTCTGGTCCCATTCGGAGCCTCAAACTAAACTGTTTACTCTGGTTCCCCCTCTGGGCCTCACCCTTACCTGGTGACTCCTGTCACCCTTTGGGCTTCAACTGGGCCTGGAGAATCTGGTCCTTAGCTGGTCCTCACCTGGATCTGGTGAATGGTCGCCAGCTGGGTCTCACCTGGACTTGGTGAATCCTGTTGCCACCTGCGCCTTACCTGGACCTTGTGACTGTGGCCCCACCTGGACCTCTCCTGGATCTGGAAGCTCTGGTTCCCATAAGGGGCACTCCTGGACCTGGTTCCTGTGGTCTCCATCTGGCCTCACCTGGAACACAATGACTCTGATCCATATTTGGGCCTCTCCTGGACCTGTTGACTCTGGTCCTTACCTGGGCATCATTGGGACCTGGATACTCTCTTATATAACTTGGCCTCACCTGGACCTGGTGAGTGTGGTCCCACCGGGTCCTCACCTGGACGAGGTGACTGGTTCCCACAGGGACCTCACCTGGACCTGGTGACTCAGGTCCTCATATGGGCTTCATGGGACCTGGTTTCTCAGTTCCACATCCGGGCCTCACCTGGACCTAGTGATTCTCGTCCGACCTTGGGACTCACCCTGACGTGCTGACTCTGGTCCCCACCTGGATATCACCAGAACCGGGTGACTCTGGTCGACCTCTGGGACTCACCCGGAGCTGGGGACTCTGGTCTTCAACTGGGCCTAAACAGGACCTGGTGAATCTACACCTCACTTAGGCCTCGTCTGGACCTTGTGACTCTTTTCCCACCTGGCATCAATGGGACATGGTTACTCTGTTCCCCACCTGGGCCTCACCTGGACATGATAACTTTGCTCCACACTTTGGCCTCAACTGGTCCTGATGACTCTGGTCCCCCCCCTGGCCTCAATCTGGACCTGATGACTGTGGTCCCCACCTGGGTCTCACCTGGACCTGGTGACTCTCGTTCCCACATGAACCACACCTGGACCTGGTGACTGTGGTATTTTTGTACACTCACATTTACCTGGTGACTCCGGTCCCCACTAGGGCCTCACATGGATCTGGTGACTCTGGCCTGCAGGCTGGCCTCACCTGGACCTGGTGAGTGGGGTTGCCTCCAGGACCTCACCCATTCCTGGGGACTCTGTCCCCACGTGGGCCTCTTGGATCTGGTGAATCTGGTCCTTACCTGGTCCTCTCCCAGACCCGGGGACTCTGGTCACCACCTGGGCCTCACCTGGACATGGTGAATCTGGTCCCCATCTGGGCCTCACCCAGTCCTGGTGGCTTTGTTCCCCACCGGGACCTGATTGCTGTGGACTCTTTCTTGGCCTCACCTGGAACTGGTGACTCTGATCCTATCTGCGCGTCACCCAGACCTGGTGACTCTGGTCCTCACCTGGGAATCATTGGTACCTGGTGACTCTGTTCTATACCTGAGCCTCACCTGGATATGATGACTCTGGAACCTCTCTGGGCCTCACCCTGACCTGGTGACTCTGGTCCCCATCTGGATGTCACTTGGACCAGGGGATTCTGGTACCCCTCTAGGCCTCAATCAGATATGGTGACTCTTGTCCTCAACTGGGCCTCACCTGGACCTAGTGAATATGATCCATCTTGGCCTCATTTGGACCTGGTGAATCTGGTCCCTACCTGGGCATCATAGGGATATGGTTCCACTGCATGGCCTGCAGGTTGGCCTCACCTGGACCTTGTAACTCTGGTCCCTACCTGGACATCATCGGGACATGTTTCCACACATGGCCTGCAGGTTGGCTTCACCTAGACCTGGTAACTCTAGTCCCTACCTGGGCATCATGGGGACATGGTTCCTCTGCATGGCCTGCAGGTTGGCATCACCTGGACCTGGTGAGTGGGGTTGTCACCTGTGCCTCTCCCATGCCTGGTGACACAGGTCCCCATGTGGGCCTCTCTTGGACCGGGTGAATCTGGTCCTTACTTGGTCCTCACCCGGAACTGGTAACTCTGGTCACCACCTGGGAATCACCTGGGCCTGGTGTTTCTGGTCCCCATCTGGGCGTCATCCAGTCCAGGTCACATTGTTCCCCACCTGGACCTGATTGCTGTGGACTCTTTCTTGGCCTCACCTGGAACTGGTGACTCTGATCCTATCTGTGCGTCACCCAGACCTGGTGACTCTGGTCCTCACCTGGACATGATTGGTACCTGGTGACTCTGTTCCACACCTGAGCCTCACCTGGACATGATGACTCTGGAACCTCTCTGGGTCTCACCCTAAACTGGTGACTCTGGTCTCCATCTGGATGCCACTTGGACCAGGTGATTCTGGTACCCCTCTAGCCCTCAACGAGATCTGGTGCCTCTTGTCCTCAACTGGGCCTCACCTGGACCTAGTGAATATGCTCCATCTGGGCCTCACCTAGACCTGGTAAGTCTGGTCCCTACCTGGGCATCATCGGGACATGGTTCCACTGCATGGCCAGCAAGTTGTCCTCCCCTGGACCTGGTAAATCTATTCCCTACCTGGGCATCATCGTGACACGGTTCCTCTGCATGGCCTGCAGGTTGGCCTCACCTTGACCTGGTGTTGGGGTTGCCACCTGTGCCTCACCCATACCTGGTGACACAGGTCTCCACGTGGTCCTCACTTGGACCTGGTGAATATGGTCCTTACTTGGTCCTCACCCGGAACAGGTAACTCTGGTCATCATCTGGGAATCTCCTGGACCTTGTGAATCTGGTCCCCATCTGGGCCTCACCCAGTCCTGGTGACTTTGTTCCCCACCTGGACCTGATTGCTGTGAACTCCTTATTGGCCTCACCTGGAACTGGTGACTCTGATCCTAACTGGCCTCACCCAGATCTGGTGACTCTGGTCCTCACCTGTGGACCATTATGACCTGGATACTCTGTTCCATACCTGAGCCTCACCTGGTCATGATGACTCTGGAACCCCTCTGGGCCTCAGCCTGACACGGTGACTCTGGTCCCCATCTGGATATCACCAAGACCAGGTGAATCTGGTACCCCTCTATGCCTCAACTAGACCTGGTGACTCTGGTCCTCAACTGGGCCTCAACGGGACCTAGTGAACATGCTCCCCACCTGCGCCTCATCTGGACCTGGTGACTCTGGTTCTACCTGGGCATCATCGGGACATGGTTACTTTATTCCCCACTGGGACTGACCTGATCTTGGTAACTCTAGTCCTGACTTTGACCTCTTTTGTATCAGGTGACTCTGGCTCAACCTGCGCCTCACCTGTAACTGGTGAATCTGACCTAAGCATGGCCTCACCTGACCTGGTGGCTGTGGTTCCCATCGGGACCTCACCTGGAACTCATGTCTCTTGTCCCACCTGGGCTTCACCAGACCCTGGTGTCTCTGGTCCCCACCTGGGTAGCATCAGGATATGGTTACACTGTTCACTAACAGTGACCCAGCCGGACCTATTAACTGTGGTCTTCACCTGGGGAACACCTGGACATGGTGACACTGGTTCCCACCTGGGTCTCACCTGGATATGGTGAGTCTGATCCCCACCTGGGCCTCAATGTAACTGGTGATTCTCGTTCCCACATGGACATCATGTGGACCTGGTGGCTGCAGTGTTTCTACCTTCTCATGCACCTCGTGGCTCTGGTCCCCACCAGGGCCTCACCAGGACCTGTTGAGTGTGGCTGCCACCTGCACCTCACTTGGACTTTGCTGATTCTTGTCTGCCCCTGAGATTACCCTGGATCTGGTGACTGTGGTCCCCACCTGGGCTTCACCTGATTCCGGTGACTCTGGTACCCACCTGGACCTCACCTGGATCTGGTGACTCTGGTCCCCACCTGAAACTCTCCTGGACCTGGTGACTCTCTTTCCAACATGGACCTCACCTGGATCTGGTGCCTCTGGTCCTCAGTTTCGCCTCTCCTGGACCTCGTGTCTCTCATCCCCACTTTCACCTAACTCAGAACTGCTGAATCATGCCTCACCTAGGCCGCACCCAGACCTGGTGACTCTTTTCCCCAGCTATGCCTCAATTCGTCCTGATGAATCTTGTCCTCACGTGGGCCTCACATGGACCTGGGACTCAGCTGGATTGAGTGGCTCTGGTTCCCACAAGGGTCTCACCTGATTCTGGTGACTCTAGTCTTATTCTATGACTCACCAGGACCTAGTGATTCTGTTCCCCATCTGCGCCTGCATGACCCTAGGGACTCTGGTCCTCACCCATTCATCATTGGGATCTGTATAATCTATTCCACACCAGGGCGTCACTCTGACCAGGGACCTCTGGTCCCATTCTGAGCCTCAACCTAAACTGGTTACTCTGGTTATCCTTCTGGGTCTCACCCTTACCTGGTGACTCTGGTCACCACTTGGGCTTCACTTGGGCCTGGTGAATCTGGTCCTTAGCTGGTCCAGTACTGGATCTGTTGACAGGTCATCACCTGGGCCTCACCTGGACTTGGTGAATCCTGTTGCCACCTGCGCCTCACCTGGACCTGTGACTGTGGTCCCACCTGGACCTCACCTGGATCTGGTGGCTCTGGTTCCCATATGGCGCTCTCCAGGTCCTGGTTCCTGTGGTCTCCTTCTGGCCTCACCTAGAATACAATGACTCTGATCCATATTTGGGCCTCTGCTGGACCTGTTGACTCTGGTCCTTACCTGGGCATCATTGGTACCTGGATACTCTCTTATATACCAGGGCCTCACCTGGACCTGGTGACTGTGGTCCCACCTGGGCCTCACCTGGACGAGGTGACTGGTTCCCAAAGGGACCTCACCTGGACCTGGTGACTCAGGTCCTCATATGGGCATCATGGGACCTGGGTTCTCAGGTCCCCATTGGAGCCTCACCTGGACCTAGTGATTCTCGTCCCCCTTTGGGCCTCACCCTGACGTAGTGACTCTGGTCCCCACCAGGATATCACCAGAACCGGGTGACTCTGGGCCCCCTCTGGGACTCACCCAGAGCTGGGGACACTGGTCTTCAACTGGGCCTCAACAGGACCTGGTGAATCTACTCCTCACTTAGGCCTCGTCTGGACCTTGTGACTCTTTTCCCAAATGGCAACAATGGGACATGGTAACTCTGTTCCCCAACTAGGTCTCAACTGGACATGATAACTTTGCTCCACACTTTGGCCTCAACTGGTCCTGATGAATCTGATCCCCTCACCTAGGCCTCAATCTGGAACTGGTGACTGTGGTCCACACCTGGGTCTCACCTGGACCTGGTGACTCTTGTTCCCACATGAACCACACCTGGACCTGGTGACTGTGGTGTTCTTGTAGACTCACATTTCCCTGGTGACTCCGGTCCCCACTGGGGCCTCACCTGGACCTGGTGAGTGGGGATGCCACCTGGGCCTCACCCTTACCTGGTGACTCAGGTCCCCACGTGGGCCTCTTGGACCTGGTGAATCTTGTTCTTACCTGGTCCTCTCCCACACCCGGGGACTCTGGTCACCACCTGGGCCTCACCTGGACCTGGTGAATCTGGTCCCCATCTCGGCCTCACACAGTCCTGGTGACTTTGTTCCCCACCTGGGCCTGATTGATGTGGACTCTTTCTTGGCCTCACCTGGTACTGGTGACTCCGATCCTATCTGCGCGTCACCGAGATCTGGTGACTCTGGTCCTACCCTGGGCATCATTGGTACCTGTTGACTCTGTTCCACACCTGAGTCTCACCTGGACATGATGACTCTGGAAACTCCCTGTGTGTCACCCTGACCTGGTGTCTCTGGTCTCCATCTGGATGTCACAAGGGTCAGGTGATTCTGGTACCCCTCTAGGACTCAACCAGATCTGGTGACTCTGGTCCTAATCTTGGCCTCATCGGGACCTAGTGAATATGCCCCATCTGGTCCTCATTTTGATTTTTTTTTATTTATTTATTCATAGAGATGCAGAGAGAGAGAGAGAGAGAGAGAGAGAGGCAGAGACACAGGCAGAGGGAGAAGCAGGCTCCATGCAGGGAGCCTGACGTGGGACTCGATCCAGGGTCTCCAGGATCACGCCCTGGGCTGCAGGCGGCGCTAAACCGCTGCGCCACCGGGGTTGCCCCTGGTCCTCATTTTGACCTGGTGACTCTGGTCTCTACCTGGGCATCATCGGGACATGGTTTCACTGCATGGCCTACAGGTTGGCCTCACCTGGACCTGGTAACTCTGGTCCCTACCTGGGCATAATAGGGACACGGTTCCTCGGAATGGCCCGCAGGTTTGACTCACCTGGACCTGGTGAGTGGGGTTACCACCTGAGGCTCACCCATACCTGGTGACACAGGTCCCCACGTGGGCCTCAAATGGACCTGGTGAATCTGGTACTTACCTGGTCCTCACCCGGAACTGGTAACTCTGGTCACCACCTGGGAATCACCTGGACCTGGTGAATCTGGTCCTGATCAGGGCCTCACCCAGTCCTGGTGACTTTGTTCCCCACCTGGACCTGATTGCTGTGGACTCCTTCTTGGCCTCACCTGGAACTGGTGACTGATCATATCTGTGCGTCACCCAGACCTGGTGACTCTGGTACTCACCTGGGCATCATTGGTACCTGGTGACTCTGTTCTACACCTAAGCCTCACCTGGACATGATGACTCTGGAACCTCTCTGGGCCTCACCCTTCCCTGGTGACTGTGGTCCCCATCTGGATGTCACCTGGACCAGGGGATTCTCGTACCCCTCTAGTCCTCAACGAGATCTGGTGCCTCTGGTCCTCAACTGGGCCTCACCTGACCTAGTGAATATGCTCCATGTGGGCCTCATTTGGACCTGGTGACTCTGGTCCCTACCTGGGCATCATAGAGATATGGTTCCACTGCATGGCCTGCAGGTTGGCCTCACCTGGACCTGGTAACTCTGGTCCCTACCTGGGCATCATCGGGACATGGTTCCACTGCATGGCCTGCAGGTTGGCCTCACTTGGACCTGGTAACTCTGGTCCCTACCTGGGCATCATCGGGACACGGTTCCTCTCCATCAACTGCAGGTTGGCCTCACCTGGACCTGGTGAGTGGTGTTGCCAATTGTGCCTCACCCGTACATGGTGACACAGGTCCCCACGTGGGCCTCAATTGGACCTGGTGAAACTGGTCCTTACCTGGTCCTTCCCCGGAACTGGTACCTCTGGTCACCACCTGGGAATCACCTTGGCCTGGTGAATCTGGTCCCCATCTGGCCTCACCCAGTCCTGGTGACTTTGTTCCCCACATCGACCTGATTGCTGTGGACGCCTTCTTGGCCTCACCTGGAACTGGTGACTCTGATCCTAACTGGGCCTCACCCAGATCTGGTGACTCTGTTCCTTCCTGTGGACCATTATGACCTGGATACTCTGTTCCACTCCTGAGCCTCACCTGGACATGATGACTCTAGATCCCCTCTGGGCCTCAGCCTGACATGATGACTCAGGTCCCCATCTGGATGTCACCTAGACCAGGTGAATCTGGTACCCCTCTAGGCCTCAACTTGACCTGGTAAATCTGGTCCTCACTTGGACTCACCGGGACCTAGTGAGCATGCTCCCCACCTTCGCATCATCTGGACGTGTTGACTGTGGTTCTACCTGGGCATCATCGAGACATGGTGACTCTATTCCCCACTGGGACTGACCTGATCCTGGTAAATCTGGTCCTGACTTTGACCTCTTCTGTACCAGGTGACTCTGGCTCCACCTGGGCCTCACCTGTAACTGGTGAGTCTGATCCTAAGCATGGCCTCACCTGACCTGGTGACTGTGGTTCCCATCGGGACCTCACCTGGACCTCATGTCTCTGGTCCCACCTGGGCCACACCAGGACCCGGTGTCTCTGGTACCCACATGGGTAGCATCAGGATATGGTTACACTGTTCACTAATAGTGACCAAGCCAGACCTATTAATTCTGGTCTTCACCTGGGCCACACCTGGACATGGTGACACTGGTTCCCACCTGGGTCTCACCTGGACATGGTGAGTGGGATCCCCACCAGGTCCTCAACTGTAACTAGTGATTCTCGTTCCCACATGGACATCATGTGGACCTGGTGGCTGCAGTTTTTCTAGCTTCTCATGTACCTCGTGACTCTGGTCCCCACCAGGGCCTCACAGGGACCTGGTGAGTGTGGTTGCCACCTGCACCTCAAGGGGACCTGGTCATTCTGGTCTGCACCTGAGACTACCCTGGATCTGGTGACTATGGTCCCCACCTGGGCTTCACCTGCTTTGGGGACTCTGGTCTCCATCTGAGCCTCACCTGGCCCTGTTGACCATGGTCCTCAACTGGGCAAAATTGGGACCCGGTGACTGTGTTCAACAACTGGACCTCACCTGGACCAGGTGATTCTGGTCTCCCTCTGGGTCTCACCGAGCCCTAGTGACCGTAAACCCAACTTTGCCCTGACTTGGACCTGCTGACCCTGGTTACCACCTGTGCCTCACCTCGAACTGTTGACTCTGGTACTTTCAAGGGCCTCCCCTGTACCTTGTGATCCTGGTCCCCACCTGGGTCTCACCTGGACGTGGTGACCCATGTCACAACCGCGTACTCACCTGGAGCTGCTTACTGTGTTCCACATCTGGGCCTCAAGTAGACTTGTTGACCATGGTCCCCAAGCCGGCCTCACATGGACCTGTTGCCTCTGATGCCCACCGGGGCCTCACGTGTACCTGGTAACTCTGGTCCTCACCTGGGCCTCATCTGGACCTATTGACTCTGGTCCCCACCTGGGCTTCACCTGGATCTGGTGACTCTGGTCCCCTCCTGTACTTCACCTGGATCTAGTGACTCTGGTCCCCACCTGGAACTCTCCTGGACCTGGTGACTCTCTTTCCAACATGGACCTCACCTGGATCTGCTGACTCTGGTCCTCAGTTTGGCCTCACCTGGACCTGGTGTCTCTCGTCCCCACTTTGAACTAACTCAGAACTGCTGAATCTTGCCCCACCTAGGCCGCACCCAGACCTGGTGACTCTTGTCCCCAGCTATGCCTCAATTTGCCCTAATGAATCTGGTCCTCACGTGGGCCTCACATGGACCTCGGACTCAGCTGCATAGTGTGGCTCTGGTTCCCACAAGGGGCTCACCTGATACTGGTGACTGTGGTCTTATTCTATGCCTCACCAGGACCTAGTGATTCTGTTCCCCATCTGGGCCTACATGGCCCTAGTGACTCTGGTCCTCAACCTGGAATCATTGGGACCTGGATACTCTATGCCACACCTGGGCCTCACTTTGACCAGGGACCTCTGGTCCCATTCTGGGCCTCAAACTAAACTGGTTACTCTGGTATCCCCTCTGGGCCTCACCCTTACCTGGTGACTCTGGTCACCCTTGGGCTTCACTTGTACCTGGTGAATCTGGTCCTTAGCTGGTCCGCACCGGAATCTGGTGACTGGTCGCAACCTGGGTCTCACCTGGACTTGGTGAATCCTGTTGCCACCTGCACCTCACCAGGACCTTGTGACTGTGGTCCCACCTGGACCTCACCTGGATCTGGTGGCTCTGATTCTCATATGGGGCTCTCCTGGACCTGGTTCCTGTGGTCTCCATCTGGCCTCACCTGGAACACAATGACTCTGATCCATATTTGGTCCTCTCCTGGACCTGTTGACTCTTGTCCTTACCTGGGCATCATTGGGACCTGGATACTCTCTTATATACTAGGGCCTCACCTGGACCTTGTGACTGTGTTCCCACCTGGCCCTGACCTGGACGAGGTGACTGGTTCCCACAGGGACCTCACCTGGATCTGGTGACTCAGGTCCTCATATGGATGTCATGGGACCTGGTTTCTGAGTTCCACATCGGGGCCTCACCTGGACCTAGTGATTCTCGTTCCCCTCTGGGCCTCACCCTGACGTGGTGACTCTGGTCCCCCCCTGGATATCACCAGAACCGGGTGACTCTGGTCCCCCTCGGGACTCACCCGGAGCTGGGGTCACTGGTCCTCAACTCGGCCTCAACAGGACCTGGTGAATCTACTCCTCACTTAGGCCTCGTCTGGACCTTGTGACTCTTTTCCCACCTGGCAACAATGGGACATGGTTACTCTGTTCCGCACCTGGGCCTCACATGGACATGATAACTTTGCTCCGAACTTTGGCCTCAACTGGTCCTGATGACCTTGGTCCCCCAACCGAGGCCTCAATCTGGACCTGGAGACTGTCGTCCCCACGTGGATCTCACCTGGACCTGGTGACTCTCGTTCCCACATGAACCACACCTGGACCTGGTGACTGTGGTGTACTTGTAGACTCACATTTACCTGGTGACTCCGGTTCCCACTAGGGCCTAACCTGGATCTGGTGACTCTGGCCTGCAGGTTGGCTTCACCTGGACTTGGTTAGTGGGATGCCACCTGGGCCTGACACATACCTGGACTCAGGTCCCCACGTGGGCCTCTTGGACCTGGTGAATCTGGCCCTTACCTGGTCTTCTCCCAGACCCGGGGAATCTGGTCACAACCTGGGCCTCATGTGGACCTGGTGAATCTGGTCCCCATCTGGGCCTAACCCAGTCCTGGTGACTATGTTTCCCACCTGGAACTGATTGCTCTGGACTCTTTCTTGGCCTCACTTGGAACTGGTGACTCTGATCCTATCTGTGCGTCACCGAGACCTGGTGACTCTGGTCCTCACCTGGGCATCATTGGTACCTGGTTACTCTGTTCCACACCTGAGCCTCACCTGGACATGATGTCTCTGGGGCCTCTCTGGGCCTCACCCTGACCTGGTGATCTGGTCCCCATCTGGATGTCACCTGGACCAGGGGATTTTGGAACCCCACTAGGCCTCAACCAGTTCTGGTGACTCTTGTCCTCAACTGGGCCTCATCTGGACCTAGTGAATATGCTCCATCTGGGCCTCATTTGGACATGGTGACTCTGGTCACTCACTGGGCATTATCGGGAAATGGTTCCACTGCATGGCCTGCTGGTTTGCCTCACCTGGACCTGGTAACTCTGGTCCCTAGCTGGGCATCATCAGGACATGGTTCCTCAGCATGGCCTGCAGGTAGGCCTCATCTTGACCTGGTGAGTGGAGTTCCCACCTGGGTCTTACCCATGCCTGGTGACACAGGTCCCCACGTGGGCCTCACTTGGACCTGGTGAATTTGGTCCTTACCTAGTCCTCACCCGGAACTGGTAAATCTGGTCACCACCTGGGAATCACCTAGACCTGGTGACTTTGTTCCCCACCTGGACCTGATTGCTGTGGACACCTTCTTGGCCTCACCTGGAAGTGGTAACTCTGATCCTAACTGGGCCTTTCCCAGATCTGGTGACTCTGGTCCTCACCTTCGGACAATTATGACTTGGATACTCTGTTCCACACCTGAGCCTCACCTGGACATGATGACTCTGGATCCCCTCTGGGCCTCACCCTGACATGGTTACTCTGGTCCCCATCTGGATGTCACCTAGACCAGGTGAATCAGGTACCCCTCTGTGCCTCAACCAGATCTGGGGCCTCTGGTCTTCAACTGGGCCTCACCTGGACCTAGTGAATATGCTCCATCTGTGCCTCATTTGGACCTGGTGACTCTGGTCCCTATGTGGGTAACATCGGGACATGGTTCCCCATAATGGTCTGCAGGTTGGCCTCATCTTGACCTGGTAACTCTGGTCCCTACCTGGGCATCATCGGGACACGGTTTCTCTGCATGGCCTGCAGGTTGGCGTCACCTGGACCTCGTAACTCTGGTCCCTACCTGGGCATCATCGGGACACGGTTCCTCTGCATGGCCTGCAGATAGGCCTCACCTAGACCTGGTGAGTGGGGTTGCCACCTAGGCCTCACACATAGTTGGTGACTCAGGTCCCCACGTGAGCCTCTTGGACCTGGTGAATCTAGTCGTTACCTGGTCCTTTCCGAGACCCGGGGACTCTATCCCCACCTGGGCCTCACCTGGACCTGGTGAATCTGGTCCCATCTGGGTCTCACCCTGGTCTGGTGACTTTGGTCCCCACCTGGACCTGATTGCTGTGAACTCTTTCTTGGCCTCACCTGCAACTGGTGACTCTGATCCTATCTGCGCCTCACCCAGATCTGGTGACTCTGGTCCTCACCTGTGGACCATTATGACCTGGATACTCTGTTCCACACCTGAGCCTCACCGGGACATGATGACTCTGGAACCTCTCTGGGACTCACTCTGACCTGGTGACTCTGGTCCCCATCTGGATATCACCTGGACCAGGTGATTCTGGTACACCTCTAGGGCTCAAGGTGATCTGGTGACTCTGGTCCTCAACTGGGCCTCACCTGGACCTAGTGAATATACCCCATCTGGGCCTCATTTGGACCTGGTGACTCTAGTCCGTACCTGGGCATCATCGGGATATGGTATCACAGCATGGCCTGCAGGTTGGCCTCACCTGGACCTGGTGAGTGGGGTTTTCCTCAACTGGGCAAAATTGGGACCCGGTGACTGTGTTCCGCAAGTGGCCTCACCTGGACCAAGTGACCCTGGTCCCCCTCTGGGTGTCACCATGTCCTAGTGACTGTGAACCCCACTTTGGCCTGACTTGGACCTGCTGACCCTGGTTGCCACCTGCGCCTGACCTCGAACTGTTGACTCTGGTTCTTTCAAGGGCCTCCCCTGGACCTGGTGATCCTGGTCCCCACCTGGGTCTCACCTGGACGTGGTGACTCTTGTCACTACCGGGGCCTCACCGGGACCTGCTTACTGTGTTCCACACCTGGGCCTCAAGTAGACCTGTTGACCACGGTCCCCAAACCAGACTCACATGGACATGTTGCCTCTGATCCCCACCGGGGACTCACGTGTACCTGGTAACTCTGGTCCTCACCTGGGCCTCATCTGGACCTAGTGACTCTGGTTCCCACCTGGACTTCACCTGGATCTGGTGACTCTGGTCCACCCCAGGACCTCTCCTGGACCTGGTGACTCCTTTCCAACATGGACCTCATGTGGATCTGGTGAATCTGGTCCTCAGTTTGGCCTCACCTGGACTTGGTGTCTCTCGTCCCCACTTTGACCTAACTCAGAACTGCTGAATCGTGCCCCAACTAGGCCGCACCCAGACCTGGTGACTCTTGTCCCTAGCTATGCCTCAATTCACCCTGATGAATCTGGTCCTCACGTGTGCCTCACATGTACCTGGGACTCAGCTGGATAAAGTGGCTCTAGTTCCCACAAGGGGCACACCTGATACTGCTGACTGTGGTCTTATTCTATGCCTCACCAGGACCTAGTCATTCTGTTCCCCATCTGGGCCTGCATGGCCCTAGTGCCTCTGGTCCTCACCCAGGCATCATTGGGTGATGGACCCAATGATCCTCACCCTGGATACTCTATTCCACACCTGTGCCTCACTTTGACCAGGGACTTCTGGTCCCATTCTGGGCCTCAAACTAAACTGGTTACTCTGGTTCCACTCTGGGCCTCACCCTTACCTGGTGACTCTGGTCACCCCTTGGGCTTCACTAGGGTCTGGTGAATCTGGTCCTTAGCTGGTCCGCACCTGGATCTGGTGACTGGTCGCCACCTGGGCCTCTCCTGGACTTGGTGAATCCTGTTGCCACCTGCGCCTCACATGGACCTTGTGACTGTGGTCACAACTGGACCTCACCCTGATCTGTTGGCTCTGGTTCCCATATGGGGCTCTCCTGGACCTGGTCCTGTGGTCTCCATCTGGCCTCACTTGGAACACAATGACTCTGAACAATATTTGGGCCTCTCTTGTACCTGTTGACTCTGGTCCTTACTTGGGCATCACTGGGAGCTGGATACTCTGTTATATACCTGGGCCTCACATGGACCGGTGACTGTGGTCCCACCTGAGCCTCACCTGGACGAGTTGACTGGTTCCCACAGGGACCTCACCTGGACCTGGTGACTCAGGTCCTCATATGGGCATCATGGGACCTGGTTTCTCACTTCCACATCGGGGCCTCACATGGACCAAGTGATTCTCGTCCCACTCTGGGCCTCACCCTGATGTGGTGAATCTGGTCCCCATCTAGGCCTCACCCAGTACTGGTGACTTTGTTCCCCACCTGGACCTGATTGCTGTGGACTCTTTCTTGGCCTCACCTGTAACTGTTGACTCTGAACCTATCTGCGCGTCACCCAGATCTGGTGACTCTGGCCCTCACCTGGGCATCATTGGTACCTGGTGACTCTGTTCCTCACTTGAGCCTCACCTGGACATGATGACTCTGGAACCTCTCTGGGCATCTCCCTGACCTGGTGACTCTAGTCCCTAACTGGGCATCATCGGGACATGGTTCCACTGCTTTGCCTGCAGGTTGGCCTCACCTGGATGTGGTAACTCTCGTCCTTACCTGGGTATCATCGGGACATGGTTCCTCTGCATGGCCTGCAGGTTGGCCTGACCTGGACCTGGGGTGCCTTGCCACCTGGCCTCACCAATACCTGGTGATTCAGGTCCCCACGTGGGCCTCATTTGGACCTGGTGAATCTGGTCCTTACCTGGTCGTCACCCGGAACTGGTATGTCTGGTCACCACCTGGGAGTAACCTGGGCCTGGTGAGTCTGGTCCCAATCTGGGCCTCACCCTGTCCTGGTGACTTTGTTCCCCACCTGGACCTGATTGCTGTGGACTCCTTCTTGGCCTCACCTGGAACTGATGACTCTGATCCTAACTGGGCCTCCCCCAGATCTGGTGACTCTGGTCCTCACCTGTGGACCATTATGATCTGGATACTCTGTTCCACACCTGAGCCTCACCTGGACATGATGACTCTGGATCCCCTCTGGACCTCACCCTGACATGGTGACTCTGGTCCCCATGTGGATTTCACCTAGACCAGGTATATCTGGTACCCCTCTAGGCCTCAACTAGACCTGGTGACTGTGGTCGTCAACTGGGCCTCACCGGGACCTAGTGGATATGCTCCACTCTTGCGCCTCATCTGAACCTGGTGACTCTGGTTCCACCTGGGCATCACTGGGACCTGGATACTCTCTTATATACCTGGGCCTCACCTGGACCTGATGACTGTGGTCACACCTGGGCCTCACCTGGACCTGGTGAATCTGGTCCCCATCTGGGCCTCACCCAGTCCTTGTGACTTTGTTCCCCACCTGGACTTGATTGCTGTGGTCCCATTCTTGGCCTCACCTGGAACTGGTGACTCTGATCCTATATTCGCGACTCCCAGATCTGGTGACTCTGGTCCTCACCTGGGAGTTATTGGTACCTGGAGACTCTGTTCCACACCTGAGCCTCATCTGGAACTGATGACTCTGGAACCTTTCTGGGTCTCACCCTGACCTGGTGACTCTGGTCCCCATCTGGATGTCACCTGGACCAGGTGATACTGGTACTCCTCTAGGCCTCAACCCGATCTGGTGACTCTGGTCCTCAACTGGGCCTCAACTGGACCTAGTGAATATGCTCCATCTGGGCCTGATTTGGACCTGGTAACTCTGGTCACTACCTCGGCATCATCGGGTCATGGTTCCACTGCATGGCCTACAGGTTGCACTCAACTGGACCTGCTTACTGTGTTCCACACCTGGGACTCAAGTAGACCTGTTGACCATGGTCCCCAAGCCTGCCTCACATGGACCTGTTGCCTCTGATCCCCACCGGGGCCTCACGTGAACCTGGTAACTCTGGTCCTCCCCTGGGCCTCATCTGGACCTAGTGACTCTGGTCCCCACCTGGAATTCACCTGGATCTGGTGACTCTGGTCCCCACCTGGACTTCAACTGGATCGGATGACACTGGTCCCCACCTGGACCTCACCTGGATCTGGTGACTCTGGTCCTCAGTTTGGCCTCACCTGGACCTGTTGACTCTTGTCCCCACTTTGACCTAACTCAGAACTGCTGAATCTTGCCCCACCTAGGTCGCACCCAGACCTGGTGACTCTTGTCCCCAGCTATGCCTCAATTCGACCTGTTGAATCTGGTCCTCACGTGGGTCTCACATGGACCTGGCACTCAGCTGGATAGAGTGGCTCTGGTTCCCACAGGGGCTCACCTGATACTGCTGAATGTGGTCTTATTCTATGCCTCACCAAGACCTGGTGATTCTGTTCCCCATCTCTGCCTGCATGGCCCTAGTAACTCTGTTCCTCACCCAGGCATCATTGGGACCTGGATACTCTATTCCACACCTGGGCCTCACTCTGACCAGGGACCTCTGGTCCCATTCTGGGCCTCAAACTAAACTGGTTACTCTGGTTACCCATCTGGGCCTCACCCTTACCTGGTGACTCTGGTCACCCCTTTGACTTCCCTTGGGCCTGGTGAATCTGGACCTTAGCTGGTCCGCACCTGGATGTCGTGACTGGTCGCCACCTGGGCCTCCCCTGGACTTGGTGAATCCTGTTGCCAGTTTCGCCTCACCTGGACCTTGTGACTGTGTTCCCATCTGGACCTCACATGGATCTGGTGGCTCTGGTTCCCATATTGGTCTCTCCTGGACCTGGTTCCTGTGGTCTCCATCTGGCCTCACCTGGAAAACAATGATTCTAATCCATATTTGGGCCTATCCTGGATCTGTTGTCTCTGGTCCTTACCTGGCCTCATTGGGACCTGGATACTCACTTATTTACCTGGGCCTCACCTGGACCTGGTGAATGTGGTACCACCTGGGCCTCACTTGGACGAGGTTCCTGGTTCCCACAGGGACCTCACCTGGACCTGGTGACTCAGGTCCTCATATGGGCATCATGGGACCTGGTTTCTCAGTTCCACATCGGAGCCTCACCTGGACCTAGTGATACTCGTCCCCCTCTAGGCCTCACCCTGACTTGGTGACTCTGGTCTCCAGCTGGATATCACCAGAACCGGGTGACTCTGGTCCCCCTCTGGGACTCACCCGGAGCTGGGGACACTGCTCCTCAACTGGGCCTCAACAGAACCTGGTGAATCTACTCCTCAATTAGGCCTCGTCTGGACCTTGTGACTCTTTTCCGACCTGGCATCAATGGGACATGGTTACTCTGTTCCCCACCTGGGCCTCACCTGGACATGATAATTTGCTCCGCACTTTGGCCTCAACTGGTCCTGATGACTCTGGTCCCCCACCTAGTCCTCAATCTGGACTTGTTGACTGTGGTCCCCACCTGGGTCTCACCTGGACCTGGTGACTCTCGTTCCCACATGAACCACACCAGGACCTGGTGACTGTGGTGTTCTTGTAGACTCACATTTACCTGGTGACTCTGGTCCCCATTAGGGCCTCACCTGCAACTCGTAACTCTGGTCCATACCTGGGCATTATCGGGACACCGTTCCTCTGCATGGCCGGAATGTTGGCCTCCCCTGGACCTGGTGAGTGGGGTTGACATCTGGGCCTCACCCATACCGGTGACACATGTCCCCACGTGGGCCTCACTTGGACCTGGTGAATCTGGACCTTACCTGGTCCTCACCCGGAAATGGTAACTCTGGTCACCACCTGGGAATCACCTGGACCTGGTGAATCTGGTCCCCATCTGGGCCTCACCCAGTCCTGGTGACTTTGTTCCCCACCGGGACCTGATTGCTGTGGACAATTCTTGGCCTCACCTGGTACTGGTGAGTCTGATGCTATGTGGGCCTCACCCAGATCTGGTGACTCTGGTCTTCACCTGTGGACCATTATGACCTGGATACTCTGTTCCACACCTGACCCTCACCTGGACATGATTACTCTGGATCCCCTCTGGGCCTCACCCTGACATCGTGACTCTGGTCCCCATCTGGATATCACCTAGACCAGGTGAATCTGGTACCCCTGTAGGCCTCAACTAGACCTGGGCATTTTGGTCCTCAAATGGGCCTCACCGGGACCTAGTGAATATGCTCCCCACCTGCGCCTCATCTGGACCTGGTGACTCTGGTTCTACCTGGGCATCATCGGGACATGGTTACTCTATTCCCCACTAGGACTGACCTGATCCTGGTAACTCTGGTCCTGACCTTGGCCTCTTCTGTCCCAGGTGACTCTGGCTCCACCTGGTCCTCGCCTCTAGCTGGTGACTCTGATCCTAAGCATGGCCTCACCAGACCTGGTGACTGTCGTTCCCAATGGAACCTCACCTGGACCTCATGTCTCTGGTCCCTCCTGACCCTCACCAGGACCTGGTGTCTCTGGTACCCACCTGGGTAGCATCAGGATATGGTTACACTGTTCACTAACACTCATCCAGGCGGACCTAATAACTCTGGTCTTCACCTGGGGCACACGAGGACATGGTGACACTGGTTACCACCTGGGTCTCATCTGGACATAGTGAGTCGGATCCCCACCTGGTCCTCACCTGTAACTGGTGATCCTCGTTCCCATATGGACATCATGTGGACCTGGTGGCTGCAGTGTTTCTAGCTTCTCATGTACCTCGTGACTCTGGTCCCCACCAGGGCCTCACCGGGACCTGGTGAGTGTGGTTGCCACCTGCACCTCACCTGGACCTGGTGATTCGGGTCTGCACCTGAGACTACCCTGGATCTGGTGACTGTAGTCCCCACCTGGGCTTCACCTGGATTTGGGGACTCCGGTCCCCATCTGGGCCTCTCCTGGCCCTGTTGACTATGGTCCTCAACTGGGCAAAATTAGGACCTGGTGACTGTGTTCCACAACTGGACCTCACCTGGACCAGGTGACTCTGGTCCCACTCTGGGTCTCACCGTGCCCTAGTGACTGTGAACCCCACTTTGGCCTGATTTGGACCTGTTGACCCTGGTTGCCACCTGCGTCTGACTTCGAACTGTTTACTCTGGTTCTTTCAAGAGCGTCCCCTGGACATGGTGATCCTGGTGCCCACATGGGCCTCACCTGGACCTGGTGACTCTTGTCACCACCGGGAACTCACCTGGATCTGCTTACTGTGTTCCGCACCTGGGCCTCAAGTAGACCTGTTGACCATGGTCCTCAAGCCGGCCTCACACGGACTTTTTGCCTCTGATCCCCACCGGGGCTTCACGTGTACCTGGCAACTCTGGTCCTCACCTGGGCGTCATCTGGACCTAGTGACTCTGGTCCCCACCTGGGCTTCACCTGGATCTGATGACTCTGGTCCCCACCTGGACTTCACCTGGATCTGGTGACTCTGGTCAACACCTGGACCTGACCTGCATCTGGTGACTCTGGTCCTCAGTTTGGCGTCACCTGGACCTGGCGTCTCTCGTCCCCACTCTGACCTACCTCAGCACTGCTGAATCTTGCCCCACCTAGGCCGCACTCAGACCTGGTTCCTCTTGTCCCCAGCTATGCCTCAATTCGACCTGATGAATCTGGTCCTCACGTGGGCCTCACATGGACCTGCTACTCAGCTGGATAGAGTGGCTCTTGTTCCCACATGGAGCTCACCTGATTCTGGTGACTGTGGTTTTATTCTATGCCTCACCAAGACCTAGTAATTCTGTTCCCCATCTGGGCCTGCATGGCCCTAGTGACTCTGGTCCTCACCCAGGCATCATTGTGACCGGGATACTCTATTCCACACCTGGCCTTCACTCTGACCAGGGACCTCTGGTCCCATTCTGGGCCTCAAACTAAACTGGTTACTCTGGTACCCCCTCTGGGCCTCACACTAACCTGGTGACTCTGGTCACCCCTTTGGCTTCACTTGGGCCTGGTGAATCTGGTCCTTAGCTGGTTCTCACCTGGATCTGGTGACTGGTCTCAACCTGGGCCTCACCTGGACTTGGTGAATCCTCATGCCATCTGCGCCTCACCTGGACCTTGTGACTGTGGTCCCACCTGGAACTCACCTGGATCTGGTGGCTCTGGTTCCCATATGGGGCTCTCCTGTACCTGGTTCCTGTGGTCTCCATCTGTCCTCACCTGAAACACAATGACTCTGATCCATATTTGGTCCTCTCCTGGACCTGTTGACTCTGGTCCTTACATGGGCATCATTGGGACCTCGATACTCTCTTATATACCTCGACCTCACCTGGACCTGGTGACTCAGGTCCTCATATGGGCATCATGGTAACTGGATCTCAGTTTCACATCGGGGCCTCAGCTGGACCTAGTGATTCTCGTCCCCCTCTGGGCCTCACCCTGACGTGGTGACTCTGCTCCCCACCTGGATATCACCAGAACTGGGTGACTCTGGTCCCCCTCTGGGACTCACCCGTAGCTGGGGACACTGCTCCTCAACTGGGCCTCAACAGGACCTGGTGAATCTACTCCTCAGTTAGGCCTCGTCTGGACCTTGTGACTCTTTTCCCACCTGGCATCAATGGGACAGGGTTACTCTTTTCCCCACCTGGGCCTCACCTGGTCATGATAACTTTGCTCCACACTTTGGCATCAACTTGTCCTGATGACTCTGGTCCCCCCACCTAGGCCTCAATCTGGATTTGGTGACTGTGGTCCCCACCTGGGGCTCCCCTGGACCTGGTGACTCTCGTTCCCACATGAACCACACCAGGACCTGGTGACTGTGGTGTTCTTGTAGACTCACATTTACCTGGTGACTCTGGTCCCCACTAGGGCCTCACCTGGATCTGGTGACTCTGGCCTGTAGGTTGTCCTCACCTGGACCTGGTGAGTGGGGTTGCCACCTGGGCCTCACCCATACCTGGTGACTCAGGTCCCCACTTGGGCCTCTTGGACCTGGTGAATCTGGTAATTCTGGTCTCCACCTGGGAATCCCCTGGACCTGGAGAATCTGGTCGCCATCTGTGCCTCACACAGTCCTGGTGACGTTGCTCCCCACCTGGACCTGATTCTTGTGGACTCCTTTTGGGCCTCACCTGGAACTGGTGAGTCTGATCCTAACTGGGCCTCACCCAGATCTGGTGACTCTGCTCCTCACCTGTGGACCACTATGACCTGGATACACTGTTCCACGCCTGAGCCTCACCTGGACATGATGACTCTGATCCTCTCTGTGCCTCACTGTGACATGGTGACAATGGTCCCCATCTGGATGTCACCTAGACCAGGTGAATCTGGGACCCCTGTCGACCTCAACCAGACCTGGTGACTCTGGTCCTCAACTCGGCCTCACCTGGACCTAGTGAATATGCTCCCCACCTGCGCCTCATCTGGACGTGGTGACTCGGGTTCTACCTGGGCATCATCGGGGCATGGTTACTCTATTCCCCAATGGGACTGACCTGTTCCTAGTAACTCTGGTCCTGTCTTTGACCTCTTCTGTACCAGGTCACTCTGGCTCCACCTGGGCCTCACCTGTAACTGGTAACTCTGATCCTAAGCATGGCCTCACCTGACCTGGTGACTGTGGTTCCCATCGGGATCTTACCTGGACATCATGTCTCTGGTCCCACATGGGCCTCACCAGGACCTGGTGTCTCCGGTACGCACCTGGGTAGCATCAGGATATGGTTACACTCTTCACTAACAGTGACCCAGACGGACCTATTAACTCTGGTCTTCACCTGGGCCAAACCAGGACATGGTGACACTGGATCCCACCTGGGTCTCAACTTGACATGGTGAGTCGGATCCCCACCTGGTCCTCACGTGTAACTGCTGATTCTCCGGCCCACATGGACATCATGTGGACCTGGTGGCTGCAGTGTTTCTAGCTTCTCATGTACCTTGTGACTCTGGTCCCCGCCAGGGCCTCACTGGGTCCTGGGGAATGTGGTTGCCACCTGCACCTCACTTGGACCTGGTGATTATGGTCTGCACCTGAGACTCCCCTGATCTACTGACTGTGGTCCCCACCTGGGCTTCACCTGGATATTTGGACTCCGGTCCCCATCTGGGCCTCACATGGCCCTGTTGACCATGGTCCTCAACTGGGCAAAATTGGGACCCGGTGACTGTGTTCCAAAACTGGACGTCACCTGGACCAGGTGACTCTCGTCCCCCTCTGGGTCTCACCGTGCCTAGTGACTGTGAACCCCACTTTGGCCTGACTTGGACCGGCTGACCTGGTTGCCACCTGCGTCTAACCTCCAACTGTTGAATCTGGTCCTTTCAAGGTCCTCCCCTGTACCTGGTGATCCTGGTCCCGACCTGGGCCTCACCTGGACGTGGTGACTCTTGTCACCACCGGGGACTCACCTGGACCTGCTTACTGTGTTCCACACCTGGGCCTCAAGTAGACCTGTTGACCATGGTCCCCAAGCCGGCCTCACATGGACCTGTTGCCTCTGATCCCCACCGGGGCCTCACGTGTACCTGTTAACTCCTGTCCTCACCTGGGCCTCATCTGGTCCTAGAGACTCTGGTCTCCACCTGGGCTTCACCTGGATCTGCTGACTCAGGTCCCCACCTGGACTTACCTGGATCCGTGGACTCTGGTCCCCACCTGGACCTCTCCTGGACCTGGTGACTCTCTTTACAACATGGACCTCACCTGGATCTGGTGACTCTGGTCCTCAGTTTGGCCTCACCTGGAGCTGGTGTCTCTCGTCCCCACTTGAACCTAACTCAGAACTGCTGAATCTTGCCCCAACCTAGGCCGCATCCAGACCTGGTGACTCTTGTCCCCACCTATGCCTCAATTCGACCTGATGAATCTGGTCCTCACGTGGGCCTCACATGGACCTGGCACTCAGCTGGACCTGGGACTCAGCTGGATAGAGTGGCTCTGGTTCCCAAAAGGGGTCACTGATACTGCTGACTGTGGTCTTATTCTATGCCTCATCAGGACCTAATGAATCTGTTCCCCATCTGGGCCTGCATGGCCCTAGTGACTCTGGTCCTCACCCAGGCATCATTGGGACCTGGATACTCTATTCCTCACCTGGGCCTCACTTTGACCAGGGACCTCTGGTCCCATTCTGGGCCTCAAACTAAACTGGTTACTCTGGTTCCCCCTCTGGGCCTCACCCTTACCTGGTGACTCTGGTCACCCCATGGGCTTCATTTGGGCCTGGTGAATCTGGTCCTTAGGTGGTCCGCACCTGGATCTGATGACTGGTCGCAACCTGGGCCTCTCCTGACTTGGTGAATCCTGTTGCCACCTGGGCCTCACTTGGACCTTGTGACTGTGGTCCCACCTGGACCTCACCTGGATCTGGTAGCTCTGGTTCCCATATGGGGCTCTCCTGGACCTGGTTCCTGTTATCTCCATCTGGCGTCACCTGGAACTCAATGACTCTGATACATATTTGTGCCTCTCCTGCACCTGTTGACTCTGGTCCTTACCTGGACATCATTGGGACCTGGATACTCTCTTATATACCTGGGCCTCACCTGGACCTGGTGACTGAGGTCCCACCTTGGCCTCACCTGGATGAGGTGACTGGTTCCCACAGAGACCTCACCTGGTCCTGGTGACTCAGGTCCTCATATGGGCATCATGGGATCTGGTTTCTCAGTTCCACATAGGGGCCTCACCTGGACCTAGTGATTGTCGTCCCACTCTGGGCCTCACCCTGACCTGGTGAGTCTGGTCCCCACCTGGATATTACCAGAACCGGGTGACTCTAGTCCCCGTCTGGGACTCACCCGGAGCTTGGGACACTGGTTCTCAGCTGGGCCTCAACAGGACCTGGTGAATCTACTCCTCACTTAGGCCTCGTCTGGACCTTGTGACTCTTTTCCCACCTGGCATCAATGGGACATGGTTACTGTGTTCCCCACCTGGGCCTCACGTAGACATGATAACTTTGCTCCACACTTTGGCCTCAACTGGTCCTGATGACTCTGGTCCCCCCACCTAGGCCTCAATCTGGACCTGGTGACTATGGTCCCCACCTGTGTCTCACCTGGACCTGGTGACTCTCGTTCCCAGATGAACCACACCTGGACCTGGTGACTGTGGTGTTCCTGTAGACTCACATTTACCTGGTGACTCCGGTCCCCACTAGGGACTCACCTGGATCTGGTGACTCTGGCCTGCATGTTGGCCTCACCTGGACCTGGTGAGTGGGGTTGCCACCTGGGGCTCACCCTGACCTGGTGACTCTGGTCCCCATCTGGATGTCACCTTGACCAGGTGAATCTGGTACCCCTCTGGGCCTCAACTAGACCTGGTGACACTGGTCTTCAACTGGGCCTCACCGAGACCTAGTGAATATGATCCCCACCTGCACCTCATCTGGACCTGGTGACTCTGGTTCTACCTGGGCATCATCGGGTCATGGTTACTCTATTCCCCACTGGGAATGACTTGATCTTGGTAACTCTGGTCCTGACTTTTGGCTCTTCTGTAGCAGGTGACTCTGGCTCCACCTGGGCCTCACCTGTAACTGTTGAATCTGATCCTAAGCATGGACTCACCTGACCTGATGTCTGTGGTGCCCATGGGACCTCACCTGGTCCTCATGTCTCTGGTCTCACCTGGGCCTCACCAAGACTTGGTGTCACTCGTACCCACCTGGGTAGCATCAGGATATGGTTACACTGTTCACTAACAGTGACCCAGCCGGACCTATTAACTCTGGTCTTCACCTGGGCCACACCTGGACATGGTGACACTGGTTCCCACCTGGGTCTCACATGGACATGGTGAGTCGGATCCCCACAGGGTCCTCTCTAACTGGTGATTCTCGTTCCCACATGGACATCATGTGGACCTGGTGGCTGCAGTGTTTCTAGCTTCTCATGTACCTCGTGACTCTGGTCCCCACCAGGGCCTCACCGGGACCTGGTGAGTGTGGTTGCCACCTGCACCACACCTGAAACCGTTGATTCTGTTCTGCACCTGCGACTACCCTGGATCTTGTGACTGTGGTCCCCACCTGGGCTTCGCCCGGATTTGGGGACTCCGGTCCCCATCCGGGCCTCACCTGGCCCTGTTGACCATGGTCCTCTACTGGGCAAAATTGGGACCCGGTGACTGTGTTCCACACCTGGACCTCGCCTGGACAACATGACTCTGGTCCCCCTCTGGGTCTCATCGTGCCCTCATGACTTTGAACCCCACTTTGGCCTGACTTGGGCCTGCTGACCCTGGTTGCCACCTGCGCCTGACCTCGAAATGTTGACTCTGGTGCTTTCAAGGGCCTCCCCTGTACCTGGTGATCCTGGTCCCCACCTGGGCCTCATGTGGACGTGGTGACTCTAGTCACCACCACGGACTCACCTGGACGTGCTTACTGTGTTCCACACCTGGGCCTCAAGTAGACCTGGTGACCATGGTCCCCAAGACGGCATCACATGGACCTATTGCCTCTGATCCCCACCGGCGCCTCACGTGTACCTGGTAACTCTGGTCCTCACCTGGGCCTCATCTGGACCTAGTGACTCTGGTACCCACCTGGGCTTCACCTGGATCTTGTGGCTCTGGTCCCCACCTGGATTTCACCTGGAACTGGTGACTCTGGTCCCCACCTGGACCTCTCCTGGACCTGGTGACTCTCTTTCCAACATGGACCTCACCTGGATCTGGTGACTCTGGTCCTCAGTTTGGCCTCACCTCGACCTGGTGTCTCTTGTCCCCACTTGGACCTAACTCAGAACTGCTGAATATTGCCCCACCTAAGCCGAACCCAGACCTGGCGACTCTTGTCCCCAGCTATGCCTCAATTCGACCTGATGAATCTGGTCCTCACGTGGGCCTCACATGGACCTGGGACTCAGCTGGATAGAGTGGCTCTGGTTCCCACAAGTGGCTCACCTGATACTGCTGAATGTGGTCTTATTCTATGTCTCACCAGGACGTAGTGATTCTGTTCCCCATCTGGGCCTCATGGCCCTAGGGACTCTGGACCCACCTAGGCATCATTGGGACCTGGATACTCTATTCCACACCTGGACCTCACTTTGACCAGTGACCTCTGGTCCCATTCTGGGCCACAAACTAAACTGGTGGGGATCCCTGGGTGGCGCAGCGGTTTGGTGCCTGCCTTTGGCCCAGGGCGCGATCCTGGAGACCCGGGATCGAGTCCCACGTCGGGCTCCCGGTGCATGGAGCCTGCTTCTCCCTCTGCCTGTGTCTCTGCCTCTCTCTCTCTCTCTGTGACTATCATAAATAAATAAAAAAATTAAAAAAAAAAAAAAAAAACTAAACTGGTTACTCTGGTTCCACTCTGGGCTTCACCCATACCTGGTGACTCTGGTCACCCCTTGGGCTTTACTTGGCCCTGGTGAATCTAGTCCTTAGCTGGTCCGCACCTGGATCTGGTGACTGGACGCCACTTGGGCCTCACCTGGGCTTTGTGAATCCTGTTGCCATCTGCGCCTCCCCTGGACCTTGTGAAAGTGGTCCCACCTGGACCTCACCTGGATCTGGTGGCTCTGGTTCCCATATGGGGCTCTCCTGGACCTGGGTCCTCTGGTCTCCATCTGGCCTCACCTGGAACACAATGACTCTGATCCATATTTGGGCCTTTCCTGGACCTGTTTACTCTGTCCTCACCTTGGCATTATTGGGACCTGGATACACTCTTATATACCTGGGCCTAACCTGGACCTGGTGACTGTGGTCCCACCTGGCCTCAGCAGGACGGGGTGACTGGTTCCCACAGGGACCTCACCTGGACCTGGTGACTCAGGTCCTCATATGGGCATCATGGGACCTGGTTTCTCAGTTCCACATCGGGGCCTCACCTGGAACTAGTGATTCTCGTCTCCCTCTGGACCTCACCCTGACGTGGTGACTCTGGTCCCCACCTGGACATCACCAGAACCGGGTGACTCTGGTACCCCTCTGGGACTCACCCGGAGCTGGGGACACTTGTCCTCAACTGGGCCTCAACAGGACCTGTTGAATCTACTCCTCACTTAGGCCTCGTCTGGACCTTGTGACTCTTTTCCCACCTGGCATCAATGGAACATGGTTATTCTGTTCCCTACTTGGGCCTCACCTGGACATGATAACTTTGCTCCACACTTTGGCCTCAACTGGTCCTGATGAATCTGGTCCCACCACCTAGGCCTCAATCTGGACCTGGTGACTGTGGTCCCCACCTGGGTCTCACCTAGACCTGGGGATTCTCGTTCCCACATTAACCACACCTGGCCCTGTTGACTGTGGTGTTCTTGTAGACTCACATTTACCTGTTGACTCCGGTCCCCACTAGGGCCTCACCTGGATCTGGTGACTCTGGCCTGCAGGTTGGCCTCACCTGGACCTTCTGAGTGGGGTTGCCACCTGGGCCTCACCCATACCTGGTGACTCAGGTCCCCACGTGGACCTCTTGGACCTGGTGAATCTGGTCCTTACATGGTCCTCTCCCAGACCCGGGGATTCTGGTCACCACCTGGGCCTCCCCTGGACCTGGTGAATCTCTTCCCCATCTGGGCCTCAACCAGTCCTGGTGACTTTGTTCCCCACCTGGACCTGATTGCTTTGGACTCTTTCTTGGCCTCACCTGGAACTGGTGACTCTTATCCTATCTGCGCGTGACTCAGGCCTGGTGACTCTGGTCCTCACCTGGGCAACATTGGTACCTGGTGACTCTGTTCCACACCTGAGCCTCACCTGGACATGATGACTCTGGAACCTCTCTGGGCCTCACCCTGACCTGGTGACTCTGGTCCCCATCTGGATGTCACCTGGACCAGGTGATTCTGGTACCCCTCTAGGCCTAAACAAGATCTGGTGTCTCTGGTCCTCAACTTGGCCTCGGCTGGACCTAGTGAATATGCTCCATCTTGGCCTCATTTGGACCTGGTTACTCTGGTCCCTACCTGGGCATCATGGGGCCCTGGTTCCACTGCATGGCCTGCAGGTTGGCCTCACCTGGACCTGGTAACTCTGGTCCATACCTTGGCATTATCGGGACCCGGTTCCTTTGCATGGCCTGCAGGTAGGCCTCACCTGAACCTGGTGAGTGGGGTTGCCACTTGGGCCTCACACATACCTGGTTACACAGGCCCCTACATGGGCCTCACTTATACGTGGTGTATCTGGTAACTCTGGTCACCATCTGGGTATCACCTGGACCTGGTGAATCTGGTAACTCTGGTCACCACCTGGGAATCACCTGGACCTGGTGAATCTGTGTCCCCATCTGGGCCTCACCCAGTCCTGGTGACTTTTTTCCCCACATGGACCTGATTGCTGTGGACTCCTTCTTAGCCTCACCTGGAATTATTGACTCTGATCCTAACTGGGCCTCACCCAGATCTGGTGACTCTGGTCCTCACCTGTGGACCATCATGACCTGGATACTCTGTTCCACATCTGAGACTCACCTGGACATGATGACTCTGGATCCCCCCTGGGCCTCTCCCTGACATGGTGACTCTTGTCCCCATCTTGTCGGCACCTAGACCAGGTGAATCTGGTACCCCTCTAGGCCTCAAATTGACCTGGTGACTCTGGTCCTCAACTGGGCCTCACCGGGACCTAGTGAACATGGTCCCCACCTGCGCCTCATCTGGACCTGGTGACTCTGGTTCTACCTGGGCATCACCGGTACATGGTTACTCAATTCCCCACTGGGACTGCCCTGATCCTTGTAACTCTGGTTCTGAATTTGGCCTCTTCTATACCAGGTGACTCTGGCTCTACCTGGGCCTCACCTGTAACTGGTGACTCTGATTCAAAGCATGGCCTCACCTGACATGGTGACTGTGGTTCCAATGGGGACCTCAACTGGACCTCAGGGCTCTGGTCCCATCTCGGGGTCACAAGGAACTGGTGTCTCTGGTACCCACCTGTGTAGCATCAGGATATCGTTACACTGTTCACTAACAGTGACCCAGCCGGACCTACTAACTCTAGTCTTCACCTGGGGCACACCTGGACATGGTGACACTGGCTCCCACCTGGGTCTCACCTGGACATGGTGAGTCGGATCCCCACCTGGTCCTCACCTGTAACTGGTGATTCTCGTTCCCACATGGACATCATGTGGATCTGGTGGCTTCAGTGTTTCTAGCTTCTCATGTAACTCGTGACTCTGGTCCCCACCAGGGTCTCACCGGGACCTGGTGAGTGTGGTGGCCACCTGCACCTCACCTGGACCTGGTGATTCTGGTCTGCACCTGAGACTACCCTGGATCTGGTGACTCTGGTCTCCACTGGGCTCTACCTGGATTTGGGGACTCCGGTCCCCATGTGGGCCACACCTGACCCTGTTGACGATGGTCCTCAACTGTGCAAAATTGGGACCCGGTGACTTTGTTCCACAACCGGACCTCACCTGGACCATGTACTCTGGTCTCCCTCTGGGTCTCACCGTGCCCTAATGACTCTGAACCCCACTTTGGCCTGACTTGGACCTGCAGTCCTTGGTTGCCACCTGTGCCTGACCTCGAACTGTTGACTCTGGTTCTTTCAAGGGCCTCCCCTTTACCTGGTGATCCTGGTCCCCACCTGGGTCTCACTTGGACGTGGTGACTCTAGTCACCACCGGGGACTCACCTGGACCTGGTTACTGTGTTCCACACATGGGCCTCAAGTACACCAGTTGACCATGATCCCCAAGCCGGCCTCACATGGAGCTG
Source organism: Canis aureus (assembly GCF_053574225.1). NCBI lineage: Eukaryota > Metazoa > Chordata > Mammalia > Carnivora > Canidae > Canis > Canis aureus. The sequence continues at coordinate 50,917,938 of NC_135635.1, read as the reverse complement.
TTGCCTCTGATTCCCACCGTGGCCTCACGTGTACCTGGTAACTCTGGTCCTCACCTGGGACTCATCTGGACCTAGTGACTCTGGTCCCCACCTGGGCTTCACTTGGATCTGTTGACTCTGGTCCCCACCGGGACTTCACCTGGATATGGTGACTCTGGTCCTCAGTTTGGTCTCACATGGACCTGGTGTCTCTCGTCCCCACTTGGACCTAACTCAGAACTGCTGAATCTTGCCCCACCTAGGCCGCACGCAGACCTGGTGACTCTTGTCCCCAGCTATGCCTCAATTCGACCTGATGAATCTGGTCCTCACGTGGGCCTCACATGGACCTGGGACTCAGCTGGATAGAGTGGCTCTGGTTCCCACAAGGGGCTCACCTGATACTGCTGACTGTGGTCTTATTCTATGCCTCACCAGGACCAAGTGATTCTGTTCCCCATTTGGGCCTGCATGGCCCCAGTGACTCTGGTCCTCACCCAGGCATCATTGGGACCTGGATACTCTATTCCACACCTGGGCCTCACTTTGACCAGGGACCTCTGGTCCGATTCTGGGCCTCAAACTAAACTGGTTACTCTGGTTCCCCCTCTGGGGCTCACCCTTACCTGGTGACATGGTCACCCCTTGGGCTTCACCTGGGCCTGGTGAATCTGCTCCTTAGTTTGTCCTCACATGGATCTGGTGACTGGTCGCCACCTGGGCCTCACCTGGACTTGGTGAATCCTGTTGCCACCTGCGCCTCACCGGGACCTTGTGACTCTTTTCACACCTGGCATCAATGGGACATGGTTACTCTGTTCCCCACCTGGGCCTCACCTGGACATGATAACTTTGCTCCACACGTTGGCCTCAATTGGTCCTGATGACTCTGATCCCCCCACCTAGGCCTCAGTCTGGACCTGGTGACTGTGGTCCCCACCTGGGTCTCACCTGGACCTGGTGTCTCTCGTTCCCACATGACCACACCTGGACTTGGTGACTGTGGTGTTCCTGTACAAGCACATTTACCTGGTGACTCCGGTCCCCACTAGGGCCTCACCTAGATCTGGTGACTCTGGCCTGAAGGTTGGCCTCTCCTGGACCTGGTGAGTGGAGTGCAACCCGTACCTTGTGACTGTTCCCCATGTGGGCCTCTTGGACCTGGTGAAACTGGTCCTTACCTGGTCCACTCCCAGACCCGGGGACTCTGGTCACCACCTGGGCCTCACCTGGACCTGTTGAATCTGGTCCCCATCTGGGCCTCAACCAGTCCTGGTGACTGTGTTCCCCACCTGGACCTGATTGCTGTGGACTCTTTCTTGGCCTCACCTGGAACTGGTGACTCTGATCCTATCTGCGCGTCACCCAGATCTGGTCACTCTGGTCCTCACCTCTGGACCACTATGACCTGTACACTGTGTTCCACACCTGACACTCACCTGGACATGTTGACTCTGGAGCCACTCTGGGCCTCACCCTGACCTGATGACTCTGGTCCCCATCAGGATGTCACCTGTACCAGGTGATTCTGGTACCCCTCTAGGCCTCAACCAGATCTGGTGACTCTGGTCCTCAACTGGGCCTCACCTGGACCTAGTGAATATGCTCCATCTGGGCCTCATTTGGACCTGGTGACTCTTGTACCTTCCTGGGCATCATCGGGACATGGCTCCACTGCATGACCTGCAGGTTGGCCTCACCTTGACCTGGTAACTCTGGTCCCTACCTGGGCATCATCGGGACATGGTTCCACTGCATGGCCTTCAGGTTGGCCTCACCTTGACCTGGTAACTCTAGTCCCTACCTGGGCATCATCGGGACATGGTTCCTCTGCATGGCCTGCAGGTTTCCCTCACCTGGACCTGGTGAGTGCGGTTGACACCTGGGCCTCACGCATACCTGGTGACTCAAGTCCTCACGTGGGCCTCACTTGGACCTGGTGAATCTGGTCCTTACCTGGTCCTCTGACAGACTCGGGGACTCTGGTCACCACGTGGACCTCACCTGGACCTCGTGAATATGGTCCCCATCTGGGACTCACCCAGTCATGGTGACTTTGTTCACCACCTGGACCTGATTGCTGTGGACTCTTTCTTGGCCTCACCTGGAACTGGTGACTCTGATCCTATCTGCGCATCACCCAGACCTGGTGACTCTGGTCCTCACCTGGGCATCATTGGTACCTGGTGACTCTGTTCCACAGCTGAGCCTTACCTGGACATAATGACTCTGGAACCTCTCTGGGACTCACCCTGACCTGGTGACTCTCGTCCCCATCTGGATGTCACCTGGACTAGGAGATTCTGGTACCCCTCTAGGGCTCAACCAGATCTGGTGACTCTGGTCCTCAACTCGGCCTCACCTGGAAGTAGTGAATATGCTCCATGTGGGCCTCATTTGGACCTGGTGACTCTGGTCCCTACCTGGGCATCATCGGGACATGGATCCACTGCATTGCATGCAGGTTGGCCCCACCTGGACCTCGTAACTCTGGTCCCTACATGGCCATCATCGGGACACCGTTCCTCTGCATGGCCTTCAGGTTGGCCTCCCCTGGACCTGGTGAGTGAGGTGCCACCTGGGTCTCCCCATAACTGGTGACACAGGTCCCACGTGGGCTTCACTTGGACATGGTGAATGTGGTCCTTACCTGGTCCTCACCCAGAACTGGTAACCCTTGTCACCACCTGGGAATCACCTGGACCTGTTGAATCTGGTCCCCATCTGGGCCTCACCCAGTCCTGGTGTCTTTGTTCCCCACCTGGACCTGATTTCTGTGGACTAATACTTGGCCTCACCTGGAACTGGTGACTCTGAACCTAACTGGGCCTCACCCAGATCTGGTGACTCTGGTCCTCACCTGTGGACCATTATGACCTGGATACTCTGCTCCACACCTGAGCCTCACCTGGACATGATGACACTGGAACCTCTCTGGGCCTCACCCAGACCTGGTGACCCTGGTCCCCATCTGGATGTCACCTGGACCTGGTGATTCTTGTACCCCTCATGTCTCAACCAGATCTAGTGACTCTGGTCCTCAACTGGGCCTCACCTGGACCTAGTGAATATGCTCCATCTGGGCCTCATGTGGACCTGGTGACTCTGGTCCCTACCTGGGTATCATCGGGACATGGTTCCACTGCATGGCCTGCAGGTTGGCCTCACCTGGACATGGTAACTCTGGTCCCTACCTGGGCATCATCGGGACACGCTTCCTCTGCATTGCCTGCAGGTTGGCCTCACCTGGACCTGGTGAGTGGGGTTGCCACCTGGGCCTCACCCATACCTGGTGACACAGGTCCCCACGAGGGCCTCACTTGGACCTGGTGAATCTGGTCCTTACCTGGTCCTCACCCGGAACTCGTAACCTGGTCACCACCTGGGAATCCCCTGGGCCTGGTGAATCTGGTCCCCATCTGGGCCTCACTCAGTCCTGGTGACTTTGTTCCCCACCTGGACCTGATTGCTGTGGACTCCTTCTTGGCCTCACCTGGAACTGGTGACTCTGATCCTAACTGGGCCTCACCGAGATCTGCTGACTCTGGTCCTCACCTGTGGATCCTTACGACCTGGATACTCTGTTCCACACCTGAGCCTCACCTGGACATGATGACTCTGGATCCACTCTGGCCTCCCTCTGACATGGTTATTCTGGTCCCCATCTGGATGTCACCTAGACCAGGTGAATCTGGTAGCCCTCTAGGCCTCAACCAAACCTGGAGTCTCTAGTCCTCAACTGGGCCTCACCGGGACCTAGTGAATATGCTCCCCAACTGCGCCTCGTCTGGACATGGTGACTCTGGTTCTACGTGGGCATCATCGGTTCATGGTTACTCTATTCCCCACTGGGAGTGTCCTGATCCTGGTAACACTATTCCGGACCTTGGCATTTTCTCTACCAGGTGACTCTGGCTCCACCTGGGCCTCACCTCTAACTGGGGACTCTGATCCTAAGCATGGCCTCACCTGACCTGGTGACTGTGGTTCCCATCGTGACCTCACCTGGACCTCATGTCTCTGGTCCCACCTGGGCCTCACCAGGACATGGTGTCTCTGGTACCAACCTGGGTAGCATCAGGATATGGTTACACTGTTCACTAACAGTGACCCAGCCGGACCTATAAACTCTGGTCTTCACCTGGGCCACACCTGGACATCGTGACACTGGTTCCCACCTGGGTCTAACTTGGACATGGTGAGTCGGATAGCCACCTGGTCCTCACCTGTAACTGGTGATTCTCGTTCCCACATGGACATCATGTGGACCTGGTGTCTGCAGTGTTTCTAGCTTCTCATGTACCTCGTGACTCTGGTCCCCACCAGGGTCTCACCAGGCCCTGGTGAGTGTGGTTGCCACCTGCACCACACCTGGAACTGTTGATTCTGGTCTGCACCTGAGACTACCCTGGATCTGGTGACTGTGGTCCCCACCTGGGCTTCACATGGACTTGGTGAATCCTGTTGCCACCTGCGCCTCACCGGGACCTTGTGACTCTTTTCCCACCTGGCATCAATGGGACATGGTTAATCTGTTCCCCCCTTGGGCCTCTCTGGACATGAAAACTTTGCTCCATACTTTGGCCTCAACTGGTCCTTATGACTCTGGTCCCCTCACCTAGGACTCAATCTGGACCTGGTGACTGTGGTCCCCACCTGGTTCTCACCTAGACGTGGTGTCTCTCTTTCCCACATGAACCACACCTGGACATGGTGACTGTGGTATTTTTGTAACCGCACATTTACCTGGTGACTCCGGTCCCCACGAGGGCCTCACATGGATCTGGTGACTCTTGCCTGAAGGTTGTCCTCACCTGGACCTGGTGAGTGGGGTTGCCAACCCATAACTGGTGACTCAGTTCCCCACGTGGGCCTCTTGGACCTGTTAATCTGGTCGTTACCTGGTCCTCTCCCAGATCCGGGTACTCTGGTCCCCAACTGGGCCTCATCTGGACCTGTGAATCTGGTCCCCATCTGGGCCTCACCCAGTCCTGGTGACTTTGTTCCCCACCTGGACCTGATTCCTGTGGACTCTTTCTTGGCCTCACCGGGAACTGGTGACTCTGATCATATCTGCGCGTCACCCCGACATGGTGACCCTGGGCCTCACCTGGGCATCATTGGTACCTGGTGACTCTGTTCCACACCAGAGCCTCACCTGGACATGATGACTCTGGAACCCCTCTGGGCCTCACCCTGACCTGGTGATTCTGGTCCCCATCTGGATGTCACCTGGACCAAGTGATTCTGGTACCCCTCTAGGTCTCAACCAGATCTGGTGACTCTGGTTCTCAACTGGGCCTCACCTGGACCTAGTGAATATGCTCCATCTGGTCCAAATATGCACCTGGTGACTCTGGTCACTACCTGGGCATCATCGGGACATGGTTCCACTGCATGACTTACAGGTTGGCCTCACGTGGACCTGGTAACTCTGGTCCCTACCTGGGCATCATCGGGACATGGTTCCACACATGGCCTGCAGGTTGGACTCACCTGGACCCGGTAACTCTAGTTCCTACCTGGGCATCATCGGGACATGGTTCCTCTGCATGGCCTGCAGGTTGGACTCACCTGGACCTGGTGAGTGGCGTTGCCACCTTGGCCTCACCCATGCCTGGTGACACAGGTCCCCACGTGGGCCTCACTTGGACCTGGTGAATCTGGTCCTTACCTGGTCCTCACCCGAAACTCCTAACTCGGGTAACCACCTGGGAATCACCTGAACCAGGTTAATTTGGTCCCCATCTGGTTCACATCCAGTCCTGGTGAATTTGTCACCCCACCTGGACCTGATTGCTGTGGACTCCTTCTTGGCCTCACCTGGAACTGGTGACTCTGATCCTAAGTGGGCCTCGCCCAGATCTGGTGACTCTGGTCCTCTCCTATGGACCATTATGACCTGGATACTCTGTTCCACACCTGAGCCTCACCTGGACATGATGACTCTGGATCCCCTCAGGGCCTCACCATGACATGATGACTCTGGTCCCCATCCCGATGTCACCTAGACCAGGTGAATCTGGTATCCCTCTAGGCCTCAACTTGACCTGGTGACCCTGGTCCTCAACTGGGCCTCACGGGGACCTAGTGAACATGCTCCCAACCTGCGCCTCATCTGTACTTGGTGACTCTGGTTTTACTTGTGCATCATCGGGACAAGGTTACTCTATTCCCCACCGGGACTGACCTTATCCTGGTAACTCTGGTCCTGACTTTGGCCTCTTCTGTACCAGGTCACTCTGGCTCCACCTGGGCCTCACCTGTAACTGGTGACTCTGATCCTAAGCATGGCCTCACCAGACCTGGTGACTGTGGTTCCCATCTGGACCTCATCCGGACCTCATATCTCTGGTCCCACCTGGGCCTCACCAGGACCTGTGTCTATGGTAACCACCTGGGTAGCATTAGTATATGGTTACACTGTTCACTAACAGTGACCCAGCCGGACCTATTAACTCTGGTCTTCACCTGGGCCACACCTGGACATGGTGACACTGGTTCCCACCTGGGTTTCACCTTGAAATGGTGAGTGGGATCCCCACCTGGTCCTCACCTGTAACTGGTGATTCTCGTTCCCACATGGACATCATGTGGACCTGGTGGCTGCAGTGTTTCTAGCTTCTCATGTACCTCGTGACTCTGGTCCCCACCAGGGACTCACCGGGACCTGGTGAGTGTGGTTGCCACCTGCACCTCACCTGGACCTGGTGATTCTTGTCTGCACCTGAGACTAACCTGTATCAGGTGACTGGTCCCCACCTGGGCTTCACCTGGATTTGGGGACTCCGGTGCCCATCTGGGCCTCACCTGGCCCTGTTGTCCATGGTCCTCACCTGGGCAAAATTGGGACCCGGTGACTGTGTTCCACAACTGGACCTCACCTGGACCACATGACTCTGGTCCCCCTCTGGGTCTCAACCATCCCTAGTGACTGTCAACACCACTTTGGCCTGACTTGGACCTCCTGACACTTGTTGCCACCTGCGCCTGACCTCGAACTGTTGACTCTGGTTCTTTCAAGGTCCTCCCCTGTACCTGGTGATCCTGGTCCCCACCAGGGACTCACCTGGACGTGGTGACACTTGTCACCACGGAGGACTCACCTGGACCTGCTTACTATGTTCCAGTCCTCGGCCTCAAGTAGACCTGTTGACCATGGTCCCCAAGCCGGCCTCACATGGACCTGATGCCTCTGATACCCACCAAGGCCTCACGTGTACCTGGTAACTCTGCTCCTCACCTGGGCCTCAACTGGACCTAGTGACTCTGGTCCCCAACTGGGCTTCACCTGGATCTGGTGACTCTGCACCCCACCTGGACCTCTCCTGGACCTCGTGACTCTCTTTCCAACATGGACCTCACCTGGATCTGGTGACTCTGGTCCTCAGTTTGGCCTCACCTGGACCTGGTGTCTCTCGTCCCCACTTTGACCTAACTCAGAACTGCTGAATCTTGCCCCACCTAGGCCGCACCCAGACCTGGTGACGCTTGTCCCCAGCTATGCCTCAATTCGACCTGATGAATCTGGTCCTCACGTGGGCCTCACATGGACCTGGGACTCAGCTGGATAGAGTGGCTCTGGTTCTCACAAGGGGTTCACCTGACACTGCTGAATGTGGTCTTATTCCATGCCTCACCAGGACCTAGTGATTCTGTTCCCCATCTGGGCCTGCATGGCCCTAGTGACTCTGGTCCTCACCCAGGCATCACAGGGACCTGGATACTCTATACCCCACAAGAGCTTCACTTTGACCAGGGACCTCTGGTCCCATTCTGGGCCTCAACTAAATGGTTACTCTGGTTCCCTCTCTGGGCCTCACCCGTACCTGGTGACTCTGGTCACCCCTTGGTGTTCACTTGGGCCTGGTGATTCTGGTCCTTAGCTGGTCCGCACCTGGATGTCGTGACTGGTCGCCACCCGGGCTTCACCTGGACTTGGTGAATCCTGTTGCCACGTGTACCTCACCTGGACCTTGTGATGTGTCCTCACGTGGACCTCACCTGGATCTGGTGGCTCTGGTTCCCATATGGGGCTCTCCTGGACCTGGTTCCTGTGGTCTCCATCTGGCCTCACCTAGAACACAATGACTCTGATCCATATTTGGACCTCTCCTGGACCTGTTGACTCTGGTCCTTACCTGGGCATCATTGGGACCTGGATACTCTCTTATATACCTGGGCCTCACCTGGACCTGGTGACTGTGGTCTCACCTGTGCCTCACCTGGGCGAGGTGACTGGTTCCCACAGGGACCTCACCTGGACCTGGTGACTCATGTCTCATATGGGCATCATGGGACCTGGTTTCTCAGTTCCACATCGGGGCCTCACCTAGACCTAGTGATTCTCGTCCCCCTCTGGGACTCTTCCTGACATGCTGACTCTGGTTCCCACCTGGATATCACCAGAACCGGGGGACTCTGGTCCCCCTCTGGGACTCACCCGGAGTTGGGGACACTTGTCCTCAGCTGGGCCTCAACAGGACCTGGTGAATCTACTCCTCACTTAGACCTCGTCTGACCTTGTGACTCTTTTCCCACCTGGAATCAATGGGACATGGTTACTCTGTTCCCCACATCGGCCTCACCTGGACATGATAACTTTGCTCCACACTTTGGGCTCAACTGGTCCTGATGACTCTGGTCCCCCCACCTAGGCCTCAATCTGGACCTGGTGACTGTGGTCCCCCCCTGGGTCTCACCTGGACCTGGTGACTCTCGTTCCCACATGAACCAAACCTGGACCTGGTGACTGTGGTGTTCTTGTAGACTCACATTTACCTGGTGCCTCGTGTGCCCACTAGGACCTCAACTGGATCTGTTGACTCTGGCCTGCAGGTTCGCCTCACTTGGACCTGGTGAGTGGGGTTGCCACCGGGGCCTCACCGAAACCTGGTGACTCAGGTCCCCACGTGGGCCTCTTGGACCTGTTAATCTGGTGCTTACCTGGTCCTCTCCCAGACCCGGGTACTCTGGTCCCCAACTGGGCCTCACCTGGACCTGGTGATTGTGGTCCCCATCTGGGCCTCACCCAGTCCTGGTGACTTTGTTCCCCACCTGGACCTGATTGCTGTGTACTCCTTCTTGGCCTCACCTGGAACCGGTGTCTCTGATCCTATCTGCGCCTCACCCAGACCTGTTGACTCTGGTCCTCACCTGGGCATCATTGGTACCTGGTGACTCTGTTCCGCACCTGAGCCTCACCTGGACATGATGACTCTGGAACCTCTCTGGGCCTCACCCTGACCTGGTGATTCTGGTCCCCATCTGGATTTCACCTGGACCAGGTGATTCTGGTACCCCTCTAGGCCTCAACGAGATCTGGTGACTCTGTTCCTCAACTGGTCCTCACCTGGACCTAGTGAATATGCTCCATCTGGGCCTCATTTGGACCTGGTGACTCTGGTCCCTACCTGGGCATCATCGGGACATGGTTCCACTGCATGGCCTGCAGGTTGGCGTCACCCGGACCTGGTAAATCTGGTCCCTACCTGGGCATCAACGGGACATTGTTTCTCTGCACGGCATGCAGGTTGGCCTCACCTGGACCCGGTAAGTCTATTCCCTACATGGGCATCATTGGGACATGGTTCCTCTGCATGGCCTGCATGTTGGCTTCACCTGGACATGGTTAGTGGGGTTTTCACCAGTGCCTCAACCATACCTGGTGACACAGGTCCCCACGTACTCATCACTTGGACCTGGTGAATCTGACCCTTACCTGGTCCTCACCCGGAACTGGTAAGTCTGGTCACTACCTGGGAATCACCTGGGCCTGGTGAATCTGGTCCCCATCTGGGCGTCACCCAGTCCTGGTGACTTTGTTCCCCATCTGGGCCTGATTGCTGTGGACTCCTTCTTGGCCTCACCTGGAACTGGTGACTCTGACCTAACTGGGCCTCACCCAGAACTGGTGACTCTGGTACTCACCTGTGGTCCATTATGACATGGATACTCTGTTCCAACCTGAGCCTCACCTGGATATGATGACTCTGGATCCCCTCTGGGCCTCAGCCTGACATCGTGACTCTGGTCCACATCTGGATGTCACCTAGACCAGGTGAAACTGGTACCCCTGTAGGCCTCAACTTGACCTGGTGACTCTGGTCCTCAACTGGGCCTCACCGGGACCTAGTGAACATGCTCCCCACCTGCGCCTCATCTGGACCTGGTGACTCTGGTCCCTACCTGGACATCATCGGTACATGGTTGCTTTGCATGGCCTGAAGTTTGCCCTAACCTGGACCTGGTGTGTGGGGTTGCCACCTGGGTCTCAACCATACCTGGTGACTCAGGTCCCAACGTGAGACTCTTGGACCTGGTGAATCTGGTCCTTACCTGTTCCTCTCCCAGATTCGGGGACTCTGGACACCACCTGGGCTCACCTGGACCTGGTGGATCTGGTCCCATCTGGGCCTCACCCAGTCCAGGTGAATTTGTTCCCCACCTGTTCCTGATTGCTTTGGACTGTTTCTTGGCCTCACCTGGAACTGGTGTCTCTGATCCTATCTGCGCTTCACCCAGACCTGTTGACTCTGGTCCTCACCTGGGAATCATTGGTACCTGGTGACTCTGTTCCACACCTGAGCCTCACCTGCAGATGTTGACTCTGGAACCACTCTGGGCCTCACCCTGACCTGAAGACTCTGGTACCCATCTGGATGTCACCAAGACCAGGTGAATCTGGTACCCCTCTGGGCCTCAAATAGACTTGGTGACACTGGTCCTCAACTGGGCCTCACCGGGACCTAGTGAATATGCTCCCCACCTGCGCCTCATCTGGACTTGGAGACTCTGGTTCTACTTGGGCATCATCGGGACAAGGTTACTCTATTCCCCACTGGGACTGACCTGATCCTGGTAACTCTGGTCCTGACTTTGGCCTCTTCTGTACCAGGTGACTCTGGCTCCACCTGGGCCTCACCTGTAACTGGTGACTCTGATCCTAAGCATGGCCTCACCTGACCTGGTGACTGTGGTTCCCATCTGGACCTCACCCGGACTCATGTCTCTGGTCCCACCTGGGCCTCACCAGGACCTGGTGTCTCTGGTACCCACCTGGGTAGCATTAGTATATGGTTACACTGTTCACTAACAGTGACCCAGCCGGACCTATTAACTCTGGTCTTCACCTGGGCCACACCTGGACATGGTGACACTGGTTCCCACCTGGGTTTCACCTTGAAATGGTGAGTGGGATCCCCACCTGGTCCTCACCTGTAACTGGTGATTCTCGTTCCCACATGGACATCATGTGGACCTGGTAGCTGCAGTGTTTCTAGCTTCTCATGTACCTCGTGACTCTGGTCCCCACCAGGGACTCACCGGGACCTGGTGAGTGTGGTTGCCACTTGCGCCTCACCTGGACCTGGTGATTCTGGTCTGCACCTGAGACTAACCTGGATCTGGTGACTGGTCCCCACCTGGGCATCACCTGGATTTGGGGACTCCGGTCCCCATCTGGGCCTCACCTGACCCTGTTGTACATGGTCCTCACCTGGGCAAAATTGGGACCCGGTGACTGTGTTCCACAACTGGACCTCACCTGGACCACATGACTCTGGTCCCCCTCTGGGTCTCACCGTTCCCTAGTGACTGTCAACACCACTTTGGCCTGACTTGGACCTCCTGACACCTGTTGCCACCTGCGCCTGACCTCGAACTGTTGACTCTGGTTCTTTCAAGGTCCTCCCCTGTACCTGGTGATCCTGGTCCCCACCAGGGACTCACCTGGACGTGGTGACACTTAAACCACGGAGGACTCACCTGAACCTGCTTACTATGTTCCAGTCCTGGGCCTCAAGTAGACCTGTTGACCATGGTCCCCAAGCCGGCCTCACATGGACCTGTTGCCTTTGATCCCCACCAAGGCCTCACGTGTACCTGGTAACTCTGGTCCTCACCTGGGCCTCAACTGGACCTAGTGACTCTGGTCCCCAACTGGGCTTCACCTGGATCTGGTGACTCTCTTTCCAACATGGACCTCACTTGGATCTGGTGACTCTGGTCCTCAGTTTGGCCTCACCTGGACCTGGTGTCTCTCGTCCCCATTTTGACCTAACTCAGAACTGCTGAATCTTGCCCCACCTAGGCCGCACCCATACCTGGTGATTTTGTCCCCAGCTATGCCTCAATTCGACCTGATGAATCTGGTCCTCGCATGGGCCTCACATGGACCTGCGACTCAGCTGGAGAGAGTGGCTCTGGTTCCCACAAGGGGCTCACCTGATACTGCTGACTGGGGTGTGTTTCTATGCCTCAACAGGACCTAGTGATTCTGTTCCCCATCTGGGCCTGCATGGCCTTTGTGACTCTGGTCCTCACCCAGGCATCACTGGGACCTGGATACTCTATATCCCACAAGAGCCTCACTTTGACCAGGGACCTCTGGTCCCATTCTGGGCCTCAAACTAAATGGTTACTCTGGTTCCCTCTCTGGGCCTCACACTTACCTGGTGACTCTGGTCACCCCTTGGGGTTCACTTGGGCCTGGTCATTCTGGTCCTTAGCTGGTCCGCACCTGGATGTCATGACTGGTCGCCACCTGGGCTTCACCTGGACTTGGTGAATCCTGTTGCCACCTGTGCATCACCTGGACCTTGTGACTGTGGCCCCACGTGGACCTCACCTGGATCTGGTGGCTCTGGTTCCCATATGGGGCTCTCCTTGACTTGGTTCCTGTGGTCTCCATCTTGCCTCACATGGAACACAATGACTCTGATCCATATTTGGGCCTTTCCTGGACCTGTTGACTCAGGTCCTTACCTGGGCATTATTGGGACGTGGATACTCTCTTATATACCTGGGCCTCACCTGGACCTGGTGACTGTTGTCCCACCTGTGCCTCACCTGGTCGAGGTGACTGGTTCCCACAAGGATCTCACATGGACCTGGTGACTCAGGTCCTCATATGGGCATCATGGGACCTGGTTTCTCAGTTCCACATAGGGGCCTTACCTGGACCTAGTGATTCTCGTCCCCCTCTGCGCGTCAACCTGACATGGTGACTGTGGTCCCCACCTGGATATCACCAGAACCGGGTGCCTCTGGTCCCCCTCTGGGACTCACCAGGAGCTGGGGACTCTGGTGCTCAATTGGGCCTCAACAGGACCTGGTGAATCTACTCCTCACTTAGGCCGCGTCTGGACCTTGTGACTCTTTTCCCACCTGGCATCAATAGGACATGTTTACTCTCTTCCCCACCTGGGCCTCACCTGGACATGATAACTTTGCTCCATACTTTGGCCTCAACTGGTCCTGATGACTCTGGTCCCCCCACCTAGGCCTCAATCTGGACCTGATGACTGTGGTCCCCACCTGGGTCTCACCTGGACCTCGTGACTCTCGTTCCCACATGAACCACACCTGGCCCTGGTGACAGTGGTGTTCTGGTAGACTCACATTTACATGGTGACTCTGGTCCCCGCTAGGGCCTCACGTCGATCTGGTGACTTTGGCCTGCAGGTTTGCCTCACCTGGACCTGGTGAGTGGGGTTGTCACCTGGGCCTCATCCATACCTGGTGACTCAGGTTCCCACGTGGGCCTCTTGGACCTGGTGAATCTGGTCTTTACCTGGTCCTCTCCCAGACCCGGGGACTCTGGTCACCACCTGGGCCTCACCTGGACCTGGTCAATCTGGTCCTCATCTGGGCCTCACCCAGTCTTGGTGACTTTGTTCCCCCCATGGACCTGATTGCTGTGGACTCTTTCTTGGCCTCACCTGGAACTGGTGACTCTGATCCTATCTGCGTGTCACCCTGACCTGGTGACTCTGGTCCACACCTTGGCATCATTGGTACCTGATGACTCTGTACCACACCAGAGCCTCACCTGGACATGATGACTCTGGAACCTTTCTGTGTCTCACCCTGACCTGGTGACTCTGGTCCCCAACTGGATGTCATCTGGACCAGGTGATTCTGGTACCTCTCTAGGCCTCAACCTGATCTGGTGACTCTGGTCCTCAACTGGGCCTCACCTGGACCTAGTGAATATGCTCCATCTGTGCCTCATTTGGACCTGGTGACTCTGGTCCGTACCTGGGCATCATCGGGACATGGTTCCATTGCATGGCCTGCAGGTTGGCCTCACCTGGACCTGATAAATCTGGTTCCTACCTGGGCATCATCGGGACATGGTTCCATTGCATGGCCTGCATGTTGGCCTCACCTGGACCTGGTAAATCTGGTTCCTACCTGGGCATCATCAGGACATGTTCCACTGCATGGCCTGCAGGTTGGCCTCACCTGGACCTGAGAACTCTAGTCCCTACCTCGGCATCATCGGGACATGTTTCCTCTGCATGGCCTGCAGGTTGGCCTCACCTGGACCTGGTGAGAGGGGTTGTCATTTGGGCCTCACACATGCCTGGTGACACAGGGCCCCACGTGGGCCTCACTTGGACCTGGTGAATCTGGTCCTTACCTGGTCCTCACCCGGAACTCGTAACTCTGTTCACCACCTGGGAATCACCTGGACCTTGTGAATCTGGTCCCCATCTGGGCCTCACCCAGTCCTCGGGACTTTGTACCCCACCTGGACCTGATTGCTGTGGACTCTTTCTTGGCCTCACCTGGAACTGGTGACTCTGATCCTATCTGCGGGTCACCCAGACCTGGTGACTCTGGTCCTCACCTGGGCATCATTGGTATCTGGTGACTCTGTTCCACACCTGAGCCTCACCTGGACATGATGACTCTGGAACCTTTCTGGGCCTCACCCTGACATGGTGACTCTGGTCCCCATCTGGATGTCACCTGGACCGGGTGTTTCTGGTACCCCTCTAGGCCTCAACCAGATCTGGTGACTCTGGTCCTCAACTGGGCCTCACTGGGATCTAGTGATCATGCTCCCCACCTGCGCCCCATCTGGACCTGGTGACTCTGGTTCTACCTGGGCATCATCGGGACATGGTTACTCTATTCCCCTCTCGGACTGACCTGATCCTGGTAACTCTGGTCCGGACTTTGGCCTCTTCTGTACCAAGTGACTCTGGCTCCACCTGGGCCAGACCTGTAACTGGTGACTCTGATCCTAAGCATGGCCTCACCTGACCTGGTGACTGTGGTTCCCATCGGGACCTCACCTGTACCTCAGGTATCTGGTCCCACCTGGGCCTCACCAGGACCTGGTGTCTCTGGTACCCACCTGGGTAGCATCAGGATATGGTTACACTGTACACTAACATTGACCCAGCCGGACCCATCAACTCTGGTCTTCACCTGGGGCACTCCTGGACATGGTGACACTGGTTCCCACCTGGGTCTCACCTGGACATGGTGAGTCCGAAACCCACCTGGGCCTCACCTGTAACTGGTGATTCTCGTTCCCACATGGACATCATGTGGACCTGGTGGCTGCAGTGTTTTAGCTTCTCATGTACCTCGTGACTCTGGTCCCCACCAGGGCCTCACCGGGACCTGGAGAGTGTGGTTGCCACCTGCACCTCACCTCGACCTGGTGATTCTGGTCTGCACCTGAGACAAACATGGAGCTACTGACTGTGGTCCCCACCTTGGCTTCACCTGGATTTGGGGACTCCAGTCCCCATCTGGGCCTCACCTGGCCCTGTTGAACCAGGTCCTCAACTGGGCAAAATTGGGACCCAGAGACTGTGTTCCACAACTGGACCTCACCTGGACTAGGTGACTCTGGTCCCTCTCTGGGTCTCACCGTGCCCTAGTGACTGTGAACCCCACTTTGGCCTGACTTGGGCCTGCTGACCCTGGTTGCCACCTGCGCCTGACCTCGAACTGTTGACTCTGGTACTTTCAAGGGCCTCCACTGTACCTGGTGATCCTGGTCCCCACTTGCGCCTCACCTGGACGTGGTGACTCTTGTCTCCACCGGGGACTCACCTGGACCTGGTCACTGTGTTCCACAACGGGGCCTCAAGTAGACCTGTTGATCATGGTCCCCAAGCTGGCCCAACATGGACCTCTTGCCTCTGATCCCCGCCGGGGAATCACGTGTACGAGGTAACTCTGGTCCTCACCTGGGTCTCATCTGGACCTAGTGACTCTGTGCCAACCTGGGCTTCACCTGGATCTGGTGACTCTGGTCCCCACCTGGACTTCACCTGGATCTGGTGACTCTGGTCCCCTTCTGGGCCTCTCCTGGACATGATGACTCTCTTTCCAACATGGACCTCACCTAGATCTGGTGACCCTGGTACTCAGTTTGGCCTCACCTGGACCTGGTGTCTCTCGTCCCCACTTTGACCTAACTCAGAACTGCTGAATCTTGCCCCACCTAGGCCGCACCCAGACCTGGTGACTCTTGTCCCCAGCTATGCCTCAATTCGACCTGATGAATCTTGTCCTCACGTGGGCCTCACATGGACCTGGGACTCAGCTGGATTGAGTGGCTCTGGTTCCCACAAGGGGCTCACCTGAAACTGCTGACTGTGGTTTTATTCTATGCCTCACCAGGACCTAGTGATTCTGTTCCCCATCTGGGTCTGCATGGCCTTAGTGACTCTGGTCCTCACCCAGGCATCATTGGGACCTGGATACTCTATTCCACACCTGGACCTCACTTTGACCAGGGACCGCTGGTCCCATTCTGGGCCTCAAACTAAACTGGTTACTCTGGTTCCCCTCTGAACCTCACCCTTACCTGGTGACTCTGATCACCACTTGGGCTTCACCAGGACCTGGTGAATCTGGTCCTTAGCAGGTCCGCACCTGGATGGTGACTGGTCGCCAACTGGGCCTCACCTGGACTTGGTGAATCCTGTTGCCACCTGCGCCTCACCTGGTCCTTGTAACTGTGGTCCCACCTGACCATCACCTGGATCTGGTTGCTCTGGTTCCCATATGGGGCTCCCCTGGACCTGGTTCCTGTGGTCTCCATCTGGCCTCACCTGGATCACAATGACTCTGATTCATATTTGGGCCTCTCCTGGGCCTGTTGACTCTGGTCCTTAACTGGGCATCATTGGGACATGGATACTCTCTTATATACTTGGGCCTCACCTGGACCTGGTGACTGTGGTCCCACATGGGCCTCACCTGGACGAGGTGACGGGTTCCCACAGGGACCTCACCTGGACCTGTTGACTCAGGTCCTCATATGGGCATCATGGGACCTGGTTTCTCAGTTCCACATCGGGGCCTCACCTGGACCTAGTGACTCTTGTCCCCCTCTGGGCCTCACCCTGACGTTGTGACTCTGGTCCCATCTGGATATCACCAGAACCGGGTGACTCTGGTCCCCCTCTGGGACTAACCCAGAGCTGGGGACACTGGTCCTCAACTGGATCTCAACAGTACCTGTTGAATCTATTCCTCACTTAGGTCCCGTCTGAACCTTGTGACTCTTATCCCACCTGGCATCAACGGGACATGGTTACTCTATTCCCCAACTGGGCCTCACCTAGACATGATAACTTTGCTCCACACTTTTGCCTCAACTGGTCCTGATGACTCTGGTCCCCCAACCTAGGCCTCAATCTGGACCCGGTGACTGTGGTCCCCACCTGGATCTCACCTGGACCTGGTGACTCTCGTTCCCACATGAACCACACCTGGACCTGGTGACTGTGTTGTTCTTGTAGACTCACATTTACCTGGTGACTCCGGTCCCCACTAGGGCCTCACCTGGATCTGGTGACTCTGGCCTGCAGGTTGGCCTCACCTGGACCTGGTAAGTGGGGTTGCCACCTGGGCCTCACCCATACCTGGTGACTCAGGTCCTCACGTGGGCCTCACTTGGACCTGGTGAATCTGTTCCTTACCTGGTCCTCTGCCAGACCCGGGGACTCTGGTCACCACCTCGACCTCACCTGGACCTGGTGAATCTGGTGCCCATCTAGGCCTCAGCCAGTCATGGTGACTTTGTTCACCACCTGGACCTGATTGCTGTGGACACTTTCTTGGCCTCACCTGGAACTGGTGACTCTAATCTATCTGCGCATCACGCAGATCTGGTGACTCTGGTCCTCACCTGGGCATCATTGGTACCTGGTGACTCTGTTCCACAGCTGAGCCTCACCTGGACATAATGACTCTGGAACCTCTCTGGGCCTCACCCTGACCTGGTGACTCTCGTCCCCATCTGGATGACACCTGGACCAGGGGATTCTGGTACCCCTCTAGGCCTCAACCAGATCTGGTGACTCTGGTCCTCAACTCGGCCTCACCTGGACCTAGTGAATATGCTCCATCTGGGCCTCATTTGGACCTGGTGACTCTGGTCCCTACCTGGGCGTCATCGGGACATGGTTCCACACATGGCCTGCAGGTTGGCATCACCTGGAACTCGTAACTCTAATCCCTACCTGCGCATCAAGGGGACATGGTTCCTCTGCATGGCCTGCAGGTTGGCATCAACTGGACCTGGTGAGTGGTGTTGTCACCTGTGCCTCACCCATACCTGGTGACACAGGTCCCCACGTGGGCCTCACTTGGACCTGGGGAATCTGGTCCTTACCTTGTTCTCACCCGGAACTCGTAACTCTGGTAACCACCTGGGAATCACCTGGGCCTGGGGTTTCTGGTCCCCATCTGGGAGTCATCCAGTCCTGGTGACATTGTTCCCCACCTGGACCTGATTCCTGTGGACTCTTTCTTGGCCTCACCTGGAACTGGTGACTCTGATCCTAACTGGGCCCCACCCAGATCTGGTGACTCTGCTCCTCACCTGTGGACCATTATGACCTGGATACTCTGCTCCCCACGTGAGCCTCACCTGGATTTGATGACTCTGGATCCCCTATGGGCCTCAGACTGACATGGTGACTCTGGTCCCCATCTGGATGTCACCTAGACCAGGTGAATCTGGTACCCCTCTAGCCCTCAACTAGACCTGGTGACTCTGGTCCTCAAATTGGCCTAACCGGGACCTAGTGAATATGCTCCCCACCTGCACCTCATCTGGACCTGGTAACTCTGGTTCTACCTGGGCATCATCGGGACATGGTTACTCTATTCCACACAGGGATACCTGATCCTGGTAACTCTGGTCCTGTTTGGCCTCTTCTGTACCAGGTGACTCTGGCTCCACTGGGGCCTCAACTGTAACTGGTGGCTCTGATCCTAAGTATGGCCTCACCAGACCTGGTGACTGTGGTTCCCATCGGGACCTCACCTGGACCTCGTGTCTCTGGTCCCACCTGGGCCACACCAGGACATGGTATCTCCGGTACCCACCTGGCTAGCATCAGGATATGGTTACACTGTTCACTAATAGTGACCCAGCCAGACCTATTAACTCCGGTCTTCACCTGGGCCACACCTGGACATGGTGACACTGGTTCCAACCTGGGTCTCACCTGGACATGGTGAGTCGGATCCCCACCTGGTCCTCACCTGTAACTGGTGATTCGCATTCCAGCATGGGTATCATGTTCACCTGGTGGCTGCAGTGTTTCTAGTTTCTCATGTACCTCGTGACTCTGGTCCCCACCAGGGCTTCACCGGGACCTGGTGAGTGTGGTTTCCACCTGCACCTCACCTGTACCTGGTGATTCTGGTCTGCACCTGAGACTACCCTGGATCTGGTGACAGTGGTCCCCACCTTGGCTTCACCTGTATTTGGGGACTCCGATCCCCATCTTTGTCTCACCTGGCCCTGTTGACCATGGTCCTCAACTGGGTAAAATTGGGACCCGGTGACTGTGTTCCACAACTGGACCTCACCTGGACCATGTGACTCTGGTCCCCCTATGGGTCTCACCGTGCCCTAGTGACTGTGAACCCCCTTTGGCCTGACTTGGAACTAATGACCCTGGTGGAAACCTGCGCCTGACCTCGAACTGTTCACTCTGGTTCTTTCAAGGGCCTCCCCTGGACCTGGTGAACCTGGTCCCCAACTGGGCCTCACCTGGACGTGGTGACACTTGTCACAACCAGAGACTCACCTGGACCTGTTTACGGTGTTCCACAAGTGGGCCTCAAGTAGATCTGTTGACCATAGTCCCCAAGCTGGCCTCACATGGACCTGTTGCCTCTGATCCCCACCGGGGCCTCACTTGTACCTGGTAACTCTGGTCCTCACCTGGGCCTCATCTGGACCTAGTGAGTCTGGTCCCCACCTGGGGTTCACCTGGATCGGGTGACTCTGGTCCCCACCTGGACCTCTCTTGTACCTGGTGACTCTCTTTCCAACATGGACCTCACCTGGATCTGGTGACTCTGGTCCTCCGTTTGGCCTCACCTGGACCTGGTGTCTCTCATCCCCACTTGACCTCACTCAGAACTGCTGAATCTTGCCCCACCTAGTCCGCACCCAGACCTGGTGACTCTTGTCCCTAGCTATGCCTCAATTAGACCTGATGAATCTGCTCCTCACGTGGGTCTCACATGGACCTGGGACTCAGCTGGATAGAGTGGCTCTGGTACCCACAATGGGCTCACCTGTTATTGCTGACTGTGGTCTTATTCTATGCCTCACCAGGACCTAGTGATTCTGTTCCCCATCTGGGCCTGCATGGCGCGAGTGACTCTGGTCCTCAACCAGGCATCATTGCGACCTGGATACTCTATTCCACATCTGGGCCTCACTTTGACCAGGGACCTCTCGTCCCAATCTGGGCCCCAAACTCAACTGGTTACTCTGGTTCCCCTTCTGGGCCTCACCCTTACCTGGTGACTCTGGTCACCCATTGGGCTTCACTTTGGCCTGGTGAATCTGGTCCTTGGCTGGTCCGCACCTGGATCTGGTGACTGGTCGCCACCTCGGCCTCACTTGGACTTGGTAAATCCTGTTGCCACCTGCGCCTCACCTGGACCTTGTGACTGTGGTCCCACCTGGACCTCACCTGGATCTGGTGGGTCTGGTTCCCATATGGGGCTCTCCTGGACCTGGTTCCTGTGGTCTCCATCTGGCCTCACCTGGAACGCAATGACTCTGATCCATATTTGGGCCTCTCCTGGACCTGTTGACTCTGGTCCTTACCTGGGCATCACTGGGACCTGGATACTCTCTTATATACCTGGGCCTCACCTGGACCTGTTGACTGTGGTCCCACCTGGGCCTCAACAGGACGAGGTGACTGGTTCCCACAGGGACCTCACCTGGACCTGGTGACTCAGGTCCTCATATGGGCATCATGGGACCTGGTTTCTCAGTTCCACATCGGGGCCTCAAGTGGACCTAGTGATTCTCGTCCGACTCTGGGTCTCACCCTGACGTGGTGACTCTGGTCCCCACCTGGATATCACCAGAACCGGGTGACGCTGGTCCCCCTCTGGGACTCACCCGGAGCTG
Organism: Canis aureus; assembly: GCF_053574225.1. Taxonomy (NCBI): domain Eukaryota; kingdom Metazoa; phylum Chordata; class Mammalia; order Carnivora; family Canidae; genus Canis; species Canis aureus. Next base: position 50,896,748 of record NC_135635.1, on the reverse strand, counting down.
GGGACTCTGGTCCTCAACTGGGCCTAAAGAGGACATGGTTAATCTACTCCTCACTTAGGCCTCGTCTGGACCTTGTGAGTCTTTACCCACCTGGCATCAATGGGACATGGTTACTCTGTTCCCCACATGGGCCTCACCTGGACATGATAACTTTGCTCCACACTTTGGCCTCAACTGGTCCTGATGACTCTGGTCCCCCGACCTAGGCGTCAATCTGGACCTGATTGCTGTGGACTCCTTCTTAGCCTCAACTGGAACTGGTGACTCTGATCCAGATTGAGGATCCCCAATATGGGCCTCACCTTGCCCTGTCAACCATGGTCTTCAACTGGCAAAATTGGGACCCGGTGACTGTGTTCCACCCCTGGACCTCACCTGGACCAGGTGACTCTGGTCCCCTCTGGGTCTCAACGTGCCCTAGTGACTGTGAACCCCACTTTGGCCTGACTTGGACCTCCTGACCCTGGTTGACACCTGCGCCTGACCTCGAACTGTTGACTCTGGTTCATTTAAGGGCTTCCCCTGTACCTGGTGATCCTGGTCCCCCCTGGGACTCACCTGGACGTGGTGACTCTTGTCACCATCGGGGACTCACCTGGACCTGGTTACTGTGTTCCACACCTTGGCCTCAAGTAGACCTGTTGACCATGGTACCGAGGCCGGCCTCATATGGACCTGTTTCCTCTGATTACCACCGGGGCATCACGTGTACCTGGTAACACTGGTCCTCACTTGGGCCTCATCTGGACCTAGTGATCTGGTCCCCACCTTGGCTTCACCTGGATCTGGTGACTCTGGTCCTCAACTGGGCCTCACGTGGACCTATTGAATATTCTCCATCTGGGCCTCATTTGGACCTGGTGACTCTCTTCCCTACCTGGGCATCATCGGGACTTGGTTCCACTGCATGGCCTTTAGGTTGGCCGCACCTGGACCTAGTAACTGTGGTTCTACCTGGGCATCATCGAGACACTCTTCCTCTGCATTGCCTGCAGGGTGGCCTCACCTGGACCTGGTGAGTGGGGATGCAACTTGGGCCTCACCCATACCTGGTGACCCAGGTGCCCACGTGGGACTCACTTGGACCTGGTGAATCTGGTCCTTACCTGGTCCTCACCCAGTCCTGGTGGTTTTGTTCCCCACCTGGACCTGATTGCTGTGGACTCCTTCTTGGCCTCACCTGGAAGTGGTGACTCTGATCGTAGCTGGGCCTCACCCAGATCTGGTGACTCTGGTCCTCACCTGTGAACCATTATGACCTGGATACTCTGTTCCACACCTGAGCCTCACCTGGACATGATGACTCTGGATCCACTCTGGGCCTCACCATGACATGGAGACTCTGGTCCCCATCTGGATATCAGCAGAACCGGGTGACTCTGTTCCCCCTCTGGAACTAACCCAGAGCTGGGGACACTGGTCCTCAACTGGATCTCAACAGTACCTGTTGAATCTACTCCTCACTTAGGTCTCGTCTGAACCTTGTGACTCTTTTCCCACCTGGCATCAACGGGACATGGTTACTCTGTTCCCCACCTGGGCCTCACCTAGACATGATAACTTTGCTCCACACTTTGGCCTCAACTGGTCCTGATGACTCTGGTCCCCCCACCTAGGCCTCAATCTGGACCCGGTGACTGTGGTCCCTCCCTGGGGCTCACCTGGACCTGGTGACTATCGTTCCCACATGAACTACACCTGGACCTGGTCCTTGTGGTGTTCTTGTAGACTCACATTTACCTGGTGACTCCGATCCCCACTAGGGCCTCACCTGGATCTGGTGACACTGGCCTGCAGGTTGGCCTCACCTAGACCTGGTGAGTGGGGTTGCCATGTGGGACTCACCCATACCTGGTGACTCAGGTCCTCACGTGGGCCTCACTTGGACCTGGTGAATCTGGTCCTTACCTGGTCCTCTGCCAGACCCGGGGACTCTGGTCACCACCTTGACCTCACCTGGACCTGGTGAATCTGGTCCCCTCTGGGCCTCAACGAGTCATGGTGACTTTGTTCACCACCTGGACCTGATTGCTGTGGACACTTTCTTGGCCTCACCTGGAACTGGTGACTCTAATCTATCTGCGCATCACCCAGATCTGGTGACTCTGGTCCTCACCTGGGCATCATTGGTACCTGGTGACTCTGTTCCACAGGCTGACCCTCACCTGGAGTTAATGACTCTGGAACCTCTCTGGGCCTCACCCTGACCTGGTGACTCTCGTCCCCATCAGGATGTCACCTGGACCAGGGGATTCTGGTACCCCTCTAGGCCTCAACCAGATCTGGTGACTCTGGTCCTCAACTCGGCCTCACCTGGACGTAGTGAATATGCTCCATCGGGGCCTCATTTGGACCTGGTGACTCTGGTCCCTACCTGGGCATCATCGGGACATGGTTCCACTGCATTGCGTGCAGGTTGGCCTCACCTGGACCTCGTAACTCTGGTCCCTACATGGCCATCATCGGGCCACGGTTCCTCTGCATGGCCTTCAGGTTGGCCTCCCCTGGACCTGGTGAGTGAGGTTGCCACCTGGGTCTCCCCATAACTGGTGACACAGGTCCCACGTGGGCTTCACTTGGACCTGGTGAATCTGGTCCTTACCTGGTCCTCACCCAGAACTGGTAACCCTTGTCACCACCTGGGAATCACCTGGACCTGTTAAATCTGGTCCCCATCTGGGCCTCACCCAGTCCTGGTGACTTTGTTCCCCACCTGGACCTGATTGCTGTGGACTAATAATTGGCCTCACCTGGAACTGGTGACTCTGATCCTATCTGAGTGTCACCCAGACCTGGTGACTCTGATCCTCACCTGGGCATCACTGGTACCTGGAGACTCTGATCCACACCTGAGCCTCACCTGGACATGATGACACTGGAACCTCTCTGGGCCTCACCCTGACCTCGTGACCCTGGTCCCCATCTGGATGTCACCTGGGCCTGGTGATTCTTGTACCCCTCTAGGGCTCAACCAGATCTGGTGACTCTGGTCCTCAACTGAGCCTCACATGGACCTAGTGAATATGCTCCATCTGGGCCTCATGTGGACCTGGTGACTCTGGTCCCTACCTGGGCATCATCGGGACATGGTTCCACTGCATGGCCTGCAGGTTGGCGTCACCTGGACCTGGTAACTCTGGTGCCTACCTGGGCATCATCGGGACACGCTTTCTCTGCATTGCCTGCAGGTTGGCCTCACCTGGACCTGGTGAGTGTGCTTGCCACCTGGGCCTCACTCATACCTGGTGACAAAGGCCCCACGTGGTCCTCACTTGGACCTGGTGAATCTGGTCCTTACCTGGTCCTCACCCGGAACTGCTAACTCTGGTCACCACCTGGGAATCACCTGGGTCTGGTGAATCTGGTCCCCATCTGGGCCTCACCCAGGCTTGGTTACTTTGCTCCCCACCTGGACCTGATTGCTGTGGACTCCTACTTGGCCTCACCTGGAACTGCTGACTCTGATCCTTACTGGGCCTCACCCAGATCTGGTGACTCTGGTCCTCACCTGTGGACCATTATGACCTGGATACTCTGTTCCACACCTGAGCCTCACCTGGACATGATGACTCTGGATCCCCTCTGGGCCTCACCCTGACATGATGAGTCTGGTCCCCATCTGGATGTCACCTAGACCAGGGGAATCTGGTACGCCTCTAGGCCTCAACTTGACCTGGTGACTCTGGTTCTCAACTGGGCCTCACCGGGACCTAGTGATTATGCTCCCCAACTGCGCCTCATCTGGACCTGGCGAATCTGTTTCTTCCTGGGAATCATTGGGACATGGTTACTCTATTCCCCACTGGGACTGCCCTGATCCTTGTAACTTTGGTCCTGACTTTGGCCTCTTCTATATCAGGTGACTCTGGCTCCACCTGGGCCTCACCTGTAACTGGTAACTCTGATTCTAAGCATGGCCTCACCTGACATGGTGACTGTGGTTCCCATCGGGACCTTAACTGGACCTTAGGTCTCTGGTCCCATCTCGGGGTCACCAGGACCTGGTGTCTCTGGTACCCACCTGTGTAGCATCAGGATATCGTTACACTGTTCACTAACAGTGACCCAGCCGGACATATTAACTCTAGTCTTCACCTTGGCCACACCTGGTCATGGTGAGACTGGCTCCCACCTGGGTCTAACCTGGACATGGTGAGTCGGATCCCCACCTGGTCCTCACCTGTAACTGGTGATTCTCGTTCCCACATGGACATCATGTGGACCTGGTGGCTGCAGTGTTTCTAGGTTTGCATGTACCTCGTGACTCTGGTCCTCACCAGGCCCCACCGGTTCCTGGTGAGTGTGGTTGCCACCTGCACCTCACCTCGACCTGGTGATTCTGGTCTGCACCTGAGACTACCCTGGATCTGGTGACTGTGGTCCCCACCTGGGCTTCGCCAGGATTTGGGGACTCTGGTCCCCATCTTGGCCTCACCTGGCCCTTTGACCATGGTCCTCATTTGGGCAAAATTGGGACCCGGTGACGGTGTTCCACAACTGGACCTCACTTGGACCAGATGACTCTGGTCCCCGTCTGGGTCTCACCGTGCCCTAGTGACTGTGAACCTCACTTTGGCCTGACTTGGACCTGCTGACCCTGGTTGTCACCTGCGCCTGAACTCGAACTGTTGTCTCTCGTTCTTTCAAGGGCCTCCCTTTTACCTGGTGATCCTGGTCCCCACCTGGAGCTCACCTGGATGTGGTGACTCTTCTCACCACCGGGACTCACCAGGACCTGGTTACTGTGTTCCACACCTGGGCCTCAAGTACACCTGTTGACCATGTCCCCAAGCCGGCCTCACATGGACCTGTTGCCTCTGATCCCAATCGGGGTCTCACGTGTACCATGTAACTCTGGTCCTCACCTGGGCCTCATCTGGACCTAGTGACTCTGCTCCCCACCTGGGCTTCACCTAGATCTGGTGACTCTGGTCCCCATCTGAGCCTCACCCAGTCCTGGTGACTTTGTTCCCCACCTGGACCTGATTGCTGTGGACTCTCTATCGGACCTTGTGACTCTTTTCCCAACTGGCATCAATGGGACATGGTTACTCTGTTCCCCACCTAGGTCTCAACTGGACATGATAACTTTGCTCAACACTTTGGCCTCAACTGCTCCTGATGAATCTGGTCCCTCCACCTAGGCCTCAATCTGGACCTGGTGACTGTGGTCCCCACCTGGGTCTCACCTGGACCTGGTGACTCTCGTTCACACATGAACCACACCAGGACCTGGTGACTGTGGTGTTCTTGTAGACTCACATTTACCTGGTGACTCCGGTCCCCACTAGGGAGTCACCTGGATCTGGTGACTCTGGCATGCAGGTTGGCCTCTCCTGGACCTTGTGAGTGGGATGGCCACCTGGGCCTCACCCATACCTGGTGACTCAGGTCCCACCGTGGGCCTCTTGGACCTGGTAAATCTGGTCCTTACCTCGTCCTCTCCCAGACCCGGGAACTCTGGTCACCACCTGGGCCTCACCTGGACCTGGCGAATCTGGTCCCCATCTGAGCCTCACCCAGTCCTGGGGACTTTGTTACCCACCTGGACCTGATTGCTGTGGACACTTTCTTTGCCTCACCTAGATCTGGTGACTCTGATCCTACCTGCGCATCACCCATATCTGGTGACTCTGGTCCTCACCTTGGCATCATAGGTACCTGGTGACTCTGTTCCACACCTGAGCTTCACCTGGACATGATGACTGGGGATCCTCTCTGGGCCTCCCTCTGAACTGGTGACTCTGGTCCCCATCTGGATGTCACCTGGACCAGGTGATTCTGGTACCCCTCTAGGCCTCAACCAGATCTGGTGACTCTGGTCCCACTCGGCCCTCACCAGGACCTGGTGTCTCTGGTACCCACCTGGTTAGCATCAGGATATGGTACTCTGTTAACTAACAGTGACCCAGCGGGAACTATTAACTCTGGTCTTCAACTGGGCCACACCTGGACATGGTGACACTTGTTTCCACCTGTGTCTCACCTGGACATGGGGAGTGGGATCGCCACCTGGTCCTCAACTGTAACTGGTGATTCTCGTTCCCACGTGGACATCATGTGGACCTGGTGGCTGCAGTGTTTCTAGCTTATCGTGTACCTCGTCTCTCTGGTCCCCACCAGGGCCTCACCAGGACCTGGTGAGTGTGGTTTCCACCTGCACCTCACCTGGACCTGGTGATTCTGATCTGCACCTGAGACTACCCTGGATCTGGTGACTGTGTTCCCCACCTGGGCTTCACCTGGATTTGGAGACTCCGGTCACCATCTGTGCCTCACCTGCCCCTGTTTACCATGGTCCTCAACTGGGCAAAATTGGGACCCGGTGACTGTGTTCCACAACTGAACCTCACCAGAACCAGGTGACTCTGGTCCCCCTCTGGGTCTCACCGTGCCCTAGTGACTGTGAACCCCACTTTGGCCTGACTTGGACCTGCTGACCCTGGTTACCACCTGCTCCTGACCTCGAAGTGTTGACTCTGGTTCTTTCAATGGCCTCCCGTGTACCTGGTGATCCTGGTCCCCACGTGGGCCTCACCTGGACGTGGTGACTCTTGTCACCCCCGGGGACTTCCTGGACCTGCTTACTGTGTTCCACACCTGGGCCTCAAGTAGACCAGTTGACCATGGTCCCCAAGCCGGCCTCACATGGACCTGTTGCTTCTGATCCCCACCGGGGCCTCACGTGTACCTAGTAACTCTGGTCCTCACCTGGGCCTCATCTTGACCTATTGATTTTGGTCCCCACTTTTGCTTCACCTGGATCTGGTGACTCTGGTCCCCACCCCGACTTCACCTGGATCTGGTGATTCTGGTCCCCACCTGGACCTCTCCTGGACCTGGTGACTCTCTTTGAAGATGGACCTCACCTGGATCTGGTGACTCTGGTCCCCACCTGGACCTCACCTGCAACTGGTGACTCTGGCCCGCAGGTTGGCCTCACCTGGACCTGGGGAGTGGGGTTGCCACCTAGGCCTCACACATAGCTGGTGACTCAGGTCCCCACGTGGGCCTCATTTGGACCTGTTGAATCTAGTCCTTAGCTGGTCCTCTCCCAGACCCGGGGACTCTGGTCACCACCTGGACTTCACCTGGTTCTAGTGACTGTGGTCCCAACCTGGACCTCTCCTGGACCTGGTGACTCTCTTTCCAACATGGACCTCACCTGGATCTGGTGACTCTGGTCCTCACTTTGGCCTCACCTGGACCTGGTGTCTCTCGTCCCCACTTGGACCTAACTCAGAACTGCTGATTCTTTCCCCACCTAGGCCGCACACAGACCTGGTGACTCTTGTCCCCAGCTATGCCTCAATTAGACCTGATGAATCCGGTCCTCACATGGGCTTCACATGGACCTGGGACTCAGCTGGATACAGTGGCTCTGGTTCGCACAAGGGGCTCACCTGATACTGGTGACTGTGGTCTTATTCTATGAATCACCAGGACCTAGTGATTCTGTTCCCCATCTAGGCCTGCATGGCCCTAGTGACTCTGGTCCTCACCCAGGCATCATTCGGAACTGGATACTCTATTCCACTCCTGGGCCTCTCTTTCACTAGGGTGCTTTGGTCCCATTCTGGGCCTCAAACTAAACTGGTTACACTGTTTTCCCCTCTGGACCTCACCCTTACCTGGTGACACTGGTCACCCCTTGGGCTTCACCTGGGCCTGGTGATTCTGGTCCTTAGCTGGTCCGCACCTGGATCTGGTGACTGGTCGCCACCTGGGTCTCACCTGGACTTGGTGAATCATGTTGCCACCTGCGCCTCACCTGGACCTTGTGACTGTGGTCCCACCTGGACTTCACCTGGATATGGTGGATCTGGTTCCCATATGGGGCTCTCCTGGACCTGGTTCCTGTGGTCTCCATCTGGCCTCACCTGGAACACAATGACTCTGATCCATATTTGGGCCTCTCCTGGAACTGTTGACTCTGGTCCTTACCTGGGCATCATTGGGACCTGGATACTCTCTTATATACCTGGGACTTACCTGGCCCTGGTGACTGTGGTCCCACCTGGGCCTCACCTTGACGAGGTGACTGGTTCCCACAGGGACCTCACCTGGACCTGGTGACTCAGGTCCTCATTTGGGCATTATGGGACCTGGTTTCTCAGTTCCACAACGGGGCCTCACCTGAAACTAGTGATTCTCGTCCCCCTCTGGGCCACACCCTGACGTGGTGAGTCTTGTCCCCACCTGGATATCACCAGAACTGGGTGACTCTGGTCCCCCTCTGGGACTCACTCAGAGCTGGGGACACTGGTGCTCAACTGGACGTCAACAGGACATGGTGAATATAGTCCTCATTTAGGCCTCTTCTGTACCTTCTGACTCTTTTCCCACTTGGCATCAATGGGACATGGTTACTCTGTTCCCCACATGGACATCACCTGGACATGATAACTTTGCTCCACACTTTGGCCTCAAATGATCCTGATGACTCTGGTCCCCCCACCTAGGCCTCAATCTGGACCTGGTGACTATGGTCCCCACCTGGGTCTCACCTGGACCTGGTGACTCTCGTTCCCACATGAACCACACCTGGACCTGGTGCCTGTGGTTTTCTTGTACACTCACATTTACCTGGTGACTCCAGTCCCCACTAGGGACTCACCTGGATCTGGTGACTCTGGCCTGCAGGTTGGCCTCACCTGGACTGGAGAGTGGGGTTGCCACCTGGGCCTCACCCATACCTGGTGACTCAGTTCCACACGTGGGCCTCGTGGACCTGGTGAATCTCGCCCTTACCTGGTCCTCTCCCAAACCCGGGGACTCTGGTCACCACCTCGCCTCACATGGACCTGGTGAATCTGGTCCCCATCTGGGCCTCACCCAGTTCTGGTGACTTTGTTCCCCACCTGGACCTGATTACTGTGGACTCCTTCTTGGCCTCACCTGGAACTGGTGACTCTGATCCTGTCTGCGCGTCTCCCAGACCTGGTGACTCTGGTCCTCACCTGTGGACAATTATGACCTGGATACTCTGTTCCACATCTGTGCCTCACGTGGACATGATAATCTGGATCCCCTCTGGGCCTCAGCCTGACATGGTGACTCTGGTCCCCATCTGGATGTCACCTAGACCAGGTGAATCTGGTACCCCTCTAGGCCTCAACTTGACCTGGTGACTCTGGTCCTCAACTGGGCCTCAACGGGACCTAGTGAACATGCTCCCCACCTGCGCCTCTTCTGGACCTGGTGACTCTGGTTCTACCTTGGCATCATCGGGACATAGTTACTCTATTCCCCACTGGGACTGACCTGATCCTGGTTACTCTGATCCTGACTTTGACCTCTTCTGTACCAGGTGACTGTCGCTCCACATGGTCCTCACCTGTAACTGGTGACTCTGATCCTAAGAATGGCCTCACCTGACCTGGTGACTGTGGTTCCCATCGGGACCTCACCTGGACCTCATATCTCTGGTCCCACCTGGGCCTCACCAGGACCTGGCCCAGAGTCATCATGTCCAGGTGAGGCTAACATGGTGACTCTGGTCCCCATCAGGATGTCACCTAGACCATGTGAATCTGGTACCCCTCTAGGCCTCAAGTAGACCTGGTGACTCAGCTCCGCAACTTGGCCTCACAGGGACCTAGTGAATATGCTCCCACCTGTGCTGATTCTGGACCTGGTGACTCTGGTCCCTACCTTGGCATCAGTGGGACACGTTTCTTCTTCATGGCCTGCAGGTTGGCCTCACCTGGACCTGGTGATTTGGGGTGCCTCCTGTGCGATTGCTGTGGACACCTTCTGGGACTCACCTGGAACTGGTGACTCTGATACTAACTGGGCCTCACCCAGATCTGGTGACTCTGGTCCTCACCTGTGGACCATTATGAACTGGATACACTGTTCCACACGTGAGCCTCACCTGGACATGTTGACTCTGGATCCCCTCTGGGCCTCAGCCTGACATGGTGACTCTGGTCCCCATTTGGATTTCACCTAGACCAGGTGAATCTGGTACCCCTCTAGGCTCAACTTGACCTCGTGACACTGGTCCTCAACTGGGCCTCAACAGGACCTGGTGAATCTACTCCTCACTTAGGCCTCTTCTGGACCTTGTGACTCTTCCCACCTGGCATCAATGGGAAATGGTTACTCTGTTCCCCACCTGGGCCTCAACTGGACATGATAACTTTACTCCACACTTTGGCCTCAACTGGTCCTGATGACTATGGTCCCCCCACCTAGGCCTCAATCTGGAACTGATGACTGTGGTCCCCACCTGGGTCTCACCTGGATCTGGTGACTCTCATTCCCACATGAACCACACCTGGACCTGGTGACTGTGGTGTTCTGGTAGACTCACATTTACATGGTGACTCTGGTCGCCTCTAGGGCCTCACCTGTATCTGGTGACTCTGGCCTGCAGGTTTGCCTCACCTGGACCTGGTGAGTGGGGTCGCCACCTGGGCCTCACCCATACCTGGTGACTCAGGTCCCCACGTGGAACTCTTCTACCTGGTGAATCTGGTCCTTACCTGGTCCTTTCCTAGACCCGGGGACACTGGTCCCCACTTGGGTCTCACCTAGACCTGGTGACTCTAGTTCCCAGATAAACTAAACCTGGACCTGGTGACTGTGGTGTACTTGTAGACTCACATTTTCGTGGTGACTCCGGTACCCACTAGGGCCTCACCTGGATCTGGTGACTCTGGCCTATAGGTTGGGCTCGCCTGGACCTGGTGAGTGGGGTTGACACCTGGGCCTCACCCATACCTGGTGACTCAGGTCTCCACGTGGGCCTCTTGGACCTGGTGAATCTTGTTCTTACCTGGTCCTTTCCCAGGCCCGGGGACTCTGGTCACCACCTGGTTCTCACCTGGACCTGGTGAATCTGGTCCCCATCTGCCTCACCCAGTCCTGGTGACTTTTTTCCCAGCCTGGACCTGATTGCTGTGGACTCTTTCTTGGCCTCACCTGACACGGGTGACTCTGATCGTATCTGAGTGTCACCCAGACCTGGTGACTCTCGTCCTCACCTAGCCATCATTGGTACCTGGAGACTCTGATCCACTCCTGAGCCTCACCTGGACATGATGACACTGGAACCTCTCTGGGCCTCACCCTGACCTGGTGACCCTGGTCCCCATCTGGATGTCACCTGGACATGGTGATTCTTGTACCCCTCTAGGACTCAACCAGATCTGGTACTCTGGTCCTCAACTGGGCCTCACCTGGTCCTAGTGAATATGCTCCATCTGGGCCTCATCTGGACCTGGTGACTCTGGTCCCTACCTGGGCATCATCGGGACATGGTTACTCTATTCCACACTGGGAATGACCTGATCCTGGTAACTCTGGTCCTCTCTTTGGACTCTTCTGTACCAGGTAACTCCGGCTCCACCTGGGCCTCACCTGTAACTGGTGACTCTGATCATACGCATGGCCTCATCTGACCTGGTGACTGTGTTTCCCATCGGGACCTCACCTGGACCTCATGTCTCCGGTCCCACCTGGGCTTTACCATGACCTGGTGTCTCTGGTACCCACATGGGTACCATCAGGATATGGTTACACTGTTCACTAACAGTGACACAGCCGGACCTATTAGCTCTGGTTTTCACCTGGGCCACACCTGGGCATGGTGACACTGGTTCCCACCTGGGTCTCACCTGGACATGGTGAGTCGGATCCCCACCTGGTCCTCACCTGTAACTGGTGATTCTCGTTCCCACATGGACTCATGTGGAACTGGTGGCTGCAGTGTTTTGAGCTTCTCATGTACCTCTTGACTCTGGTCCCCACCAGGGCCTCACCGGGACCTGGTGAATCTGGTCCCCATCTGGGCCATACCCAGTCCTGGTGACTTTGTTCCCCACCTGGACCAGATTGATGTGGACTCTTTCTTGGCCTCACCTGAAACGGGTGACTCTGATCCTATCTGCGCGTCACCTAGACCTGGTGACTCTGGTCCTCTCCTGGGCATCATTGGTACCTGGTGACTCTGTTCCACACCTGAGCCTCACCTGGACATGCTGACTCTGGAACATCTCTGGGCATCAACCTGACCTGGTGACTCTGGTCCCCATATGGAAGTCACCTGGACCAGGGGAGTCTGGTACCCCTCTGGGCCTCAACCAGGTCGGGTGACTCTGATCCTCAACTTGGCCTCACCTGGACCTAGTGAATATGCTCCATCTGGGCCTCATTTGGACCTGGTGACTCTGGTACCTCCCTGGGCATCATCGGGACATGGTTCCACTGGTTGGCCTCACCTGGACCTGGTAAATCTGGTCCCTACCTGGGCATCATCGGGACATGGTTCCACTGCATGGCCTGTAGGTTGGCCTCACCTAGACCTGGTAACTATCGTCCCTACCTGGGCGTCATTGGGACCTGGTTCCTCTGCATGGCCTGGAAGTTGGCATCACCTGGACCTGGTGAGTGGGTTTGTCACCTGGGCCTCACCCATGCCTAGTGACACAGGTCCCCACGTGGGCCTCACTTGGACCTGGTGAATCTGGTCCTTACCTGGTGGTCACCCGGAACTGGTAACTCTGGTCACCACCTGGGAATCACCTGGTCCTGGTGAATCTGGTCCCCATCTGTGCCTCACCCAGTCCTGTTGACTTTCTTCCCCACCTGGACCTGATTGCTGTGGACAACTTCTTGGCCTCACCTGGAACTGGTGACTCTGATCCTAACTGGGCCTCACCAAGATCTCGTGACTCTGGTCCTCACCTGTGGAACATTATGACCTGGATACTCTGTTCCACACCTGAGCCTCACCTGGATATGATGACTCTGGATCCCCTCTGGGCCTCAGCCTGACATGGGGACTCTGGTCCCCATCCGGATGTCACCAGACCAGGTGAATCTGGTATCCCTCTAGGCCTCAACTAGACCTGGTGACTCTGACCTCAACTGGGCCTCAACGGGACCTAGTGAACATGCTCCCCACCTGCGCCACATCTGGACCTGGTGACTCTGGTTCTACCTGGGCATCATCGGGACATGGTTACTCTATTCCCACTTGGAGTGACCTGATCCTGGTAACTCTGGTCCTGACTTTGGCCTCTTCTGTACCAGGTGACTCTGGCTCCACCTGGGCCTCACCTGTAACTGGTGACTCTGATCCTAAGCATGGCCTCACCTGACCTGGTGACTGTGGTTCCCATCGGGACCTCACCTGGACCTCATGACTCTGGTCCCATTTGGGCCTCACAAGGACCTGGTGTCTCTGCTACCCACCTGGGTAGCATTAGGATATGGTTACACTGTTCACTAACAGTGACCCAGCCGGACCTATTAACTCTGGTCTTTACTTCGGCCACACCTGGACATGGTGACACTGGTTCCCACCTGGGTCTCACCTGGACATGGTGAGTCGTATCCCCACCTGGTCCTCGCCTGTAACTGGTGATTCTCGTTCCCACATGTAGATCATGTGGACCTGATGGCCGCAGTGTTTCTAGCTTCTTTTTTTTTTAATTTTTATTTATTTATGATAGTCACAGAGAGAGAGAGAGGCAGAGACACAGGCAAAGGGAGAAGCAGGCTCCATGCACCGGGAGCCCAACGTGGGATTCGATCCCGGGACTCCAGGATCGCACCCTGGGCCAAAGGCAGGCGCCAAACCGCTGCGCCACCCAGGGCTCCCATGTGTTTCTAGCTTCTCATGTACCTCGTGACTCTGTTCTCCACCAGTGCCTCACCGGGACCTGGTGAGTTTGGTTGCCACCTGCACCACACCTGGACCTGGTGATTCTGGTCTGCACCTGAGACTACCCTGGATCTGGTGACTGTGGTCCCCACCTGGGCTTCACCTGGATTTCGGGACTCCGGTCCCCATCTGGGCCTCACCTGGCCCTGTTGACCATGGTCCTCAACTGGGCAAATTTGGGACCTGGTGACTGTGTTCCACAACTGGACCTCACCTGGACCAGGTGACTCTGGTCCCCCTCTTGGTCACACCGTGCCCTAGTGACTGTGAACCCCACTTTGGCCTGACTTGGACTTGCTTACCCTGGTTGCCACCTGCGCCTGACCTCGAACTGTTGACTCTGGTTCTTTCAAGGGCCTCCCCTCTTCCTGGTGATCCTGGTCCCCACCTGGGCCTCACCTGGACGTGGTGAATCTTGTCACCACGGGGGACTCACCTGCACCTGCTTACTGTGTTCCACACCTGGGTCTCAAGTGGACCTGTTGACCATGGTCCCCAAGCCGGACTCACAATGACCTGTTGCCTCTGATCTCCACCGGCTCCTCACGTGTACCTGGTAACTTTGGTCCTCACCTGGGCCTCATCTGGACCTAGTGACTCTGGTCCCCACCATGGGCTTCAACTCGATCTGGTGACTCTGTTCCCCACCTGGATTTCACCTGGTTCTAGTGACTGTGGTCCCAACCTGGACCTCTCCTGGACCTGGTGACTCTCTTTACAACATGGACCTCACCAGGATCTGGTGACTCTGGTCCTCAGTTCGGCCTCACATGGACCTGGTGTCTCTCGTCCGCACTTTGACCTAACTCAAAACTGCAGAATCTTGCCAAACCTAGGACGCACCCAGACCTGGGGACTCTTGTCCCCAGCTATGCCTCAATTCGACCTGACCTGATGAATCTGGTCCTCACGTGGGCCTCACATGGACTTGGGACTCAGCTGCATAGAGTGGATCTGGTTCCAACAAGAGTCTCACCTGTTACTGGTGACTCGGGTCTTTTTCTATGCCTCACAAGGACCTAGTATTCTGTTCCCCATCTGGGCCTGCATGGCCCTAGTGACTCTGGTCCTCACCCAGGCATCATTGGGACCTGGATACTCTATTCCACACCTGGGCCCCTCTTTGACCAGGGACCTCTGGTCCCATTCTTGGCCTCAAATTAAACTGGTTACTCTGGTGCCCCTCTCGAATTCACCCTTACCTCGTGACTCTGGTCACCCCTTGGCTTCACTTGGGCCTGGTGAATCTGGTCCTTAGATGGTCTGCACCTGGATGTGGTGACTGGTCGCCACCTGGGCCTCACCTGGACTTGGTGAATCCTGTTGCCACCTGCGCCTCACCTGGACCTTGTGATTGTAGTCCCACCTGGAACTCACCTGGATCTGTTGGCTCTGGTTCCCATATGGGGCTCTCCTGGACCTGGTTCCTGTGGTCTCCATCTGGCCTCACCTGGAACAGAATGACTCTGATCCATATTTGGGCATCTCCTGGACCTGTTGACTCTGGTCCTTTCCTGGCCATCATTGGGACCTGGATAGTCTCTTATATACCTGGGCCTCAACTGGACCTGGTGACTGTGGTCCCACCTGGGCCTCACCTGGACGAGGTGACTGGTTCCCACAGGGACCTCACCTGGACCTGGTGACTCAGGTCCTCATATGGGCATCATGAGACCTGGTTTTTCAGTTCCACATCGGGGCCTCACATGGACCTAGTGATTCTCGTCCCCCTCTGGGCCTCACACTGACGTGCTGACTCTGGTCCCCACCTGGATATCACCAGAACCGGGTGACTCTGGTCCCCCTCTTGGACTCATCCGGACCTGGGGACACTGGTCCTCAACTGGGTCTCAACAGGACCTGGTGAATCTACTCCTCAATTAGGCCTCGTCTGGACCTTGTGACTCTTTTCCCACCTGGCATCAATGGGACATGGTTACTCTCTTCCGCACCTGGGCCTCACATGGACATGATAACTTTGCTCCGCCCTTTGGCCTCAACTGGTCCTGATGACCCTGGTCCCCCCACCTAGGCCTCAATCTGGACCTGGAGACTGTTGTCCCCACCTGGGTCTCACCTGGACCTGGTGACTCTCGTTCCCACATGAACCACACCTGGACCTGGTGACTGTGGTTTTCTTGTAGACTCACATTTACCTGGTGACTCCGGTGCCCACTAGGGACTCACGTGGATCTGGTGACTCTGGCCTGCTGGTTGGCCTCACTTGGACCTGGTGAGTGGGGTTGCCACCTGGGCCTCACCCAAACCTGGTGACTCAGGTCCCCCTTGGGCCTATTGGACCTTTTAATCTGGTCATTACCTGGTCCTCTCCCAGACCCGGGGACTCTGGTCCCCAACTGGGCCTCACCTGGACCTGGTGAATATGGTCCCCATCTGGGCCTCACCCAGTCCTGGTGACTTGGTTCCCCACCTGGACCTGATTGGTGTGGTCACTTTCTTGGCCTCACCTGGAACTGGTGACTCTGATCCTATCTGTGCGTCACCCAGTCCTGGTGACTCTGGTCCTCACCTGGGCATCATTGGTATCTGGTGACTCTGTTCCACACCTGAGCCTCACCTGGACATGATGACTCTGGAACCACTCTGGGCCTCACCCTGACCTAGTGACTCTGGACCCCATCTGGATGTCACCTGGACCAGGAGATTCTGGTACCCCTCTAGGCCTCAACCAGATCTGGTGACTCTGGTCCTCAACTGGGCCTCACCTGGACCTAGTGAATATGCTCCATCTGGGCCTCATTTGGACCTGGTGACTCTGGTCCCTACCTGGGCATCATAGGGACATGGTTCCAATGCATGGCCTGCATGTTGGCCTCACCTGGACATGGTAACTCTAGTCAGTACCTGGGTATCATTGGGATATTGTTCCTCTGCATTGCCTGCACTTTGGAATCACCTGGACCTGGTGAGTGGTGTTGTCATCTGGGCCTCAACCATGCCTGGTGACACAGGTCCCCACGCGGGCCTCACTTGACCTGGTGAATCTGGTCCTTACCTGGTCCTCACCCGGAACTGGTAACTCTGGTCACCACCTGGGATTCACCTGGGCCTGGTGAGTCTGGTCCCCATCTGGGCCTCACCCAGTTCTGGTGACTTTGTTCCCCACCTGGGCCTGATTGCTGTGGACTCTTTCTTGGCCTCACCTGGAACTGGTGACTCTGATCCTAACTGGGTCTCACCCAGATCTGGTGACTCTGGTCCTCACCTGTGGACCATTATGACCTGGATACTCTGTTCCACACCTGAGCCTCACCTGGACATGATGAATCTGGATCCCCTCTGGGCCTCAGCCTGACATGTGGACTCTGTTCCCCAACTGGATGTCACATAGACCAGGTGAATCTGGTATCCCTCTAGGCCTCAACTTGACCTGGTGACTCTGGTCCTCAACTGGGCCTCACGGGAATCTAGTGAACATGGTCCCCACCTGCGCCTCATCTGGACCTGGTGACTCTGGTCCCTACCTGGGCATCATGGGTACATGGTTACTGTATTACCCTCTGGGATTGACCTGATCCTGGTAACTCTGGTCCTAACTTTGGCCTCTTATGTACCAGGTGACTCTGGCTCCACCTGGGCCTCACCTGTAACTGGTGACTCTGATCCTAAGCATGGCCTCACCTGACATGCTGACTGTGGTTCCCATCGGGAAATCACCTGGACTTCATGTCTCTGGTCCCACCTAGCCTCACCAGGACCTGGTGTCTCCGGTACCCACCTGGGTAGCATCAAGATATGCTTACACTCTTCACTAACAGTGACCAAGCCGGACCTATGAACTCCGGTCTTCACCTGAGCCACACCTAGACATGGTGACACTGGTTCCCACCTGGGTCTCACCTGGACATGGTGAGTCGGATCCCCACCTGGTCCTCACCTGTAACTGGTGATTCTCGTTCCCACATGGACATCTTGTGGACCTGGTGGCTGCAGTGTTTCTAGCTTCTCATGTACCTCGTGACTCTGGTCCCCAGCAGGGCCTGACCGGGACCTGGTGAGTGTGGTTGCCACCTGCACCTCACCTGGATCTGGTGATTCTGGTCTGCACCTGAGACTACCCTGGATCTGGTGACTGTGGTCTCCACCTGGGCTTCACCTGGATTTCGGGACTCTGGTCCCCATCTGGGCCTCACCTGGCCGTGTTGACCATGGTCCTCTACTGGGCAAAATTGCGACCCGGTGGCTGTGTTCCACAACTGGACCTCACCTGGACCAGTTGACTCTGGTCCCCCTCTGGGTCTCACCGTGCCCTAGTGACTCTTAACCCCACTTTGGCCTGACTTGGACCTGCTGACCCTTGTTGCAACCTGCTCCTGACCTCGAACTTTTGACTCTGGTTCTGTCAAGAGCCTCCCCTGGACCTGGTGATCGTGGTCCCCACCTGGGCCTCACCTGGACGTGGTGACACTTGTCAACACCGGGGACTCACCTGGCCCTTGTTACTGTGTTCTACACCTGGACCTCAAGTAGACCTGTTGCCTCTGATCCACACCGGGGCCTCAGTTGTCTGGTAACTCTGGTCCTCACCTGGGCCTCATCTGGACCTAGTGACTCTGGTCCCCACCTGGGCTTCACCTGGATCTGGTGACTCTGGTCCCCACCTGGACATCACCTGGATCTGTTGACACTGGTCCTCAGTTTGCCCTCACCCAGACCTGGTGACTCTTGTCCCCAGCTATGCCTCAATTCGACCTGATGAATCTGGTCCTCACGTGGGCCTCACATGGATCTGAGACTCAGCTTGTTAGAGTGGCTCTTGTTCCCACAAGGAACTCACCTGATACTGGTGACTGTGGTCTTATTGTATGCCTCACCAGGACCTAGTGATTCTGTTCCCCATATGGGCCTGCATGGCCCTAGTGACTCTGGTTCTGACCCAGGCATCATTGGGACCTGGATACTCTCTTATATACCTGGGCCTCACCTGGACCTTGAGACTGTGGTCCCACCTGGGACTCACCTGGACGAGGTGACTGGTTCCCACGGGGACATCACGTGGACCTGGTGACTCAGGTCCTCATATGGGCATCATTCACCTGGTTTCTCAGTTCCACATCGGGGCCTCAACTGGACCTAGTGATTTCATCCAACTCTGGGCCTCACCCTGACCTGGTGACTCTGGTCCTCACCTGGATATCACCAGAACCGGGTGACTCTGGTACCCCTCTGGGACTCACCCGGAGCTGCGGACACTGGTCCTCAACTGGACCTCAACAGTACTTGTTGAATCTACTCCTCACTTAGGCCTCGTCTGTACCTTGTGACTCTTTTCCCACCTGGCATCAATGGGACATGGTTACTCTGTTCCCCACCTGGGCCTCACCTGGACGTGATACCTTGGCTCCACACTTTGGCCTCAACTGGTCCTGATGACACTGTTCCCCCCACCTAGGCCTCAATCTGGACATGGTGCCTGTCGCCACCTGGGTCTCACCTGGACCTAGTGACTCTCGTTCCCTCATGACCCACACCTGGACCTGGTGACTGTGGTGTTCTTGTAGACTCACATTTACCTGGTGACTCCGGTCCCCACTAGGGCCTCAACTGGATCTGGTGACTCTGGCCTGCAGGATGGCCCCACCTGAGCATGGTGAGTGGCCTGCCACTCCATACCTGGTGACTCAGGTCCCCAGGTGGGCCTCTTGGACCTGGTGAATCTGGTCCTTACCTGGGTCTTCCCGGAACTGGTAACTCTGGTCACCACTTGGGCCTCACCTGGACCTCGTGAATCTGGTACCCATCTAGTCCTCACCCAGTCCTGGTGATTTTGTTCCCCACCTGGACATGATTGCTGTGGACTCTTTCTTGGCCTCACCTGGAACTGGTGACTCTGATCCTATCTGCGCGTCACCCAGATCTGGTCACTCTGGTCCTCACCTGTGGACCATTATAACCTGGATACTCTGTTCCACACCTGAGCCTCACCTGGACATGATGACTCTGGATCCGCTCTGGGCCTCAGCCCTACATGGTGACTCTGGTCCCCATCTGGATGTGACCTGGACCAGGTGATTCTGGTACCCCTCTAGGCCTCATCTTGACCTGGTGATCCTGGTTCCCCCCTGGGCCTCACCTGGACCTGGTGACTCTTGTCACCACCGGGGACTCACTTGGACCTGGTTAGTGTTCCACACTGGGCCTCAAGTAGAACTCTTGACCATGGTCCCAAAGCCTGCCTCACATGGACCTGTTGCCTCTGATACCTACCAGCGCCTCACGTGTACCTGGTAACTCTGGTCCTATCCAGGGCCTCATCTGGACCTAGAGACTCTGGTCCCCACCTGGGCTTCACCTGATTCTGGTGACTCTGGTCCCCACCTGGACTTCACCTGGATCTGGTGACTCTGGTCCCAACTGGACCTCTCCTGTACCTGGTGACTCTCTTTCCAACATGGACCTCACCTGGATCTGGTGCCTCTGGTCCTCAGTTTCGCCTCTCCTGGACCTGGTGTCTCTCATCCCCACTTTGACCTAACTCAGAACTGCTGAATCTTGCCCCACCTAGGCCGCACCCAGACCTGGTGACTCTTGTCCCCAGCTATGCCTCAATTCGACCTGATGAATCTTGTCCTCACATGGGCCTCACATGGACGTGGGACTCAGCTGGATTGAGTGGCTCTGGTTCCCACAAGGGGCTCACCTAATTCTGGTGACTCTGGTCTTATTCTATGCCTAACCAGGAAATAGTGATTCTGTTCCCCATCTGCGCCTTCATGACCCTAGTGACTCTGGTCCTCACCCAGGCATCATCGGGATCTGGATAATCTATTCCACACCAGGGCGTCACTCTGACCAGGGACCTCTGGTCCCATTCTGGTCCTCAAACTAAACTGGTTACTCTGGTTATCCCTCTGGGCCTCACCCTTACCTGGTGACTCTGGTCACCCCTTGGGCTTCACTTGGGCCTGGTGAATCTGGTCCTTAGCTAGTCCACACCTGGATCTGGTGACAGGTCGCCACCTGGGACTCACCTGGACTAGGTGAATCCTGTTGCCACCTGCGCCTCACCTGGTCCTTGTGACTATGGTCCCACCTGGACCTCTCCTGGATCTGGTAGCTCTGGTTCCCATATGGCGCTCTCCTGATCCTGGTTCTTGTGGTCTCCTTCTGGCCTCACCTAGAACACAATGACTCTGATCCATATTTGGGCCTCTCCTGGACCTTACCTGGGCATCATTGGGACCTGGATACTCTCTTATATAACTTGGCCTCACCTGGACCTGGTGAGTGTGGTCCCACCTGGGCCTCACCTGGACGAGGTAACTTGTTCCCCAGGGACCTCACCTGGACCTGGTGACTCAGGTCCTCATATGGGCATCATGGGACCTGGTTTCTCAGGTCCCCATTGGGGTCTCACCTGGACCTAGGGATTCTCGTCCCCCTCTGGGCCTCACCCTGACGTGGTGACTCTGGTCCCCACCTGGATATCACCAGAACCGGGTGACTCTGGTCCCCCTCTGGGACTCACCCAGATTTGGGGACACTGGTCCTCAAATGGGCCTCAACAGGACCTGGTGAATCTACTCCTCACTTAGGCCTCGTCCGGACCTTGTGACTCTTTTCCCAACTGGCATCAATGGGACATGGTTACTCTGTTCCCCACCTATGTCTCTACTGGACATTATAACTTTGCTCAACACTTTGGCCTCAACTGCTCCTGATGAATCTGGTCCCCCCACCTATGCCTCAATCTGGAACTGGTGACTGTGGTCCCCACCTGGGTCTCAGCTGGACCTGGTGACTCTCGTTCCCACATGAAACACACCTAGACCTGGTGACTGTGGTGTTCTTGTAGACTCACATTTACCTGGTGACTCCGGTCCCACTGGGGCCTCACCTGTTCTGGTGACTCGGGCCTGCAAGTTGGCCTCACCTGGACCTGGTTAGTGGGGTTCCCACCTGGGCCTCACACATACCTGGTGACCACGTCCCCACGTGGGCCTCTTGGATCTGGTGAATCTGGCCCTTACCTGGTCCTCTCCAAGACCCGGGGACTCTGGTCACCACCTTGGCCTCACCTGGGCCTGGTGAATCTGGTCCCCATCTTTGCCTCACCCAGTCCTGGTGACTTTGTTCCCCACTTGGACCTGATTGCTGTGGACTCTTTCTTGGCCTCACTTGGAACTGGTGACTCTGATCCTATCTGTGTGTCACCCAGACCTGGTGACCCTCGTCCTCACTTAGGCATCATTGGTACCTGATTACTCTGTTTCACACCTGAGCCTCCCCTGGACATGATGACTCTGGAACCTCTCTGAGCCTCACCCTGACCTGGTGACTCTGGTCCCCATCTGGATGTCACCTGGACCAGGTGATTCTGGTACCCCTCTAAGCCTCAACCAGATCTGGTGACTTTTGTCCTCAAATGGGCCTCACCTGGACCTAGTGAATATGCTCCGTATGGGCCTCATTTGGACCTGGAGACTCTGGTCCCTACCTGGGCATCATCGGGACATGGTTCCACTGCATGACCTGCAGGTTGGCTCACCTGGACCTGGTAACTCTGGTCCCTACCTGCATTATCGGGACATGGTTCCACTGCATGGCCTGTAGGTTGGCCTCACCTGGACCTGGTAACTCTCGTGCCTACCTGAGCATCTTTGGGACCTGTTTCCTCTGCATGGCCTGCAGGTTGGCCTCACCTGGAACTGGTGAGTGGGTTTGTCACCTGGGCCTCACCCTTGCCTAGTGACACAGGTCCCCACGTGGGCCTCACTTGGACCTGGTGAATCTGGTCCTTACCTGGTGGTTACCCGGAACTGGTTTCTCTGGTCACCACATGGGAATCACCTGGGCCTGGTGAATCTGGTCCCCATCTTTGCCTCACCCAGTCCTGGTGACTTTGTTCCCCACTTGGACCTGATTGCTGTGGACTCTTTCTTGGCCTCACTTGGAACTGGTGACTCTGATCCTATCTGTGTGTCACCCAGACCTGGTGACCCTCGTCCTCACTTAGGCATCATTGGTACCTGATTACTCTGTTTCACACCTGAGACTCCCCTGGACATGATGACTCTGGAACCTCTCTGAGCCTCACCCTGACCTGGTGACTCTGGTCCCCATCTGGATGTCACCTGGACCAGGTGATTCTGGTACCCCTCTAAGCCTCAACCAGATCTGGTGACTTTTGTCCTCAACTGGGCCTCACATGGACCTAGTGAATATGCTCCATCTGGGCCTCATTTGGACCTGGAGACTCTGGTCACTCACTGGGCATCATCGGGAAATGGTTCCACTGCATGGCCTGCTGGTTTGCCTCACCTGTACCTGGTAACTCTGATCCCTACCTGGGTTTCATCGGGACACTGTTCCTCTGCTTGGCCTGCAGGTTGGCCTCATCTTGACCTGGTGAGTGGAGTTCCCACCTGGGTCTTACCCATGCCTGGTGACACAGGTGCCCACGTGGGCCTCACTTGGACCTGGTGAATTTGGTCCTTACCTAGTCCTCACCCGGAACTGGTAAATCTGGTCACCACCTGGGCATCACCTAGACCTGACTTTGTTCCCCACCTGGACCTGATTGCTGTGGACACCTTCTTGGCCTCACCTGGAAGTGGTAACTCTGATCCTAACTGGGTCTTTCCAAGATCTGGTGACTCTGGTCCTCACCTGTGAACAATTATGACCTGGATACTCTGTTCCACACCTGAGCCTCCCCTGGACATGATGACTCTGGATCCCCTCTGGGCCTCACCCTGACATGGTTACTCTGGTCCCCATCTGGATGTCACCTAGACCAGGTGAATCTGGTACCCCTCTGGGCCTCAACTAGATCTGGTGACTCTGGTCCTCAACTAGGCCTTACCTGGACCTAGTGAATATGCTCCATCTGGGCCTCATTTGGACCTGGTGACTCTGGTCCCTACGTGGGTAACATCGGGACATGGTTCCACATAATGGTCTGCAGGTTGGCCTCTTCTAGACCTGGTAACTCTGGTCCCTACCTGGGCATCATCGGGACACGGTTCCTCTGCATGGCCTG
Organism: Canis aureus; assembly: GCF_053574225.1. NCBI lineage: Eukaryota > Metazoa > Chordata > Mammalia > Carnivora > Canidae > Canis > Canis aureus. The sequence goes on along the minus strand of NC_135635.1, from coordinate 50,873,070 downwards.
CAGGTTGTCGTCACCTGGACCTCGTACCTCTGGTCCCTACCTGGGCATCATCGGGACACGGTTCCTCTGCATGACCTGCAGGTTGGCCTCACCTGGACCTGGAGAGTGAGCTTGCCACCTGGGCCTCACCCATACCTGGTGACACAGGTCCCACGTGGGCCTAACTTGGACCTGGTTTATCTGGTCCTTACCTGGTCCTCACCCGGAACTGGTAACCCTTGTCACCACCTGGGAATCACCTGGACCTGGTGAATCAGGTCCCCATCTGGGCCTCACCCAGTCCTGGTGACTTTGTTCCCCACCTGGACCTGATTGCTGTGGACTAATTCTTGGCCTCACCTGGAACTTGTGACTCTGCTTCTAACTGGGCCTCACCCAGATATGGTGACTCTGGTCCTCACCTGTGGACCATTATGACCTGGATACTCTGTTCCACACCTGAACCTCACCTGGACATGATGACTCTGGATGCTCTCTGGGCCTCACCCTGACATGGTGACTCTGGTCCCCATCTGGATGTCCCCTAGACCAGGTGAATCTGGTACCCCACTAGGCGTCAACTAGACCTGGTGACTCTGGTCCTCATCTGGGCCTCCCTGGACCTAGTGAATATTCTCCCCACCTGCGCCTCGATGGACCTGGTGACTCTGGTTCTACCTGGGCATCATTGGGACATGGTTATTGTATTACCCACTGGGACTGACCTGATCCTGGTAACTCTGATCCTGACTTTGGCCTCTTCTGTACCAGGAGACTCTGGCTCCACCTGGGCCTCACCTGTACCTGGTGACTCTGATCCTAAGCATGGCCTCACCTGACCTGGTGACTGTGGTTCCCATCGGGACCTCACCTGGACCTCATGTCTCCGGTTACACCTGGGCCTCACCAGGACCTGGTGTCTCTGGTACCCACCTAGGTAGCATCAGGATATGGTTACACTGTTCACTAATAGTGACCCTGCCAGACCTATTAACTCTGGACTTCACCTGGGCTACACCTGGACATGGTGACACTGGTTTCAACCTGGGTGTCACCTGGACATGGTGAGTCGGATCCCCACCTGGTCCTCACGTGTAACTGGTGATTCTCATTCCAGCATGGACATCACGTGGACCTGGTGGACGCAGTGTTTCTAGCTTCTCATATACCTCGTGACTCTGGTCCCCACCAGGGCTTCACCGGGACCTGGTGAGTGTGGTTGCCACCTGCACCTCACCTGGACCTGGTGATTCTGGTCTGCACCTGAGACGACCCTGAATCTGGTGACTGTGGTTCCCTCCTGGGCTTCACCTGGATTTGGGGACTCCGGTCCCCATCTGGGCCTCACCTGGCCCTGTTGACCATGGTCCTCAACTGGGCAAAATTGGGACCCTGTACTGTGTTCCACAACTGGACCTCACCTGGACCAGGTTACTCTGGTCCCCCTCTGGGTCTCACCGTGCCCTTGTGACTGTGAACCCCACTTTGGCCTGGCTTCTACCTGCTGACGCGGATTGCCACCTGCGCCTGACCTCGAAATGTTGACTCTGGTTCTTTCAAGGGCCTCCCCTGTACCTGGTGATCCTGGTGCCCACCTGGTCCTCACCTTGACGTGGTGACCTTTGTCACCACCGTGGACTCACCAGGACCTGCTTACTGTGTTCCACACCTGGGCCTAAGTACACCTCTTGACCATGGTCCCCAAGCCCGCCAAACATGGACCTGTTGCCTCTGATCCCCACCGGGGCCTCACGTGTACCTGGTAACTCTGGGCCTCACCTGGGCCTTATCTGCACCTAGAGACTCTGGTCCCCACCTGGACTTCACCTGGATCTGGTGACTCTGGTCCCCACCTGGATTTTACCTGGATCTGGTGACTCTGGTCCCCACCTGGATATCACCAGAACCGGGTGACACAACCGGAGTTGGGGACAGTGGTCCTCAGCTGGGCCTCAACAGGACCTGGTGAATCTACTCCAAACTTAGGCTTCGTCTGGACATTGTGACTCTTTTCCCACCTGGCATCAATGGGACATGGTTACTCTGTTCCCCACCTGGGCCTCACCTGGACATGATATCTTTGCTGCACACTTTGGCCTCAACTGGTCCTGATGACTCTCGTCCCCCAACCTAGGCCTCAATCTGGACCTGGTGACTGTCTTCCCCAACTTGGTCTCAGCTGGACCTGGTGACTCCCGATCCCACATGAACCACTACTGGACCTGGTGACTGTGGTGTTCTTGTAGACTCACATTTACCTTCTGACTCCCGTCCCCACTAGGGCCTCACCTGGATCTGGTGACTCTGGCCTGCAGGTTGGCCTCACCTGGACCTGGTGAGTGTGGTTGCCACCTGGGCCTCACCCATACCTGGTGACTCAGTTCCCCACGTGGGTCATGTGGACCTGGTGAATTTGGTCCTTACCTGGTCCTCTCCCGGACCCGGGGACTCTGGTCACAACCTGGGCCTCAGCTGGACCTGGTGAATCTGGTCCCTTCTGGGTCTCACACAGTCCTGGTGACTTTGTTCCCCACCTGGACCTGATTGCTGTGGACTCTTTCTTGGCCTCACCTGGAACTGGTGACTCTGGTCCCTATCTGGATGTCACCTGGACCAGGGGATTCTGGTACCCCTCTGGGCCTCAACCAGATCTGGTGACTCTGGTCCTCAAATGGGCCTCACCTGGACCTAATGAATATGCTCCATCTGGGCCTCATTTGGTCCTGGTGACTCTGGTCCCTACGTGGGCAACATCGGGACATGGTTCCACATAATGGTCTGCAGGTTGGCCTCTTCTTGACCTGGTAACTCTGGTCCCTACCTGGACATCATCGGGACAAGGTTCCTCTGCATGGCCTGCAGGTTGGCGTCACCTGGACCTGGTGAGTGGGCTTGCCACCTGGGCCTCACCCATACCTGGTGACACAGGACCCACGTGGGCCTCACTTGGACCTGGTGAATCTGGTCCTTACCTGGTCCTCACCCGGAACTGGTAACTCTTGGCACCACCTGGGAATCACATGGACCTGGTGAATCTGGTCCCCATCTGGGCCTCACCCAGTCCTGGTGACTTTGTTCCCCACCTGGACCTGACTGCTGTGGACTCCTTCTTGGTCTCACCTGAAAATTGTGACTCTGCTCCTAACTGGGCCTCACCCAGATCTGGTGACTCTGGTCCTCACCTGTGGACCATTATGACCTGGATACTCTGTTCCACACCTGAACCTCACCTGGACATGATGACTCTGGATCCCCTCTGGGCCTCACCCTGACATGGTGACTCTGGTCCCCATCTGGAGGTCCCCTAGACCAGGTGAATTTGGTACCCCTCTAGGCCTCAATTAGACCTGGTGACTCTGGTCTTCATCTGGGACTCACCTGGACCTAGTGAATATTCTCCCCACCTGCGCCTCGATGGACCTGGTGACTCTGGTTCTACCCGGGCAGCATTGGGACAGGGTTACTGTATTACCCACTGGGACTGACCTGATCCTGGTAACTCTGGTCCTGACTTTGGCCTCTTCTGTAAGAGGTGACTCTGTGTCCACCTGGGCCTCACCTGTACCTGGTGACTCTGATCCTAAGCATGGGCTCACCTGACCTGGTGACTGTGGTTCCCATCGGGACCTCACCTGGACCTCATGTCTCCAGTTACACTTGGGACTCACCAGGACCTGGTGTCTCTGGTACCCACCTGGGTAGCATCAGGATATGGTTACACTGTTCACTAACACTCATCCAGCCGGACCTAATAACTCTGGTCTTCACCTGGGGCACACCAGGACATGGTGACACTGGTTCCCATCTGGGTCTCACCTGGACATGGTGAGTCGGATCCCCACCTGGTCCTCACCTGTAACTGGTGATCCTCGTTCCCACATGGACATGATGTGGACCTGGTGGCTGCAGTGTTTCAAGCTTCCCATGTACCTCGTGTCTCTGGTCCCCACAGGGGCCTCACCGGGACCGGGTGAGTGTGGTTGCCACCTGCACCTCACATGGACCTGGTGATTCTGGTCTGCACCTGAGACTACCCTGGATCTGGTGCCTGTGGTCCCCACCTGGGCATCACCTGGATTTGGGGACTCCGGTCCCCATCTGGGCCTCACCTGGCCCTGTTGACCATTGTCCTCAACTGTGTAAAATTGGTACCCGGAGACTGTGTTCCACAACTGGACCTCACCTGGACCAGGTGACTCTGGTCCCCCTGTGGGTCTCACCGTGCCCTAGTGACTGTGAACCCCACTTTGGCCTGACTTGGACCTGCTGACCCTGGTTGCCACCTGCGCCTGACCTCGAACTGTTGACTCTGGTTCTTTCAAGGGCCTTCCCTGGACCTGGTGATCCTGGTCGGACCTGGGCCACACCTGGACGTGGTGACTCCTGTCACCAATGGGTAGTCACCTGGACCTGCTTACTGTGTTCCACACCTGGGCCTCAAGTAGACCTGTTGACCATGGTCCCCAAGCCGGCCTCACATGGACCTGTTGACTCTGATCCCCACCGGGTCCTCACGTGTACCTGGTAACTCTAGTCCTCACCTGGACCTCATCTGGACCTAGTGACTCTGGTCCCCATCTGGGCTTCACATGGATCTGGTGACTCTGGTCCCCACCTGGACTTCACCTGGATCTCGTGACTCTGGACTCCACCTGGACCTCTCCTGGACCTCGTGACTCTCTTTCCAACATGGACCTCACCTGGATCTGGTGACTCTGGTCCTCAGTTTGGCCTCACCTGGACCTGGTGTCTCTCGTCCCCACTTGGACCTAACTCAGAACTGCTGAATCTTGCCCCACCTAGGCCGCACCCAGACCTAGTGACGCTTGTCCCCAGCTATGCCTGAATACGACCTGATGAATCTGGTCCTCACGTGGGCCTCACATGGTCCTGGGACTCAGCTGGATAGAGTGGCTCTGGTTCCCACAAGGGGCTCACCTGATACTGCTGAATGTGGTCTTATTCTATCCCTCACTAGGACCTAGTGATTCTGTTCCCCATCTGGGCCTGCATGGCCATAGTGACTCTGGTCCTCACCCAGGCGTCACTGGGACCTGGATACTCTCTTCCACACCTGGGCCTCACTTTGACCAGGGACCTCTGGTCCCATTCTGGGCCTCAAACTAAACTGGTTACTCTGGTTCCCCCTCTGGCCCTCACCCTGACCTGGTGACTCTGGTCAGCCGTTGGGCTTCACTTGGGCCTGGAGAATCTGGTCCTTATCTGTTCCGCACCTGGATCTGGTGACTGGTCGCCACCTTGGCCTCACCTGGACTTGGTGAATCCTTTTGCCACCTGCGCCTCACCTGGACCTTGCGACTGTGGTCCCACCTGGACCTCACCTGTACGAGGTGACTGGTTCCCACAGGGACCTCACCTGGACCTGGTGACTCAGGTCCTCATATGGGCATCATGGGACCTGGGTTCTCAGTTCCACATCGGGGCCTCACCTGGACCTAGTGATTCTTGTTACCCTCTGGGCCTCACCCTGACGTGGTGACTCCGGTCCCCACCTGGATATCACCAGAACCGGGTGACTCTGGTCCCCCTCTGGGACTCACCCGGAGCTGTGGACACTGGTCCTCAGCTGGTCCTCAACAGGACCTGTTGAATCTACTCCTCACTTAGGCCTCGTCTGGACCTTGTGACTCTTTTCCCATCTGGCATCAATGGGACATGGTTACTCTGTTCCCCACCTTGGCCTCACATGAACATGATAACTTTTATCCACACTTTGGCCTCAACTTGTCCTGATGACTCTGGTCCCCCCACCTAGGCCTCAATCTGGACCTGGTGTCTGTGGTCCCCACCTGGGTCTCACCTGGATCTGATGACTCTCGTTCCCACATGAACCACACCTGGACCTGGTGACTGTGGTGTTCTTGTAGACTCACATTTACCTGGTGACACCGGTCCCCACTAGGGCCTCACCTCGTTCTGCTGACTGTGGCCTGTCGGTTGGCCTCATCTGGACCTGGTGAGTGGGGTTGCCACCTGAGGTTCACCCATACCTGGTGACTCAGGAACACACGTGGTCCTCCTTGACCTGGTGAATCTGGTCCTTACATCGTCCTCTCCCAGACCCAGGGACTCTGGTCACCACCTGGGCCTCACCTGGACCTGGTGAATCTCTTCTCCATCTGGGCCTCACCCAGTCTTGGTGACTTTGTTCCACACCTGGACCTGATTGCTTTGGACTCTTTCTTGGCCTCACCTGGAACTGCTGACTCTTATCCTCTCTGCGCGTGACTCAGGCCTTGTGACTCTGGTCCTCACCTGGGCATCATTGGTACCTGGTGACTCTGTTCCACACCTGAGCCTCACCTGGACATGATGACTCTGGAACCACTCTGGGCCTCACCCTGACCTGATGACTCTGGTCCCCATCTGGATGTCACCTGGACCAGGGGATTCTGGTACCCCTCTAGGCCTCAACCAGATCTGGTTTCTCTTGTCCTCAACTGGGCCTCGGTTGGTCCTAGTGAATATGCTCCATCTTGGCCTCATTTGGACCTGGTTACTCTGGTCCCTACCAGGGCATCATGGGGACCTATTTCTACTGCATGGCCTGTAGGTTGGCCTCACCTGGAACTGGTAACTCTGGTCCCTACCTTGGCATTATCGGGACCCGGTTGCTTTGCATGGCCTGCAGGTAGGCCTCACCTGGAACTGGTGAGTGGGGGTTTCCTCTTGGGCCTCACCCATACCTGGTGACACAGGCCCCTACGTGGGCCTCACTTGGACCTGGTGTATCTGGTAATTCTGCTCACCACCTGGGGATCACCTGGACCTGGTGAATCTGGTAACTCTGGTCACCACCTGGGAATCACCTGGACCTGGTGAATCTGTGTCCCCATCTGGGCCTCACCCAATCCTGGTGACTTTTTTCCCCACCTGGCCATGATTGCTGTGGACTCCTTCTTAGCCTCACCTGGAACTGTTGACTCTGATCCTAACTGGGCCTCACCCAGATCTGTTGACTCTGGTCCTCACCTGTGGATCATTATGACCTGGATACTCTGTTCCACACCTGAGACTCACCTGGACATGATGACTCTGGATCCCCTCTGGTCCTCTCCCTGACATGGTGAATCTGGTCCCCATCTGGACGGCACCTAGACCAGGTGAATCTGGTACCCCTCTAGGCCTCAACTAGACCTGGTGACTCTGGTCCTCTACTGGGCCTCAACGGGACGTAGTGAATATGCTCCCCAACTTCGCCTCATCTGGACATGTTGACTCTGGGTCCACCTGGGCCTCACCTGTAACTGGTGACTCTGATCCAAAGCATGGCCTCTCCTGACCTGGTGACTGTGGTTCCCATCGGGACCTCACCTGGACCTCATGTCTCTGGTCCCACCTGGGCCTCACCAGGACCTGGTGTCTCTGGTACCCACCTGGGTAGCATCAGGATATGGTTACACTGTTCACTAACAGTGACCCAGCCGGACCTATTAACTCTGGTCTTCACCTGGGCCACACCTGGACATGGTGACACTCGTTCCCACCTGGGTCTCACCTGGAAATGGTGAGTCAGATACCCACCTGGTCCTAACCTATAACTGTTGATTCTCGTTCCCACATGGACATCATGTGGACCTGGTGGCTGCGGTGTTTCTAGTTTGTCATGTACCTTGTGACACTGGTCCCCACCAGGGCCTCACCGGGACCTGGTGAGTGTGGTTGCCACCTGCACCTCACCTGGACCTGGTGATTCTGGTCTGCACCTGAGACTACCCTGGATCTGGTGACTGTGGTCCCCACCTGGGCTTCACCTGGATTTGGGGACTCTCGTCCCCATGTGAGGCTCACCAGGCCCTGTTGACCAAGGTCCTCAACTGGGCAAAATTGGGACGCAGTGTCTGTGTTCCACAACTGGACCTCACCTGGACCACGTGACTCTGGTGCCCCTCTGGGTCTCAACATTCCCTAGTGATTGTGAACCCCACTTTCCCCTGACTTAGACCTGCTGACCCTGGTTGAAACCTGCGCCTGAACTCGAACTGTTGACTCTGGTTCTTTCAAGGGCCTCCCCTGTACCTGGTGATCCTGGTCCGAACCTGGGCCTCACCTGGACGTGGTGTCTCTTGTCACCATGGGGACTCACCTGGACCTGCTTACAGTGTTCCATACCTGGGCCTCAAGTGGACCTGTTGACCATGTTCCCTAAGCCGGCCTCACATGGACCTGTTGCCTCTGATCCCCACCGGATTCTCACGTGTACCTGGTAACTCTGGTCCTCACCTGGGCCTCATCTGCACCTAGAGACTCTGGTCCCCAACTGGGCTTCACCTGGATCTGGACACTCTGGTCCCCATCTGGACTTCACCTGGATCTGGTGACTCTGGTCCCAATCTGGACCTCTCCTGGACTTGGTGTCTCTCTTGCCCACTTTGACCTAACTCAGAACTGCTGAGTCTTGCCCCACCTATTACGCACCCAGACCTAGTGACTCTTGTCCCTAGCTATTCCTCAATTCGACCTGATGAATCTGGTCCTCACGTGGACCTCACATTTACCTGGGACTCAGCTGGAAAGAGTGGCTCTGGTTCCCACTAGGGGCTCACCTGATACTGCTGAATGTGGTCTTATTCTATGCCTCACCAGAAACTAGTGATTCTGTTCCCCATCTGGGCCTGCATGTCCTTAGTTACTCTGGTCCTCACTGAGACATCATTGGGACCTGGATACTCTATTCCACACCTGGGCCTCACTTTTACCAGGAACCGCTGGTCCCATTCTGGGCCTCAAACTAAACTGGTTACTCTGGTTCCCCCTCTTAACCTCACCCTTACCTGGTCACTCTGGTCACCCCTTGGCCCTCCCCTGGGCCTGGTGACTCTGGCCTGCAGGTTGGCCTCACCTGGACTTGATTAGTTGATTCCACCTGGGCCTCACCCATACCTGGTGACTCAGGTCCCCACATGGGCCTCTTGGACCTGGTGAATCTGGCCCTTACATGGACTTCTCCCAGACCCAGGGAATCTGGTCACAACATGGGCCTCACCTGGACCTGGTGAATCTGGTCCCCATCTGGGCCTAACCCAGTCCTGGTGACTATGTTCCCCAACTGGACCTGATTGCTCTGGACTCTTTCTTGCCCTCACCTTGAACTGGTGACTCTGATCCGATCTGTGCGTCACCCAGACCTGGTGACTCTCGTCCTCACCTGGGCATTATTGGTACCTGGTTACTCTGTTCCACACCTGAGCCTCACCTGGATATGATGTCTCTGGGACCTCTCTGGGCCTCACCCTGACCTGGTGATCTGGTCCCCTTCTGGATGTCACCTGGACCAGGTGATTATGGAACCCCTCTAGGCCTCAACCAGATCTGGTGACTCTTGTCCTCAAGTGGGCCTCACCTGGACCTAGTGAATATGCTCCATCTGGGCCTCATTTGGACCTGGTGACTCTGGTCACTCACTGGGCATCACTGGAAATGGTTCCACTGCATGACCTGCTGGTTGCCTCACCTGGACCTGGTAACTCTGGTCCCTACCTGGGCATCATCGGGACATCTTGACCTGGTGAGTGGGGTTCTCACCTGGATCTTACCCATGCCTGGTGACACAGGTCCCCACGTGGGCCTCCCTTGGACCTGGTGAATGTGGTCATTACCTAGTCCTCACCCGGAACTGGTAAATCTGGTCACCACCTGGGCATCACCTAACCTGGTGAATTTGTTCCCCACGTGGACCTGATTGCTCTGGACACCTTCTTGGCCTTACCTGGAAGTGGTAACTCTGATCCCAACTGGGCCTCTCTCAGATCTGGTGACTCTGGTCCTCACCTGGGCCTCATCTGGACCTAGTGACTCTGGTCCCCAACTGGGCTTCAACTGGATCTGTTGACTCTGGTCCCCACCTGGATTTCACCTGGAACTGGTGACTCTGGTCCATACCTGAACCTCTCCTGGACCTGGTGACTCACTTTCCAACATGGACCTCACTTGGATCTGGTGACTATGGTCCTCAGTTTGGCCTCACCTGGACCTGGTGTCTCTCGTCCCCACTTTGACCTAACTCAGAACTGCTGATCTTGCCCCACCTAGGCCGCACACAGACATGGTGACTCTTGTCCCCAGCTATGCCTCAATTCGACCTGATGAATCTGGTCCTCACGTGGGCCTCCATGGACCTGGGACTCAGCTGGATAGAGTGGCTCTGGTTCCCACAAGGGGCTCACCTGATACTGCTGACTGTGGTCTTATTCTATGCCTCACCAGGACCTAGTGATTCTGTTCCCCATCTGGGCCTGCATGGCCCTAGTAACTCTTTTCCTCACCCAGGCATCATTGGGATCTGGATACTCTATTCCACATCTGCGCCTCACTTTCACCAGGGACCTAGGGTCCCATTCTGGGCCTCAAACTAAACTGGTTATTCTGGTTCCCCCTCTGGGCTTCACCCCTACCTGGTGACTCTGGTCACCCCTTGGGCTTCACTTGGGCCTGGTGAATCTGGTCCTTAGCTGTTCCGCACCTGGATCTGGTGACCGGTCGCTACCTGGGCCTCACCTGGATTTGGTGAAACCTGTTGTCACCTGCGCCTCTTCTGGACCTAGTGACTGTGGTCCCACCCAGACATCACCTGGATCTGGTGGCTCTGGTTCCCATATGGGGCTCTCCTGGACCTGGTTCCTGTGGTCTCCATCTGGCCTCACCTGGAACACAATGACTCTGTTCCATATTTGCCCTCTCCTGGACCTGTTGACTCTGGTACTTACCTGGGCATCATCATTGGGACCTGGGAACACTCTTATATACCTGGACCTCACCTGGACCTGGTGACTGTGGTCCCACCTGGGCGTCACCTGCATGAGGTGACTGGTTCCCACAGGGACCTCACCTGGATCTGGTGACTCTGTTCCTCAGTTTGGCCTCACCTGGACCTGGTGTCTCTCATCCCCACTTTCACCTAACTCAGAAGTGCTGAATATTGCCCCACCTAGGCCGCACCCAGACCTGGTGACTCTTGTCCCCAGCTATGCCTCAATTCGACTTGATGAATCTGGTCCTCACGTGGGCCTCACATGGACCTGGGACTCAGCTGGATTGAGTGTCTCTGGTTCCCACAAGCGGCTCACCTGATACTGGTGACTGTGGTCTTATACTATGCCTCACCAGGACCTAGTGATTCTGTTCCCCATCTGGGCCTGCATGGCCCTAGTGAGTCTGGTCCTCACACAGGCATCAATGGGACCTGGATACTCTATTCCACACCTGGGCCTCACTCTGACCAGGGACCTCTGGTCCCATTCTGGGCCTCAAACTAAACTGGTTACTCTGGTTACCCCTCTGGGCCTCACCCTTACCTGGTGACTCTGGTCACCCTTTGGGCTTCACTTGGGCCTGGTGAATCTGGTCTTTAGCTTGTCCTCACTTGGATCTGGTGACTGTTCGCCACCTGGGCCTCACCTGTACTTGGTGAATCCTATTGCCACGCTCGCGTCACCTGGACCTTGTGAGTGTAATCCCACCTGGACCACACCTGGATCTGGTGGCTCTGGTTCCCATAAGGGGCTCTCCTGTAACTGGTTCCTGTGGTCTCCATCTGGCCTCACCTGGAACACAATGACTCTGATCTATATTTGAGCCTCTCCTGGACCTGTTAACTCTGGTTTTTCCATGAGCAACATTGGGACCTGGACACTCTCTTATATACCTGGGCCTCACCTGGACCTGGTGACTGTGGTCCCACCTGGGCCTCACCTGGACGAGGTGACTGGTTCCCACAGGAACCTCACCTGGATCTGGTGACACAGGTCCTCATATGGGCATCATGGGACCTGGTTTCTCAGTTCCTCATCGGGGTCTCACCTGCACCTAGTGATTCTCGTCCCCCTCTGGGCCTCACCCTGACGTGGTGACTCTGGTCACCACCTGGATATCAACAGAACCGGTGATTAGTCCCCCTCTGGGACTCACGCGGAGTTGGCGACACTGGTCCTCAACTGTGCCTCAACAGGACCTGGTGAATCTACTCCTCACTGAGGCCTCGTATGGACCTTGTGACTCATTTCCCATCTGGCATCAATGGAACAAGGTTACTCTAGTCCACACCTGGACCTCACATGGACATGATAACTTTGCTCCACACTTCGGTCTCAACTGGTCCTGATGACCCTCGTCCCCTCACTTAGGCCTCAATCTGGACCTGGTGACTGTGGTCCCCACCTGGGTTTCACCTCGACCTGTTGACTCTCCTTGCCACATGAACCCCACCTGGACCTGGGGACTGTGGTGCTATTTTTTTTTTTAATTTTTATTTATTTATGATAGTCACAGAGAGAGAGAGAGGCAGAGACACAGGCAGAGGGAGAAGCAGGCTCCATGCACCGGGAGCCTGACGTGGGATTCGATCCCGGGTCTCCAGGATCGCGCCCTGGGCCAAAGGCAGGCGCCAAACCCCTGCGCCACCCAGGGATCCCGACTGTGGTGTTCTTGTAGACTCACATTTACCTGGTGACTGCGGTACCCACTAGGCCCTCACCTGGATCTGGTGACTCTGGCTTGCAGGTTGGCCTCACCTGTACCTGGTGAGTGGGGTTGCCACCTGGGCCTCACCCATACCTGGTGACTCAGGTCCCCACGTGGGCCTCTTGGACCTGGTGAATCTGATCCTTACCTGGTCCTCTCCAGACCCGGGGACTCTGGTCACCACCTGGACCTCACCTGGAACTGGTGAATCTGGTCCCCATCTGGGCCTCACCTAGTTCTGGTTAATTTGTTGCCCACCAGGACCTGATTGCTGTGGAACCCTTCTTGGCCTCACCTGGAACTTGTGACTCTGATCCTAACTGGGCCTCACCCAGATCTGATGACTCTGGTCCTCACCTGAGGACCATTATGATCTGGATACTCTGTTCCACACCTGAGCCTCACCTTGACATGATGACTCTCGATCCCCACTGGGCCTCACCCTGACATGGTGACTCTGGTCCCCATCTGGATGTCACCTAGACCAAGTGAATCTGGTACCCGTCTAGGCCTCAACTAGACCTGGTGACCCTTGTCCTCAACTGGGCCTCACCGGGACCTAGTGAACATGCTCCCCACATGGGCCTCACTTGGATCTGGAAACTCTGGCCTGCAGGTTGGCCTCACCTGGACCTCTTGAGTGGGGTTGCAACCTGGGCCTCACCCATACCTGGTGACTCAGGTCCCCACGTGAGCCTCTTGGACCTGGTGAATCTGGTCCTTACCAGGTCCTCTCCCAGACCAGGAGACTCTGGTCAACACCTGCGCCTCACCTGGACCTGGTGAATCTGTTCCCCATCTGGGCCTCACCCAGTCCAGGTGACTTTGATCCCCTCCTGGACCTGTTTGTTGTGGACCCTTTCTTCGCCTCATCTGCAACTGGTGACTCTGATCCGATCTGCGCGTCTCCCAGATCTGGTGACTCTGGTCCTCACATGGGCATCATTCGTACCTGGTGACTCTGTTCCTCACCTGAGCCTCACCTGGACATGATGACTCTGGAAACACTCTGGGCCTCACCCTGACCTACTGACTCTGGTCCCCATCTCGATGTCACATGGACAAGGTGATTCTGGTACCCCGTAGGCCTCAAACAGATCTGGTGACTCTGGTCTTTAAAGGGGACTCACCTGTACCTAGTGAATATGCTCCATCTGGGCCTCATTTGGACCTGGTGACTCTGGTCCATACCTGGGCATCATCAGGATATGGTTCCACTGCATGTCCTGTAGGTTGGCCTCACCTGGACCTGGTAAGTCTGGTCTCTACCTGGGCATCATCTGGATATGGTTCCACTGCATGGCCTGCAGGTTGGCCTCACCTGGACCTGGTGAGTGTTATTGCCACCTGGGCCTCACCCATACCTGGTGACTCAGGTCCCCACGTGGGCCTCTTGGACCTGGTGAATCTGGTCCTTACCTTGTCCTTTCCCAGAACGGGGACTCTGGTCAACACCTGTGCCCCACCTGGACCTGGTGAATCTGGTACCCCTCTCGGCTAAGTCTGGTGACTCTGATCCTATCTGCGCGTCACCCAGACCTGGTGACTCTGTTCCTCACCTGGGCATCATTGGGACCTGGTGACTCTGTTCCACACCTGAGCCTCACCTGGACATGATGACTCTGGAACCTATCTGGGCCTCATCCTGACCCGATGACTCTGGTCCCCATCTGGATGTCACCTGGACCAGGTGATTCTGGTACCCTTCTAGGCCTCAACCAGATCTGGTGACTCTGGTCCTCAACTGGGCCTCACTTGGCCTAGTGAATATGCACCATCTGGCCCTCTTTTGGACCTGGTGACTCTGGTCCCTACCTGGGCATCATCGGGACATGGTTCCACTGCATGGCCTGCAGGTTTTCCTCACCTGGACCTGGTAACTCTGTTCCCTACTATGGCATCATCGGGACATGGTTCCTCTTCATGGCCTGCAGGTTGGCCTCACCTGGACCTGGTGAGTGGGGTGGTAATCTGGGCCTCACACATACATTGTGACACAGGACCCACGTGGGTCTCACTTGGACCTGGTGAATCTCGTCCTTAAGAGCTCCTCACCCGGAACTTGTAACTCTGGTCCCCACCCGGGAATAACCTGGAACTTGTGAATCTGGTCCCCATCTTGGCCTCACCCAATCCTGGTGACTTTGTTCCCCACCTGGACCTGATTGCTGTGGACACATTTTTGGCTTCACCTGGAACTGGTGACTCTGATCCTAACTGGGCCTCATCCAGATCTGGTGACTCTGGTCCTCACCTGTGGACCATTATGACCTGGATACTCTGTTCCACACCTGAGACTCACTTGGACATGATGACTCTGGATCCCCTCTGGGCCTCAGCCTAACATGGTGACTCTGGTCCCCATCTGGATGTCACCTAGACCAGGTGAATCTGGGATCCCTGTCGGCCTCAACCAGACCTGGTGACTCTGGTCCTCAACTGGGCCTCACCTGGACCTAGTGAACATTCTCCCCACCTGCGACTTATCTGGACGTGGTGACTCGGGTTCTACCTGGGCATCATCGGGACATGGTTACTCTATTCCCCAATGGGACTGACCTGATCCTAGTAACTCTAGTCCTGACTTTGTCCTCTTCTGTACCAGGTGACTCTGGCTCCACCTGTGCCTCACCTGTAACTGGTAACTCTGATCCTAAGCATGGCCTCACCTGACCTTGTGACTGCGGTTCCCATCGGGATCTTACCTGGACCTCATGTCTCTGGTCCCACCTGGGCCTCACCAGGACCTGGTGTCTCCGGTACCCACCTGGGTAGCATCAGGATATGGTTACACTCTTCACTAACAGTGACCAGCTGGACCTATTAACTCTGGTCTTCACCTGGGCCACACCTGGACATGGTGACACTGGATCTCACCTGGGTCTCAAATTGACATGGTGAGTCGGATCCCCGCCTGGTCCTCATGTGTAACTGCTGATTCTCCGGCCCACATGGACATCATGTGGACCTGGTGGCTGCAGTGTTTCTAGCTTCTCATGTACCTTGTGACTCTGGTCCCCGCCAGGGCCTCACTGGCTCCTGGGGATCGTGGTTGCCACCTGCACCTCACTTGGACCTGGTGATTATGATCTGCACCTGAGACTACCCTGGATCTGCTGACTGTGGTCCCCACCTGGGCTTCACCTGGATATTTGGACTCCGGTCCCCATCTGGGTTTACCTGGCCCTGTTGACCATGGTCCTCAACTGGGCAAAATTGGGACCCGGTGACTGTGTTCCAAAACTGGACCTCAACTGGACCAGGTGACTCCGGTCCCCCTCTGGGTCTCACCGTGCCTAGTGACTGTGAACCCCACTTTGGCCTGACTTGGACCTGCTGACCCTGGTTGCCACCTGCGGCTAACCTCGAACTGTTGACTCTGGTTCTTTCAAGGGCCCCCCCCCCATACCTGGTGATCCTGGTCCGCACCTGGGCCTCACCTGGACGTGGTGACCCTTGTCACCAACGGGGACTCACCTGGACCTGCTTACTGTGTTCCACACCTGGGCCTCAAGTAGACCTGTTGACCATGGTCCCCAAGCCGGCTTCACATGGACCTGTTGCCTCTGATCCCCACCGGGGCCTCACGTGTACCTGGTAACTCCTGTCCTCACCTGGGTCTCATCTGGTCCTAGACTCTGGTCTCCACCTGGGCTTCACCTGGATCTGGTGACTCAGGTCCCCACCTGGACTTACCTGGATCCGTTGACTCTGGTCCCCACCTGGACCTCTCCCGTACCTGGTGACTTTCTTTCAAACATGGACCTCACATGGATCTGGTGACTCTGGTACTCAGTTTGGCCTCACGTGGAACTGGTGTCTCTCGTCCCCACTATGACCTAACACAGAACTGCTGAATCAAGCCCAACTTAGGCTGCATCCAGACCTGGTGACTCTTGTCCAAAGCTATGCCTCAGTTCGACCTAATGAATCTGGTCCTCACGGAAGCCTCACCTGGACCTGGGACTCAGCTGGATAGAGTGGCTCTGGTTCCCGCAAGGGGCTCAGCTGATACTGCTGACTGTGGTCTTATTGTATGCCTCACCAGGACCTAGTGATTCTGTTCCCCATCTGGGCCTGCATGGCCCCAGTGACTCTGGTTCTCACCCAGGCATCATTGGGTGATGGACCCAATGATCCTCACCCTGGATACACTATTCCACACCTGGGCCTCATTTTGACCAAGGACCTCTGGTCCCATTCTGGCCCTCAAACTAAACTGGTTACTCTGGTTCCCCCTCTGGGGCTCACCTTTACCTGGTGACTCTGGTCACCCTTTGGGCTTCACTTCGGTCTGGGGAATCTGGTCCATAGCTGGTCCGCACCTGGATGTGGTGACTGGTCGCCACCTGGGCCTCACCTGGACTTGGTGAATCCTGTTGCCACCTGCACCTCACCTAGACCTTGTGACTGTGGTCCCACCTGGACCTCACCTGGACCTGGTGACTGTTGTCCCCACCTGGGTCTCACCTGGACCTGGTGACTCTTGTTCCCACATGAACCACACCTGGACCTGGTGACTGTGGTGTTCTTGTAGACTAACGTTTACCTGGTGACTCCAGTCCCCAATAGGGCTTCCCCTGCAACTCGTAACTCTGGTCCCTACCTGGGCATTATCGGGACAAGGTTCCTCTGCATGGCCCGAATGTTGGCCTCCCCTGGACCTGGTGAATGGGGTTGCCATCTGGGCCTCACCCATACCGGTGACACAGGTCCCCACGTGGGCCTCACTTGGACATGGTGAATCTGGTCGTTACCTGGTGCTCACCCGGAACTGGTAACTCTGGTCACCACCTGAGAATAACCTGGACCTGGTGAATCTGGTCCCCATCTGGGCCTCACCCAGTCCTTGTGACTTTGTTCCCCACCTGGACCTGATTGCTGTGGACTCCTTCTTGGCCTCACCTGGTACTGGTGAGTCTGATGCTATGTGGGCTTCACCCAGATCTGGTGACTCTGGTCTTCACCTGTGGACCATTATAACCTGGATACTCTGTTCCACACCTGAGACTCACCTGGACATGATGACTCTGGATCCCCTCTGGGCCTCAGCCTAATATGGTGACTCTGGTCCCCATCTGGATGTCACCTAGACCAGGTGAATCTGGTACCCCTCTAGGCCACAACTGGACCTGGGCATTCTCGTCCTCAACTGGGCCTCACCGGGACCTAGTTAATATGTTCCCCTCCTGCGCCTCATCTGGTCCTGGTGACTCTGGTTCTACCTGGGCATCATCGGGACATGGTTACTCTATTCCCCACTGGGACTGACCTGATCCTGGTAACTCTGGTCCTGACTTTGGCCTCTTCTGTCCCAGGTGACTCTGGCTCCACCCGGGACTCACCTCTAACTGGTGACTCTGATCCTAAGCATGGCCTCACCAGACCTGGTGACTGTGATTCCCAATGGAACCTCACCTGGACCTCATGTCTCTGGTCCCTCCTGACCATCACCAGGACCTGGTGTCTCTGGTACCCACCAGGGTAGCATCAGGATATGGGGACACTGTTCACTAACAGTGGCCCAGCCGGAACTATTAACTCTGGTCTTCACCTGGTCATGGTGACACTGGGTCCCACCTGGGTCTCACCTGGACATGGTGAGTCGGATCTCCACCTGGGCCTCACCTGTAACTGGTGATTCTCGTTCCCACATGGACATCATGTGGACCTGGTGGCTGCAGTGTTTCAGGCTTTTCATGTACCTCGTGACTCTGGTCCCCACCAGGGCCTCACAGGGACCTGGTGCTTGTGGTTGCTACCTGCACCTCAAGTGGACCTGGTGATTCTGGTCTGCACCTGAGACTACCCTGGATCTGGTGACTATGGTCCCCACCTGGGCTTCACCTGCTTTGGGGACTCTGTTCCCCATCTGGGCCTCACCTAGCCCTGTTGACCATGGTCCTCAACTGGGCAAAATTGGGACCCGGTGACTGTGTTCCACAACTGGACCTCACCTGGACCAGGTGATTCTGGTCTCCCTCTGGGTCTCACCGCGCCCTAGTGACCGTGAACCCCACTTTGGCCTGACATGGACCTGCTGACCGTGGTTGCCACCTGCGCCTGACCTCGAACTGTTGACTCTGGTTCTTTCAAGGGTCTCCACTGTACCTGGTGATCCTGGTCCACACCTGGGCCTCACCAGGACGTGGTGAGTCTTGTCACCACCGGGGACTCAGCTGGACCTGATGACTCTCGTTCCCACATGAACCATACCTGGACCTGGTGACTGTGGTGTTCTTGTAGACTCACATTAACCTGGTGACTCCGTTCCCCACTAGGGCCTCACCTGGATCTGGTAACTGGCCTGCAGGTTTGCCTCAACTGACTTCTTGAGTGGGGTTGCCACCTGGGCGTCAACCATACCTGGTGGCTCAGGTCCCCACGTGAGCCTTTTGTACCTGGTGAATCTGGTTCTTACCTGGTCCTCTCCCAGACCCGGAGACTCTGGTCAACACCTGGGCCTCACCTGGACCTGCTGAATCTGTTCCCCATCTGGGCCTCACCCAGTCCAGGTGACTTTGATCCCCTCTGGACCTGTTTGTTGTGGACCATTTCTTGGCCTCATCTGGAACTGGTGACTCTGATCCTATCTGCGCGTCTCCCAGATCTGGTGACTCTGGTCCTCACCTGGGCATCATTGGTACCTGGTGACTCTGTTCCTCACCTGAGCCTCACCTGGACATGATGAGTCTGGAACCTCTCTGGGCCTCTCCCTGACCTGGTGACTCTGGTCCCCATCGGCATGTCACCTGGACGAGGTGATTCTGGTACCCCTCTAGGAATCAACTAAATCTGGTGACTCTGGTCCTCAACTGGGCCTCACCTAGACCTAGTGAATTTGCTCCATCTGGCCCTCATTTGGACCTGGTGTCTCTGGTCCCTACCTGGGCATCATCGGGACGTGGTACCACTGCATGGTCTGCAGGTTGTCCTCACCTGGACCTGGTAACTCTGTTCCTTACCTGGGCATCATCGGGACATGGTTCCTCTGCATGGCCTGCAGGTTGGCCTCACCTGGACCTGATGAGTGGGGCAGAAAACTGGGCCTCACAATCCATTATGACACAGGTCCCCACGTGGGTCTCAATTGGACCTGGTGAATCTCGTCCTTACCTGGTCCTCCCCCAGAACTGGTAACTCTGGTCACAATCTGGGAAAACCTGGATCTTGTTAATCTGGTCCCCATCTTGGCCTCACCCAGTCCTGGTGACTTTGTTCCCCACCTGGACCGGATTGCTGTGGACACCTTCTTGGCCTCACCTGGAACTGGTTACTCTGAACCTAACTGGGTCTCACCCAGATCTGGTGACTCAGGTCCACACCTGAGGACCATTATGACCTGGATACTCTGTTCCACACCTGAGCCTCACCTGGACATGATGACTCTGCATCCCCTCTGGGCCTCAGCCTGACATGGTGACTCTGGTCCCCATCTGGATGTCACCTAGACCAGGTGAATCTGATACCCCTCTAGGCCTCAACTAGACCGGGGGAATCTGGTCCTCAATTGGGCCTCACCGGGACCTATTGAATATACTCCCCACCTGCGCCTCATCTGGACGTGTTGACTCGGGTTCTACCTGGGCATCATCGGGACATGGTTACTCTATTCCCCACAGGGACTGACCCGATCCTGGTAACTCTGGTCCTGACTTTGGCGTCTTCTCTACCGGGTGACTCTGGCTCCACCTGTGCGTCATCTGCAACTGATGTCTCTGATCCTAAGCATGGCCTCACCGACCTGGTGACTGTGGTTCCCATCGGGACCTCACCTCGACCTCATGTCTCTGGTCTCTCCTGACCATCACCAGGACCTGGTGTCTCTGGTACCCACCTGGGTAGCATCAGAATATGGTTACACTGTTCACTAACAGTGACCCAGCCGGACCTATTAACTCTGGTCTTCACCTGGGCCACACCTGGACATGGTGACACTGGTACCCACTTGGGTCTCACCTGGACATGTTGAGTTGGATCCCCGTCTGGTCCTCACCTGTAACTGGTGATTCTCGTTCCCACATGGACATCATGTGAACCTGGTGGCTGCAGAGATTCTAGCTTCTCATGTACCTCGTGACTCTGGTCCCCACCGGGGCCTCACCGGGACCTGGGGAGTGTGGTTGCCACCTGCACCTAACCTGGACCTGGTCATTCTGGTCTGCACCTGAGACTACCCTGGATCTGGTGACTGTGGTCCTCACCTGGGCTTCACCTGGATTTGGGGAATCCGGTCCCCATCTGGGCCTCACCTGGCCCTGTTGACCATGGTCCACAAAAGGGCAAAATTGGGACCCGGTGACTTGTTCCACAACTGGACCTCACCTGGACCAGGTGACTCTGGTACCCCTCTGGGTCTCACCGTGCCCTGGTGACAGTGAACCCCGCTTTGGCCAGACATGGACCTGTTGACCCTGGTTGCCACCTGCGCCTGACCTTGAACTGTTGACTCTGGTTCTTTCAAGGGCGTCCCCTGGACATGGTGATCCTGGTGCCCACATGAACCTCACCTGGACCTGGCGACTCTTGTCACCACCGGGAACTCAACTGGACCTGCTTACTGTGTTCCACACCTGGACCTCAAGTAGTCCTGTTGATCATGGTCCCCAAGCCGGCCTCAAATGGACCTGTTCCCTCTGATCCCCACCGGGGCTTCACGTGTGCCTGGGAACTCTGGTCCTCACCTGGGCCTCATCTGGACCTAGTGACTCTTGTCCCCTCCTGGGCTTCACCTGGATCTGGTGACTCTGGTCCCCACCTGGACTTCACCTGGATCTGGTGAGTCTGGTCCCCACCTGGACCTGACCCGCATCTGGTGACTCTGGTCCTCAGTTTGGCCTCACCTGGACCTGGTGTCTCTCGTCCCCACTTTGACCTAACTCAGAACTGCTGAATCTTGCCCCACCTAGGCCGCACCCAGAACTGGTGACTCTTGTCCCCAGCTATGCCTCAATTTGACCTGATGAATCTGGTCCTCACGTGGGCCTCACATGGACCTGGGACTCACCTGGATAGAGTGGCTCTGGTTCCCACAATGGGCTCACCTGATTCTGCTGACTGTGGTCTTATTCTATGCCTCAGCAACACCTAGTGATTCTGTTCCCCACCTGGGCCTGCATGGCCCTAGTATTCTGGTCTTCACCCAGGCATCATTGGGACCTGGATATTCTATTCCACACCTGGGCCTCACTTTGACCAGGGACCTCTGGTCCCATTATGGGCCTCAAACTAAACTGGTTACTCTGGTTCCCCCTCTGAGCCTCACTATTACCTGGTGACTCTGGTCACCCCTTGGGCTTCACTTGGGCCTGGTGAATCTGGTCCTTAGGTTGTCCTCACTTGGATCTGGTGACTGGTCGCCACCTGGGCCTCACCTGGACATGGTGGATCCTGTTGCCACCTGTACCTCACATGGACCTTGTGACTGTGATCCCACCTGTAAGTCACCTGGATCTGGTGGCTCTGGTTCCCATATGGGGTCTCCTGGACCTGGTTCCTGTGGTCTCCATCAGGCCTCACCTGGAACACAATGACTCTGATCCATATTTGTGCCTCTCCTGGACCTGTTGACTCTAGTCCTTACCTGGGCATCATTGGGGCCTGGATACTCTCTTATATACCTGGTCCTCACCTGGACCTGGTGACTGTGGTCCCACCTGGACCTCACCGGGACGAGGTGACTGGTTCCCACAGGGACCTCAGCTGGACCTCGTGACTCAGGTCCTCATATGTGCATCATGGGACCTGGTTTCTCAGTTCCACATCGGGGTCTCACCTGGACCTAGTGATTCTCGTCCCCCTCTGGGCCTGACCCTGACGTGGTGACTCTGGTCCCAACCTGGATATCACCAGAACCTGGTGACTGTGGTCCCCCTCTGGGACTCACCCGGAGATGGGGTACTGGTCCTCAACTGGGCCTCAACAGGACCTGTTGAATCTACTCCTCACTTAGGCCTCGTCTGGACCTTGTGACTCTTTTCCCACCTGGCATCAATGGGACATGGTTACTCTCTTCCCCACCTGGGCCTCAACTCCACATGATAACTTTGCTCCACACTTTGGCCTCAACTGCTCCTGATGACTCTGTTCCCCCCACCTAGGCCTCAGTTTGGACCTGGTTACTGTGGTGCCCACATGGGTCTCACCAGTACCTGGTGATTCTCGTTCCCACATGAACCACACCTGGACCTGGTGACGGTGGTGTTCTTGTAGACTCACATTTACCTGGTGACACTGGTCCCCACTAGGGCCTCACCTGGATCTGGTGACCTTGGCCTGCTGGTTGGCCTCACCTTGACCTGGTGAGTGGAGTTGCCACCTGGGCCTCACACATACATGGTGACTCAATTCCCCTCGTGGGCCTCTTGGACTTGGTGAATCTGGTCCTTACCTGGTCCTGTCGCAGACCCGGGGACTCTGGTCACCACCTGGGCCTCACCTGGACCTGGTGAATCTGGTCCCCATCTGGGCCTTACCCAGTCCTGGTGACTTTGTTCCCCACCTGGACCTGATTGCTGTGGACTCTTTCTTGGCCTCACCTGGAACTGGTGACTCTGATCCTATCTGCGCGTCACCCAGATCTGGTGACTCTGGGCCTCACCTGGGCATCACTGGTACCTAGTGACTCTGTTCCACACCTAGCCTCACCTGGACATGATGACTCTGGAACCTCTCTGGGCCTCACCCTGACCTGGTGACTCTGGTCCCCATCTGGATGTCACCTGGGCCAGGTGTTTCTGGTATGGCTCTAGGCCTCAACCAGATCTGGTGACTCTTGTCCTCAACTGGACCTCACCTGGATCTAGTGAATATGCTCCATCTGGGCCTCATTTGGACCTGGTGACTCTGGAACCTACCTGGGCATCATTGGGACCTGGATACTCTCTTATATACCTGGGCCTCACCTGGACCTGGTGACTGTGGTCCCACCTGGGCCTCACCTGGACGAGGTGACTGTTTCCCACAGGGACATCACATGGACCTGGTGACTCAGGTCCTCATATGGGCAGCATTCACCTGGTTTCTCAGTTCCACATCGGGGCTTCACCTGTTCCTAGTGATTCTCGTCCCGCTCTGGGCCTCACCTCGATCTGGTGACTCTGGTCCTCAGTTTGGCCTCACCTGGACCTGGTGTCTCTCGTCCCGATTTTGACCTAACTCAGAACTGCTGAATCTTGCCCCACCTAGGACGCACCCAAACTTGGTGACTCTTGTCCCCAGCTATGCCTCAATTCGACCTGATGAATCTGGTCCTCACATGGGCCTCACATGGACCTGGGACTCAGCTGGATAGAGTGGCTCTGGATCCAACAAGGCGCTCACCTGATACTGGTGACTTATTCACCAGTAGTCTTATTCTATGCCTCACCAGGACCTAGTGATTCTGTTCCCATCTGGGTCTGCATGGCCCTAATGACTCTGGTCCACACCCAGGCATCATTGGGACCTGGATACTCTATTCCACAATTGGGCCTTACTTTGACCAGGGACCTCTGGTCCCATTCTGAGCCTCAAACTAAACTGGTTACTCTCGTACCCACTCTAGGCCTCACCCTTACCTGGTGACTCTGGTCACCCCTTGGGATTCACTTGGGCCTGGTGAATCTGGTCCTAAGCTGGTCCGCACCTGGATCTGGAGACTGGACGCCACCTGGGCCTCACCTGGATTTGGTGAATCCTGTTGCCACCTGCGCCTCACCTGGACTTTGTGACTGTGGTCGCACCTGGACCTCACCTGGATCTGGTGGCTCTGGTTCCCATATGGGGCTCTTCTGGACCTGGTTCCTGTGGTCTCCATCTGGCCTCCCCTGGAACACAATGACTCTGATCCATATTTGGGCCTCTCCTGGACCTGTTGACTCTGGACCTTACCTGGGCATCATTGGGACCTGGATACTCTCTTATATACCTGCGCCTCACCTGGAACTGGTGACTGTGGTCCCACCTGGGCCTCACCTGGACGAGGGGACTGGTTCCCACAGGGATCTCCCCTGGGCCTGGTGACTCAGGTCCTCATATGTGCATCATGGGACCTGTTTTCTCAGTTCCACAACGGGACCTCACCTGGACCTAGTGATTCTCGTTCCCCTCTGGGCCTCATCCTGACGTGGTGACTCTGGTCCGCACCTGACTCACACTAGAACCGGGTGACTCTGGTTCCCCTCTGGGAATCACCCAGAGATGGGGACACTGATACTCAACTGGGCCTCAACAGGACCTGGTGAATCTACTCCTCACTTAGGCCTAGTCTGGACCTTGTGACTCTTTTCCCACCTGGCATCTATGGGACATTTTTACTCTGTTCCCCACCTGGGCCTCACTTGGACATGATAAATCTGCTTCATACTTTGGCCTCAACTCGTCCCGATGACTCTGGTCCCCCCACCTAGGCCTCAATCTGGACCTGGAGACGGTCATCCACACCTGGGTCTCACCTGGACCTTGCGACTCTCGTTCCCACATGAATCACACCTGGACCTGGTGACTGTGGTGTACTTGTAGACTCACATTTACCTGGTGACTCTGGCCCCACTAGGGCCTCACCTGGATCTGGTGACTCTGGCCTGAAGGTTGGCCTCACCTGGACTTGGTTAGTGGGATGCCACCTGGACCTCACCCATACCTGGTGACTCAGGTCCCCACGTGGGCCTCTTCTACCTGGTGAATCTGGCCCTTACCTGGTCTTCTCCCAGACCCTGGGAATCTTGTCACAACCTGGGCCTCACCTAGACCTGGTGAATCTGGTCCCCATCTGGGCCTAACCCAGTCCTGGTGACTATGTTCCCCACCTGGACGTGTTTGCTCTGGACTCTTTCTTGCCCTCACCTGGAACTGGTGACTCTGATCTTATCAGTGCGTCACCCAGACCTGGTGACTCTCGTCCTCACCTGGGCATCATTGGTACCTGGTTACTCTGTTCCACACCTGAGCCTCACCTGGACATGATGTCTCTGGGACCTCTCTGGGCCTCACCCTAACCTGGTGATCTGGTCCCCATCTGGATGTCACCTGGTCCAGGTGATTCTGGAACCCCTCTAGGCCTCAACCAGATAGGGTGACTCTTGTCCTCAACTGGGCCTCACCTGGACCTAGTGAATATGCTCCATCTGGGCCTCATTTGGACCTGGTGACTCTGGTCACTCACTGGGCATCATCGGGAAATGGTTCCACTGCATGGCCTGCTGGTTTGCCTCACCTGGACCTGGTACCTCTGGTCCCTACCTTGGCATCATCGGGTCATCTTGCCCTGGTGAGTGGGGTTCCCACCTGGATCTTACCCATGCCTGGTGACACAGGTCCCCACGTGGGCGTCACTTGGACCTGGTGAATGTGGTCTTTACCTAGTCCTCACCCGGAAGTGGTAAATCTGGTCACCACCTGGGCATCACCTAGTCCTGGAGACTTTGTTCCCCACCTGGACCTGATTGTTGTGGACACCTTCTTGGCCTCACCTGGAAGTGGTAACTCTGATCCTAACTGGGCCTCTCCCATATCTGGTGACTCTGGTCCTCACCGGTGGACCATTATGACCTGGATACTCTGTTCCACACCTGAGCCTCACCTGGACATGATGACTCTAGATCCCCTCTGGGCCTCACACTGACATTGTTACTCTGGTCCCCATCTGGATGTCACCTAGACCAGGTGAATCTGGTACCCCTCTGGGCCTCAACCAGATCTGGTGACTCTGGTCCTCAACTGGGCCTCACCTGGACCTAGTGAATATGCTCCATCTGGGCCTCATTTGGACCTGGTGACTCTGGTACCTACGTGGGCAACATCGGGACATGGTTCCACATAATGGTCACCAGGTTGGCCTCTTCTTGACCTGGTAACTCTGGTCCCTATCTGGGCATCATCGGGACACGGTTCCTCTGCATGGCCTGCAGGTTGGCGTCACCTGGACCTCGTACCTCTGGTCCCTACCTGGGCATCATCGGGACACGGTTCCTCTGCATGGCCTGCAGGTTGGCCTCACCTAGACCTGGTGAGTGGGCTTGCCACCTGGGCCTCACCCATACCTGGTGACACAGGTCTCACGTGGGCCTCACTTTGACCTGGTGAATCTGGTCCTTACCTGGTCCTCACCCGGAACTGGTAACCCTTGTCACCACCTGGGAATCACCGGGACCTGGTGAATCTGGTCCCCATCTGGGCCTCACCCATTCCTGGTGACTTTGTTCCCCACCTGGACCTGATTGCTGTGGACTCCTTCTTGGCCTCAACTGGAACTTGTGACTCTGTTCCTAACAGGGCCTCACCCAGATCTGGTGACTCTGGTCCTCACATGTGGACCATTATGACCTGGATACACTGTCCCACAGCTGAACCTCACCTGGACATGATGATTCTGGATGCCCTCTGGGCCTCACCCTGACATGGTGACTCTGGTCCCCATCTGGATGTCCCCTAGAACAGGTGAATCTGGTACCCCTCTAGGCGTCAACTAGACCTGGTGACTCTGGTCCTCATCTGGGCCTCACCTGGACCTAGTGAATATTCTCCCCACCTGCGCCTCGCTGGACCTGGTGACTCTGATTCTACCTGGGCATCATTGGGACATGGTTACTGTATTACCAACTGGGACTGACCTGATCCTGGTAACTCTGGTCCTGACTTTGGCCTCTTCTGTACCAGGTGACTCTGGCTCCACCTGGGCCTCACCTGTACCTGGTGACTCTGATCCTAAGCATGGGCTCACCTGACCTGGTGACTGTGGTTCCCATCGGGACCTCACCTGGACCTCATGTCTCCGGTTACACCTGGGCCTCACAAGGACCTGGTGTCTCTGGTACCCACCTGGGTAGCATCAGGATATGATTACACTGTTCACTAACACTCATCCAGCCTGACCTAATAACTCTGGTCTTCACCTGGGGCACACGAGGACATGGTGACACTGGTTCCCACCTGGGTCTCACCTGGATATGGTGAGTCGGATCCCCACCTGGTCCTCACCTGTAACTGGTGATTTTCGTTCCCACATGGACATCATGTGGACCTGGTGGCTGCAGTGTTTCTAGCTTCTCATGTACCTCGTGTCTCTGGTCCCCACCGGGGCCTCTCCGGGACCGGGTGAGTGCGGTTTCCACCTGCACCTCACATGGACCTGTTGATTCTGGTCTGCACCTGAGACTATCCTGGATCTGGTGACTGTGGTCCCCACCTGGGCTTCACCTGGATTTGGGGACTCCGGTCCCCATCTGGGCCTCACCTGGCCTGTTGACCATGGTCCTCAACTGTGCAAAATTGGGACCCGCTGTCTGTGTTCCACAACTGGACCTCACCTGGACCAGGTGACTCTGGTCCCACTCTGGGTTTCACCGTGCCCTAGTGACTGTGAACCCCACTTTGGCCTGACTTGGACCTGCTGACCCTGGTTGCCACGTGCGCCTGACCTCGAACTATCGACTCTGGTTCTTTCAAGGGCCTTCCTTGGACCTGGTGATCCGGGTGGACCTGGCTCACACCTGGACGTGGTGACTCCTGTCACCAATGGGGACTCACTTAGACCTGCTTACTGTGTTCCACACCTGGGCCTCAAGTAGACCTGTTGACCATGGTCCCCAAGCCGGCCTCACATGGACCTGCTGCCTCCGATCCCCACCGGATCCTCATGTGTACCTGGTATCTCTGGTCCTCACCTGGGCCTCATCTGGACCTAGTGACTCTGGTCCCCACCTGGGCTTCACATGGATCTGGTGACTCTGGTCCCCACCTGGACTTCACATGGATCTGGTGACTCTGGACCCCACCTGGACCTCTCCTGGACCTGGTGCCTCCCTTTCCAACATGGACCTCACCTGGATGTGGTGAATCTGGTATTCAGTTTGGCCTCACCTGGACCTGGTGTCTCTCATCCCCACTTTGACCTAACTCAGAACTGCTGAATCTTGCCCCACCTAGGCCGCACCCAGACCTGGTGACTCTTGTCCCCAGCTATGCCTCAATTCGACCTGATGAATCTGGTCCTCACGTGGGACTCACCTGGTCCTGGGACTCAGCTGGATAGAGTGCCTCTGGTTCTCACAAGGGGCTCACCTGATACTGCTGAATGTGGTCTTATTCTATGCCTCACCAGGACCTAGTGATTCTGTTCCCCATCTGGGCCTGCATGGCCCAAGTGACTCTGGTCCTCACCCAGGCGTCATTATGACCTGGATACTCTATTCCACACCTGGGACTCTCTTTGACCAGGGACCTCTGGTCCCATTCTGGGCCTCAAACTAAACTGGTTACTCTGGTCCCCCCTCTGGGCCTCACCCTGTCCGGGTGACTCTGGTCACACATTGGGCTTCACTTGGGCCTGGAGAATCTGGTCCTTATCTGTTCCGCACCTGGATCTGGTGACTGGTCGCCACCAGGGCCTCACCTGGACTTGGTGAATCCTGTTGCCTCCTGCGCCTCACCTGGACCTTGTGACTGTGGTCCAACCTGGACCTCACCTGGACGAGGTGACTGGTTCCCACAGGGACCTCACCTGGATCTGTTGGCTCTGGTTCCCATATGGGGCTCTCCTGGACCTGGTTCCTGTGGTCTCCATCTGGCCTCACCTGGAACACAATGACTCTGATCCATATATGATCCTCTCCTGGACCTGTTGACTCTGGTCCTTACCTGGGCATCATTGGGATCTGGATACTCTCTATATAACTGGGCCTCACCTGGACCTGGTGACTGTGGTCCCACCTGGCCTCTCCTGGACGAGGTGACTGGTTCCCACAGGGACCTCACCTGGACCTGGTGACTCAGGTCCTGATATGGGCATCATGGGACCAGGGTTCTCAGTTCCACATCGGGGTCTCATCTGTACCTAGTGATTCTCGTCCCTCTCTGTGCCTCACCCTGATGTGGTGACTCTGGTCCCCACCTGGATATCACCAGAACCGGGTGACACTGGTCCCCCTCAGGGACTCTCCCGGAGCTGGGGACACTGGTCCTCAGGTGGGCCTCAACAGGACCTGGTGAATCTACTCCTCACTTAGGCCTCGTCTGGACCTTGTGACTCTTTTCCCACCTGGCATCAATGGGACATGGTTACTCTGTTCCCCACCTGGGCCTCACCTGGACATGATAACTTTGCTCCACACTGTGCCTCAAATGGTCCTGATGAAACTGGTCCCCCCACCTAGGCCTCAATCTGGACCTGGTGACTGTGGTCCCCACCTGGGTCTCACCTGGACCTTGTGACTCTCGTTCCCACTTGAAACACACCTGGCCCTGTTGACTGCGGTTTTCTTGTAGACTCACATTTACCTGTTACTCCGGTCCCCACTAGGGCCTCACCTGGATCTGGTGATTCTGACCTGCAGGTTGGCCTCACCTGGACCTGGTGAGTGGGGTTGCCATGTGGGCCTCTCCCATACCTGTTGACTCAGATCCACACGTGGGACTTTGGACCTGGTGAATCTGGTCCTTACCTGGTCCTCTCCAAGACCCGGGGACTCTGGTCACCACCTGGGCCTCACCTGGATCTGGTGAATCTGGTACCCATCTGGGCCTCACCCAGTCCTGGTGACTTTGTTCCCCACCTGGACCTGATTGCTGTGGACTCTTTCTTGGCCTCACCTGGAACTGGTGACTCTGATCCTATCTGCGCGTCACCCAGACCTGGTGACTCTGGTCCTCACCTGGGCATCATTGGTACCTGGTGACTCTGTTCTACACCTGAGTCTCAACTGGACATCCTGGCTCTGGAACCTCTCTGGGCCTCACCCTGCCCTGGTGAATCTGGTCCCCATATGGATGTCACCTGGACCAGGTGATTCTGGTACCGCTCTAGGCCTCAAACAGTTCTGGTGAACCTGGTCCTCAACTGGGCCTCACCTGGACCTAGTTAATATGCTCCATCTGGGACTCATTTGGACCTGGTGACTCTGGTACCTACCTGGGCATCATAGGGATATGGTTCCAAAGCATGGCTTGCAGGTTGGCCTCACCTGGACCTGGTAACTCAGTCCCTACCTGGGCATCATCGGGACATGGTTCCACTGCATGGCCTGCAGGTTGGCCTCACCTGGACCTGGTGAGTGGGGTTGCCAATTGTGCCTCACCCATACCTGGTGACACAGGTCCCCACGTGGGCCTCAATTGGACCTGGTGAATCTGGTCCTTACCTAGTCCTTCCCCAGAACTGGTAACTCTGGTCACCACCTGGGAATCACCTGGGCCTGAGGAATCTGGTCTCCATCTAGGCCTCACCCAGTCCTGGTGACTTTGATCCCCACAGGGACCTGATTGCTGTGGACGCCTTCTTGGCCTCAACTGGGACTGGTGACTCTGATCCTAACTGGGCCTCACCCAGATCTGGTGACTCTGGTCCTCACCTGTGGACCATTAACCTGGATACTCAGTTCCACACCTGAGCCTCACCTGGACATGATGACTCTGGATCCCCTCTGGGACTCACCCTGACATGGTGACTCTGGTCCCCATCTGGATGTCACTTAGACCAGATGAATCTTGTACCCCTCTAGGCCTCAACTACACCTGGTGACTCTGGTCCGCAACTGGGCCTCACCGGGACCTAGAGAATATGCTCCCCACCTGCGCCTCATCTGGACCTGGTGACTCTGGTTCTACCTGGTCATCATCGGGACATGGTTACTGTATTCCCCACTCGGACTGTCCTGATCCTGGTAACTGTGGTCCTGACTTTGGCATCTTCTGTACCAGGTGATTCTGGCTCCACCTGGGCCTCATCTGTAACTGGTGACTCTGATCCTAAGCATGGCCTCACCTGACTTTCTGACTGTGGTTCCCATCGGGAACTCACCTGGACCTCATGTCTCTAGTCGCACCTGGGCCTCACCAGGACCTGGTGTCTCTGGTACCCACCTGGGTAGCATGAGGATATCGTTACACTGTTCACTAACAGTGACCCGGCCGGACCTATTAACTCTCGTCTTCACCTGGTCCACACTTGGACATGGTGACACTGGTTCCCACCAGGGTCTCACCTGGACATGGTGAGTCGGATCGCCACCTGGTCCTCAACTGAAACTGGTGATTCTCGTTTCCACATGGACATCATGTGGACCTGGTGGCTGCAGTGTTTCTAGCTTCTCATGTACCTCGTGGATCGGGTCCCCACCAGGGCCTCACCTGGACCTGGTGAGTGGGGTTGCCACTTGGGCCTCAGGCATACCTGGTGACACAGGCCCCTACGTGGGCCTGACTTGGACATGGTGTATCTGGTAATTCTGGTCACCACCTGGGAATCACCTGGACCTGGTGAATCTGGTAACTCTGGTCACCACCTGGGAATCACTTGGACCTGGTGAATCTGTGTCCCCATCTGGGCCTCACGCAGTCCTCGTGAATTTTTTCCCCACCTGGACCTGATTGCTGTGGACTCCTTCTTAACCTCACCTGGAACTGTTGACTCTGATCCTAACTGGGCCTCACCCAGATCTGTTGACTCTGGTCCTCACCTGTGGACCATTATGACCTGGATACTCTGTTCCACACCTGAGACTCACCTGGACATGTTGACTCTGGATCCCCTCTGGGCCTCTCCCTGACATGGTGACTCTGGTCCCCATCTGGAAGGCACCTAGTCCAGGTGAATCTGGTACCCCTCTATGCCTCAACTAGACCTGGTGACTCTGGTCCTCTACTGGGCCTCAACGGGACGTAGTGAATATGCTCCCCACATTTGCCTCATCTGGACCTGGTGACTCTGGCTCCACCTGGGCCTCACCTGTAACTGGTGACTCTGATCCTAAGCATGGACTCACCTGACCTGGTGACTGTGGTTCCCATCGGGACCTCACCTGGACCTCATGTCTCTGTTCCACCTGGTCCTCACCAGGAACTTTTGTCTCTGGTTACCACCTGGCTAGCATCAGGATATGGTTACACTGTTCACTATCAAAGACCCAGCCGGACCTATTAACTCTGGTCTTCACTGGGCCACACCTAGACATGGTGACACTCGTTCCCACCTGGGTCTCACCTGGACATGGTGAGTCGGATCCCCACCTGGTCCTCACCTGTAACTGGTGATTCTCGTTCCCACATGGACATCATGTGGACCTGGTGGCTGCAGTGTTTCTAGCTTCTCATGTACCTCGTGACTCTGGTCCCCACCAGGGCCTCACCGGGACCTGGTGAGTGTAGTTGCCACCTGCAACTCACCTGGACCTGGTGATTCTGGTCTGCACCTGAGACTACCATGGATCTGGTGACTGTGGTCTCCACCTGGGCTTCTCCTGGATTTGGTGACTCCAGTCCCCATCTGGGCCACACCTGGCCCTGTTGACCATGGTCCTCAACTGTGCAAAATTGGGACCCGGTGACTTTAGGCCTCACCTGGACCATATGACTCTGGTCCGCCTCCAGGTCTAACCTTGGACCTCACCTGGACCATTTGACTCTGGTCCGCCTCGGGGTCTAACTGTGCCCTAATGACTCTGAAACCCACTTTGTCCTGACTTGGACCTGCTGACCTTGGTTGCCACCTGTGCCTGACCTCGAACTGTTGACTCTGGTTCATTCAAGGGCCTCCCCTGTACCTGGTGATCCTGGTCCCCACCTGGGTCTCACCTGGACGTGGTGACTCTTGTCACCACCGGGGATTCACCTGGACCTGGTACTGTGTTCCACACCTGGGCCTCAAGTAGACCTGTTGACCATGGTCCCCAAGCCGGCCTCACATGGACCTGTTGCCTCTGATCCCTACCGGGGCCTCACGTGTACCTGGAAACTCTGGTCCTCACCTGGGCCTCATCTGGACCTAGTGACTCTGGTCCCCACCTGGGCTTCACTTGGATCTGGTGACTCTGTTCCCCACCGGGACTTCACCTGGATCTGGTGACTCTTGTACACACCTGGACCTCTCCTGGACCTGGTGACTCTCTTTCCAACATGGACCTCACCTGGATCTGGTGACTCTGGTCCTCAGTTTGGCCTCACATGGACCTGGTGTCTCTCGTCCCCACTTTGACTTAACTCAGAACTGCTGAATCTTGCCCCACCTAGGCCGTACCCAGACCCGGTGACACTTGTCCCCAGCTCTGCCTCAATTCGACCTGATGTATCTGGCCCTCACGTGGGCCTCACATGGACCTGGGACTCAGCTGGATAGAGTGGCTCTGGTTCCCACAAGGGGCTCACCTGATATTGGTGACTTATTCACCAGTGGTCTTATTCTATGCCTCAACAGGACCTATTGCTTCTCTTCCCCATCTGGGCCGGCATGGCCCTAGTAACTCTGGTCCTCACCCAGGCATCATTGGGACCTGGATACTCTATTCCACACCTTGGCCTCACTTTGACCAGGGACCTCTGGTCTCATTCTGGGCCTCAAACTAAACTGGTTACTCTGGTTCCCACTCTGGGACTCACCCTTACCTGGTGACTCTCGTAACCCCTTGGGCTTCACTTGGGCCCGGTGCATATGGTCCTTAGCTGGTCCGCACCTGGATCTGGTGACGGGTCGCCACCTGGGCCTCACCTGGACTTGGTGAATCCTGTTGCCACCTGCGACTCAACTGGACCTTGTGACTGTGGTCCAACCTGGACCTCCCCTAGATCTGGTGAGTCTGGTTCCCATATGGGGCTCTCCTGGACCTGGTTCCTGTGGCCTCCATCTGGCCTCACCTGGAACACAATGACTCTGATCCATATTTGGGCCTCTTCTGGACCTGTAGACTCAGGTCCTTACCTGGGTATCATTGGGACCTGGAATCTCTTATATAACTGGGCCTCACGTGGACCTGGTGATTGTGGACCCACCTGGGCCTCACCTGGACGAGGTGACTGGTTCCCACAGGGACCTCACCTGGACCTGGTGACTCAGGTCCTCATATGGGCATCATGGGACCTGGTTTCTCAGTTCCATATCGGGGCCTCACCTGGACCTAGTGATTCTCGTCCCCCTCTGGGCCTCACCCTGACGTGGTGACTCTGGTCCCCACCTGGACATCACCAGAACCGGGTGACTCTGGGCCCCCTCTGGGACGCAACTGGACCTGGGGACACTGGTTCTCAACTGAGGCTCAACAGGACCTGGTGAATCTACTCCTCACTTAGACCTCGTCTGAACCTTGTGACTCTTTTCCCACCTGGCATCAATGGGACATGTTTACTCTGTTCCCCACCTGGGCGTCACCTGGACATGATAACTTTGCTCCACTCTTTGGCCTCAACTCTTCCTGATGACTCTGGTCCCCCCACCTAGGCCGCAATCTGGAACTGATGACCGTGGTCTCCACCGGGGTCTCACCTGGATTTGGTGACTCTCGTTCCCACATGAACAACACCTGGACCTGGTGACTGTGGTGTTCTTGTACACTCACATTTACCTGTTGACTCCGGTCCCCACTAGGGCCTCACCTGGATCTGGTGACTCTGGCTTGCAGGTTGGCCTCACCTGGACCTGGTGAGTGGGGATGCCACCTGGGACTCACCCATACCTGGTGACTCTGGTCCCCACCTGGAACTCACCTGGATCTTGTGACTCTGGTCTCAGTTTGGCCTCACCTGGACAGGTGTCTCTCGTCCCCACTTTGAACTAACTCAGAACTGCTGAATCTTGCCCATCCTAGGCCGCACGCAGACCTGGTGACTCTTGTCCCCTGCTATGCCTCAATTCGACCTGATGAATCTGGTCCTCACGTGGGCCTCACATGGACCTGGGACTCAGCAGGATAGAGTGGCTCTAGTTCCCACAAGGGGCTCACCTGATACTGGTGACTGTGTTTTTATTCTATGCCTCACCGGGACCTAGTGATTCTGTTCCCCATCTGGGCTTTCTTGGCCCTAGTGAGTCTGGTCCTCACCAAGGCATCATTGGGACCTGGATACTCTATTCCACACCTGGGCCTCACTTTGTCCAGGGACCTCTGGTCCCATTCTGGGCCTCAAACTAAACTGGTTACTCTGGTTCCCCCTCGGGGCCTCACACTTACCTGGTGACGCTGGTCACCCCTTGGGCTTCACTTGGGCCTGGTGAATCTGGTTCTTAGCTGGTCCGCACCTGGCTCTGGTGACCGGTCACCTCGTGGGCCTCACCGGGACTTGGTGAATCATGTTGCCACCTGCGCCTCACCTGGACCTTGTGAATGTGGTCCCTCCTGGACCTCACCTGGATCTGGTGGCTCTGTTTCCCATATGGGGCTCTCCTGGACCTGGTTCCTGTGGTCTCCATCTGGCCTCACTTGGAACACAATGACTCTGATCCATATTTGGGCCTCTCCTGAACCTGTTGACTCTGGTCCTTACCTGGGCATCATGGGACCTGGATACTCTCTTATATACCTGGGCCTCACCAGGACCTGGTGACTGTGGACCCACCTGGGCCTCACCTGGACGGGGTGACTGGTTCCCACAGGGACATCACCTGGACCTGGTGACTCAGGTCCTCATATGGGCATCTTGGGACCTGGTTTCACTGTTCCACATCGGGGTCTCACCTGGACCTAGTGATTCTCGTCCCCCTCTGGGCCTCACCCTGACTTGTGACACTGGTCCCCACCTGGATATCACCAGAACCGGGTGACACACCCGGAGCTGGGGACACTGGTCCTCAGCTGGGCCTCAACAGGACCTGGTGAATCTACTCCAAACTTAGGCTTCGTCTGGACCTTGCGACTCTTTTCCCACCTGGCATCAATGGGACATGGTTACTCTGTTCCCCACCGGGGCCTCACCTGGACATGATAACTTTGCTGCACACTTTGGCCTCAACTGGTCCTGATGACTTTCGTACCCCAACCTAGGCCTCAATCTGGACCTGGTGACTGTCGTCCCCAACTGGGTGTCAGCTGGACCTGGTGACTCCAGTTCCCATATGAACCACACCTGGACCTGGTGACTGTGGTGTTCTTGTAGACTCACATTTATCTTGTGATTCCTGTCCCCACTAGGGCCTCAACTGGATATGGTGACTCTGGCCTGCAGGCTGGCCTCACCTGGACCTGGTGAGTGGGGTTGCCACCTGGGCCTCACCCATACCTGGTGACTCAGGTCCACACGTGGGCCTCTTGGACCTGGTGAATCTGGTCCTTACCTGGTCCTCTCCCAGAACCGGGGACTCTGGTGACCACCTGGGCCTCACCTGGACCTGGTAAATCTGGTCCCCATCTGGGCCTCACGCAGTCCTGGTAACTTTGTTCCCCACCTGGACCTGATTGCTGTGGACTCTTTCTTGGCCTCACCTGGACCTAGTGACTCTGATCCTATCTGTGCGTCACCCAGATCTGGTGACTCTGGTCCTCACCTGGGTATCATTGGTACCTGGAGACTCTGTTCCACACATGAGCCTCTCCTGAACATGATGACTCTTGAACCTCTCTGGGCCTCACTCTGACCTGGTTACTCTGGTCCCCATCTGGATGTCACCTGGACCAGGTGATTCTGGTATCCCTCTAGGGCTCAACCAGATCTGGTGATTCTGGTCCTCAACTGGGCCTCACCTGGACCTAGTGAATATGCTCCATCTGGGCCTCATTTGGACCTGGTGTCTCTGGTCCCTAAATGGGCATCATCGGGACACGTTTCCTCAGCAGGTCCCAAAGGTTGGCCTCACCTGGACCAGGTAAGTCTGGTCCCTACGGGGGCATCATTGGGACATGGTTCCTCTTCATGGCCTGCACGTTGCCTCACCTGGACCTGGTGATTGGGATTTCCACCTGGGCCTCACCCATACCTGGAGACACAAGTCCCCACGTGGGCCTCACTTGGACCTGGTGAATCTGGTCCTTACCTGGTGCTCACCTGGAACTGGTAACTCTGGTCACCACCTGGGAATCACCTGGACCTGGTGAATCTGGTCCCCATCTGGGCCTCACCCAGTCTTGGTGACTTTGTTCCCAACCTGGACCTGATTGCTGTGGACTCCTTCTTGGCCTCACCTGGAACTGGTGACTCTGATCCTAACTGGACCTCACCCAGATCTGCTGACTCTGGTACTCACCTGTGGATTTTATGACCTGGATACTCTGTTCCACACCTGAGCCTCACCTGGACTTGATGACTCTGGATCCCCTCTGGGCCTCAGCCTGACATGGTGACTCTGGTCCCCATCTGGATGTCACCTAGACCAGGTGAATCTGGTACCCTTCTAGGCCTCAACTTGACCTGGTGACTCTAGTCCTCATCTGGGCCTCACTGGGACATAGTGAACATACTCCCCACCTGCGCCTCATCTGGACCTGGTGACTCTGGTTTTACCAGGGCATCATCAGGAAGTGGTTACTCTATTCACCACTGGCACTGACCTGATCCTGGTAACTCATGTCCTGACTTTGGCCTCTTCTGTACCAGGTGACTCTGGCTCCTCCTGGGCCTCACCTGTAACTGGTTACTCTGATCCTAAGCATGGCTTCTCCTGACCTGGTGACTGTGGTTCCCATCGGGACCTCACCTGGACCTCATGTCTCTGGTCCCACCTGGGCCTCACCAGTACCTGGTGTATCTGGTACCCACCGGGGTAGCATCAGTATATGGTTACACTGTTCACTAACAGTGACCCAGCTGGACCTATTAACTCTGGTCTTCACCTGGGCCACACCTGGACATGGTGACACTGGTT
Source organism: Canis aureus (assembly GCF_053574225.1). Classification (NCBI taxonomy): domain Eukaryota; kingdom Metazoa; phylum Chordata; class Mammalia; order Carnivora; family Canidae; genus Canis; species Canis aureus. The sequence goes on along the minus strand of NC_135635.1, from coordinate 50,835,074 downwards.
CCCACCTGGGTCTCACCTGGACATGGTGAGTCGGATCCCCACCAGGTCCTCACGTGTAACTGGAGATTCTCATTCCCACGTGGACATCACGTGGAACTGGTGGCTGCATTGTTTCTACCTTCTCATGTACCTCGTGACTCTGGTCCGCACCAGGGCCTCACCGGGATCTGGTGAGTGTTGTTGCCACCTGCAACTCACCTGGACCTGGTGAATCTGGTCTGCACATGAGACTATCCTGGATCTGTTGACTGTGGTCCCCACCTGGTCTTCACCTGGTTTTGGGGACTCCAATCCGCATATGGGCCTCACCTGGTCCTGTTGACCATGGTCCTCAACTGGACAGAATTGGGACCTGGTGACTGTGTTCCACAACTGGACCTCACCTGGACCAGGTGACTCTGGTCCCCCTCTGGGTCTCACCGTGCCCTAGTGACCGTGAACCCCACTTTGGCCTGACTTGGACCTGCTGACCCTGGTTGCCACCTGCGCCTGACCTCGAACTGTTGACTCTGGTTCTTTCAATGGCCTCCCCTGGACCTGGTGATCCAGGTCCCCACCTGGGCCTCACCTGGACGTGGTGACACTTGTCACCACCGGGGACTCACCTGGACCTGCTTACTGTGTTCCACACCTGGGCCTCAAGTAGACCTGTTGACCATGGTCCCCAGGCCGGCCTCACATGGACCTGTTGCCACTGCTCCCCACCGGGGCCTCCCTTGTACCTGGTATCTCTGGTCCCAACCTTGACCTCATCTGGACCTAGTGACTCTGGTCCCCACCTGGGCTTCACCTGGATCTGGTGACTCTGGTCCCCACCTGGACCTTTCCTGTAACTGGTGACTCTCTTTGAACATGGACCTCACCTGGATTTGGTGACTCTGGTCCCCTCCTGGACCTCACCTGCATCTGGTGACTCTAGCCTGCTGGTTGGCCTCAACTGGACCTGGGGAGTGGGGTTGCCACCTGGGCCTCACACATAGCTGGTGACTCAGGTCCCCAGGTGGGCCTCATTTGGACCTGTTGAATCTGGTCCTTAGCTGGTCCTCTCCCAGCCCCGAGGACTCTGGTCACCACCTGGGAATAACCTGGACCTGGTGAATCTGGTCCAAATCTGGGCCTCACCAAGTCCTGGTGACTTTCTTCACCACCTGGACCTGATTTAGTAGACGCTTTCTTGGCGTCACCTGGAACTGGTGACTCTGATCCTATCTGCGTGTCACCCAGATCTGGTGACTCTGGTCCTCACCTGGGCATCATTGGTACCTGGAGATTCTGTTCCACACCTGAGCCTCACCTGGACCCGATGACTCTGGAACCACTCTGGGCCTCACCCTGACCTGGTGACTCTGGTCCCCATCTGGATATCACCTCGATCAGGTGATTCTGGTACCCTTCTAAGCCGAACCAGATATGGTGAAACTGGTCCTCAACTGGGCCTCACCTGGACCAGGTGACTCTGGTCCCCCTCTGGGTCTCACCGTGCCCTAGTGACTGTGAACCCCACTTTGCCGTGACTTGGACCTCCTGACCCTGGTTGCCACCTGCGCCTGACCTCGAACTGTTAACTCTGGTTCTTTCAAGGGCCTCCCCGGGACCTGATGATCCTGGTCCCCACCTGGGCCTCACCTGGACGTGGTCACTCTTGTCAACACTGGGGACTCACCTGGATCTGCTTACTGTGTTCCACACCTGGGTCAAGCAGATCTGTTGACCATGGTCCCCAAGCCGGCCTCACATGGACCTGTGGCCTCTGATCCCCACCGGGGCCTCACGTGTACCTGATAACTCTGGTCCTCACCTGGGCCTCATCTGGACCTAGTGACTCTGATCCCCACCTGGGCTTCACCTGGATCTGGTGACTCAAGTCCCACCTGGACCTCTCCTGGACCTGGTGACTCTCTTTCCAACATGGACCTCAACTGGATATGGTGACTCTGGTCCTCAATTTGGCCTCACCTGGACCTGGTGTCTCTCGTCCCCACTTTGACCTAACTCAGAACTGCTGAATCTTGCCCCACCTAGGCCGCACCCAGTCCTGGTGACTCTTATCCCCAGCTATGCCTCATTTCGACCTGATGAATAAGTTACTCACGTGGGCCTCCCATGGACCTGGGACTCAGTTGGATAGAGTGACTCTGGTTCCCACAAGGGGCTCACCGGATACTGCTGACTGTGGTCTTATTCTATGCCGAACCAGGACCTAGTGATTCTGTTCCCCATCAGGGCCTGCATGGGCCTAGTGACTCTGGTCCTCACTCAGCCATCATTGGGACCTGGATACTCTATTCAACACCTGGGCCTCACTTTGACCAGGCATTTCTGGTCCCATTCTGGGCCTCAAACTAAACTGGTTACTCTGGTTACCACTCTGGGTCTCACCCTTACCTGGTGACTCTGGTCACCCCTTGGGCTTCACTTGGGCCTGGTGAATCTGGTCCTTAGATGGTCCGCACCTGGATCTGGTGACTGTTCGCCACCTGGGCCTCATCTGTAGTTGGTGAATCCTGTTGCCACCTGCGCCTCACCTGGACCTTGTGACTGTGGTCCCACCTGGACCTCACCTGGATCTGGTGGCTCTGGTTCCCATATGGGGCTCTCCTGGACCTGGTTCCTGTGGTCTCCATCTGGCCTCACCTGGAACACAATGACTCTGTTTCATATTTGGGTCTCTCCTGGACCTGTTGACTCTGGTACTTACATGGGCATCATTGGGACCTGGGTACACTCTTATATACCTGGGCCTCTCCTGGACCTGGTGACTGTGGTCCTACCTGGGCCTCACCTGGACGAGGTGACTGGTTCCCACAGGGACCTCACCTGGACCTGGTGACTCAGATCCTCATATGGGCATTATGGGATCTTTTTTCTCAGTTCCACATCGGGGCCTTCCCTGGACCTAGTGATTCTCGTCCCACTCTGGGCCTCACTCTGACGTGGTGACTCTGGTCCCCACCTGCATATCACCAGAACCGGGTAACTCTGGTCCCCCTCTGGGACTCACCCGGAGCTGGGGACACTGGCACTCAACTGGGCCTCAACAGGAGCTGGTGAATCTACTCCTCACTTAGGCCTCTTCTAGACCTTCTGACTCTTTTCCCACCTGGCATCAATTGGACATGGTTACTCTGTTCCCCACCTGGGCCTCACCTGGACATGATAACTTTGCTCCACACTTTGGCCTCAACTGATCCTGATGATTCTGGTCCCCCCATCTAGACCTCAATCTGGACCTGGTGACTGTGGTCCCCACCTGGTTCTCACCTGGACCTGTGACTCTCATTCCCACATGAAACACAACTGGACCTGATGACTGTGGTGTTCTTGTAGTCTCACATTTACCTGGTGTCTCCGGTCCCCACTAGGGCCTTACCTGGATCTGGTTACTCTGATCCTATCTGCGCGTCACTCAGACCTGGTGACTCTGGTCCTAACCTGGGCATCATTGGTACCTGGTGACTCTGTTCGAATCTGAGCCTCACCTGGACATGATGACTCTGGAACCTGGCTGGGACTCACCCTGACCTGGTGACTCTGATCACCATCTGGATGTCACTGGACCAGGTGATTCTGGTACCCCTCTAGGCGTCAACCAGTTCTGGTGCCTCTGTTCCTCAACTGGGCCTCACCTGAACCTAGTGAATATGCTCCATCTGGGCCAAATTTGGACCTGGTGACTCTGGTACCTACCTGGGCATCATCGGGACATGGTTCCACTGCATGGCCTGCAGGTTGGCCTCACATGAACCTGGTAACTCTGTTCCCAACCTGGGCATCATCGGGACGTGGTTCCTCAGCATGGCTTGCAGGTTGGCCTCACCTTGAACTTGTGAGTGGGTTTGCCACCTGGGCCTCACACATAGCTGGTGACTCAATTCCCCTCGTGGGCCTCTTGGACCTGGTGAATCTGGTCTTTACCTGGTCCTGTCCCAGACCCGGGGACTCTGGTCACCACCTGGGCCTCACCTGGACCTGGTGAATCTGGTCCCCATCTGTGCCTCACCCAGTCCTGGTGACTTTGTTCCCCACCTGGACCTGATTGCTGTGGACTCTTTCTTGGCCTCACCTGGAACTGGTGACTCTGAACCTATCTGCGCGTCACCCAGATCTGGTGACTCTGAGCCTCACCTGGGCATCATTGGTACCTGGTGACTCTGTTCCACGCCTGAGCCTCACCTGGACATGATGACTCTGGAACCACTCTGGACCTCTCCCTGACCTGATGCCTCTGGTCCCTATCTGGATGTCACCTGTACGAGGTGATTCTGGTACCCCTCTAAGCCTCAACCAGATATGGTGACAGTGGTCCTCAACTGGGCCTCACTGGTCCTAGTGAATATGCTCCATCTGGGCCTCATTTGAACCTGGTGAATCTATTCCCTACCTGGGCATCATCGGGACATTGTTCCACTGCATGGCCTGCATATTGGCCTCACCTGGACCTGGTAACTCTGTTCCCTACCTGGGCATCATCGGGACATGTTTCCACAGCATGGCCTGCAGGTTGGCCTCACCTGGACCTGGTAAGTCTTGTCCCTACGTGGGCATCATCGGTACATGGTTCCACTGCATGGCCTGCACGTTGGCCTCACCTGTACCTGGTGAGTGGGATTTACACCTGGGCCTCACCCATACATGGAGACACAAGTCCCCACGTGGCCCTAACTTGGACCTGGTGAATCTGGTCCTTACCTGGTCTTCACTTGGAACTGGTAACTCTGGTCACCACCTGAGAATCACCTGGACCTGGTGAATCTGGTCCCCATCTGGGCCTCACCAAGTCTTGGTGACTTTGTTCCCAACCTGGACCTGATTGCTGTGGACTCCTTCTTGTCCTCACCTGGAACTGCTGACTCTGATCCTAACTGGACATCACCCAGATCTGTTGATTCTTGTCCTCACCTGTGGACCAATACGACCTGGATACTTTGTTCCACACCTGAGCCTCACCTGGACATGATGACTCTGGATCCCCTCTGGGCCTCACCCTGTCCTGGTGACTCTGGTCCCCATCTGGATGTCACCTAGACCAGGTGAATCTGGTACCCCTCTAGGCCTCAACTAGACTGGGGGAATCTGGTCCTCAACTGGGCCTCACCGGGACCTAGTGAATATACTCCCAACCTGCGCCTCATCTGTACTTGGTGACTCGGGTTCTACCTGGGCATCATCGGGACATGGTTACTCTATTCCCCACTGGGACTCTCCTGGTCCTGGTAACTCTGGTCCTGACTTTGGCGTCTTCTCTACTTGGTGACTCTGGCTCCACCTGGGCCTCACCTGTAACTGGTGACTCTGATCCTAAGCATGGCTTCACCTGACCTGGTGTCTGTGGTTCCCATCGGGACCTCACCTGGACCTCATGTCTCTGGTCCCACCTGGGCCTCACCAGGACCTGGTGTCTCTGGTACCCACCTGGGTAGCATCAGGATATGGTTACACTCTTCACTAACAGTGACCCAGCCGGACCTATTAACTCTGGTCTTCACCTGGGCCACACCTGGACATGGTGGCACTGGTTCCCTCTTGGGTCTCACGTGGACATGTGATTCAGATCCCTGCCTGATCCTCACCTGTAACTGGTGATTCTCGTTCCCACATGGACATCATGTGGATCTGGTGGCTGCAGTGTTTCTAGCTTCTCATGTACCTCGTGACTCTGGTCCCCACCAGGGCCTCACCGGGACCTGGTGTGTGTGGTTGCCACCTGCACCTCACCTGGACCTGGTGATTCTGGTCTGCGCCTGAGACTACCCTGGATCTGGTGACTGTAGTCCCCACATGGGCTTCACCTGGATTTTGGGCTCTCATTCCCATCTGAGGCTCACCTGGCCCTGTTGACCATGGTCCTCAACTGGGCAAAATTGGGACCCGGTGACTGTGATCCACAACTGGACCTCACCTGGATCAGGTGACTCTGGTCCCTCTCTGGGTGTCACCGTGCCCTAGTGACTGTGAACCCCACTTTGGTCTGACTTGGACCTCCTGACCATGGTTGCCACCTGCGCCTGACCTCGAACTGTTGACTCTGGTTCTTTCAAGGGCCTCCCCTGGACGTGGTGATCCTGGTGCCCACATGGGCCTGACCTGGACCTGGTGACTCTTGTCACCACCGGGAACTCACCTGGACCTGCTTACGGTGTTCCACACCTGGGTCTCAAGTAGACCTGTTGACCATGGTCCCCAAGCCAGCCTCACATGGACATGTTGCCTCTGATCCCCACCGGGGCCTCACGTGTACCTGGTAACTCTGGTACTCATCTGGGTCTCATCTGGACCTAGCGACTCTGGTCCCTACCTGGGCTTCACCTGGATCTGGTGACTCTGGTCCCCACCTGGACTTCACCTGTATCTTCTGACTCTGGTCCACACCTGGACCTGACCTGCATCTGGTGACTCTGGTCCTCAGTTTGGCCTCATCTGGATCTGGCATCTCTCGTCCCCACTTTGACCTAACTCAGAACTGCTGAATCTTGCCCAACCTCGGCCGCACCCAGACTTGGTGACTCTTGTCCCCAGCTATGCCTCATTTCGACCTGATGAATCTGCTCCTCACGTGGGCCTCACATGGACCTGGGGCTCAGCTGGATAGAGTGGCTCTGGTTCCCACAAGGGGCTCACCTGATATAGCTGACTGTGGTCTTATTCTATGCCTCACCTGGTCCTAGCGATTCTGTTCCCATCTGGGCCTGCCTGGCCCTAGTGACTCTGGTCCTCACCCAGGAATCATTAGGACCTGGATACTCTATTCCACACCTGTGCCTCACATAAACCATGGACCTCTCGTCCCATTCTGGGACTCAAACTAAACTAGTTACTGGTTCCCCTTTGGGCCTCACCCTTACCTGGTGACTCTGGACACCCCTTGGGTATCATATGGGCCTGGTGAATCTGGTCCTTAGCTTGTCCTCACTTCTTTATGGTGAGTGGTGGACACCTGGGCCTCACCTGGACTTGGTGAATCCTGTTGTCACCTGCGCCTCACCTGGACCTTGTGACAGTGGTCCAACCTGGACTTCACCTGGATCTGGTTGCTCTGGTTCCCATATGGGGCTCTCCTGGACCTGGCTCCTGTGGTCTCCATCAGGCCTCACCTGGAACACAATGACTCTGATGCATATTTGTGCCTCTCCTGGACCTGTTGACTCTGGTCCTTAACTGGGCATCATTGGGGCCTGGATACTCTCTTATATACCTGGTCCTCACCTGGACCTGGTGACTGTCGTCCCACCTGGACCTCACCGGGACGAGGTGACTGGTTCCCACAGGGACATCACCTGGACCTCGTGACTCAGGTCCTCATATGGGCATCATGGAACCTGGTTTCTCACTTCCACATCGGGGCCTCAAGTGGACCTAAAGATTCTGGTCCCCCTCTGGGCCTGACCCTGACGTGGTGACTCTGGTCCCAACCTGGATATCACCAGAACCTGGTGACTGTGGTCCCCCTCTGGGACTCACCCAGAGCTGTGGACACTGGTCCTCAACTGGGCCTCAACAGGACCTGGTGAATCTACTCCTCACTTAGGCCTCGTCTGGAACTTGTGACTCTTTTCCCACCTGGCATCAATGGGACATGATTACTCTGTTCCCCACCTGGGCCTCACCTGGACATGATAACTTTGCTCCGCACTTTGGCCTCAACTGGTCCTGATGACTCTGGTCCCCCCACCTAGGCCTCAATCAGGACCTGGTGACTGTGGTCCCCACCTGGGTCTCACCTGGACCTGGTGACTCTCGTTCACAAATGAATCACACCTGGACCTGCTGACTGTGGTGTTCTTGTAGACTCACATTTACCTGGTGAGTCCGGTACCCACAAGGGCCTCACCTGCATCTGGTGACTCTGGCCTGCAGGTTGGCCTCACCTGGACCTGGTGAGTGGGGTTGCCACCTAGGCCTCACCCATACCTGGTGATTCATGTCCTCACGTTGGTCTCTTGGACCTGGTGAATCTGGTCCTTACCTGGTCCTGTCCCAGACCCGGGGACTCTGGTCACCACCTGGGCCTCACCTGGACCTGGTGAATCTGGTCCCCATCTGGGCCTCACCCAGTCCTGGTGACTTTGTTCCCCACGTGGCCCTCATTGCTGTGGACTCTTTCTTGGCCTCACCTGGAACTGGTGACTCTGATCCTATCTGCGCGTCACCCAAATCTGGTGACTCTGGGCCTCACCTGAGCATCATTGGTACCTGGTGACTCTGTTCCACGCCTGAGCCTAACCTCGACATGATGACTCTGGAACCACTCTGGGCCTCTCCCTGAACTGATGCCTCTGGTCCCCATCTGGATGTCACCTGTACGAGGTGATTCTGGTACCCCTCTAAGCCTCAACCAGATCTGGTGACAGTGGTCCTCAACTGGGCCTCACTGGACCTAGTGAATATTCTCCATCTGGGTCTCATTTGGACCTGGTGATTCTGGTCCCTACCTGGGCATCATCGGGACATGGTTCCACTGCATGGCCTGCATATTGGCCTCACCTGGACCTGGTAACTCTGTTCCCTACCTGGGCATTATCGGGACATGGTTCCTCTGCATGGCCTGCAGGTTGGCCTCACCTGGACCTGGTGAGTGGGGTTGTCACCTGGGCCTCACCCTTACCTGGTAACACAGGTCCCCACCTGGGAATCACCTGGGCCTAGTGAATCTGGTCCTTACCTGGTCCTCACTCAGTCCTGGTGACTTTGTTCCCCACCTGGACCTGATTGCTGTGGACGCCTTCTTGGCCTCACCTGGAACTGGTGACTCTGATCCTAACTGGGCCTCCCCCAGATCTGGTGACTCTGGTCCTCACCTGGGCATCATTGATACCTGGTTAGTCTGTTCCACACCTGAGCCTCACCGGGACATGATGACTCTGGAACCTCTCTGGGACTCACTCTGACCTGGTGACTCTGGTCCCCATCTGGATATCACCTGGACCAGGTGATTCTGGTACACCTCTAGGGCTCAAGGTGATCTGGTGACTCTGGTCCTCAACTGGGCCTCACCTGGACCTAGTGAATATACCCCATCTGGGCCTCATTTGGACCTGGTGACTCTAGTCCGTACCTGGGCATCATCGGGATATGGTATCACGGCATGGCCTGCAGGTTGGCCTCACCTGGACCTGGTGAGTGGGGTTTTCCTCAACTGGGCAAAATTGGGACCCGGTGACTGTGTTCCACAAGTGGCCTCACCTGGACCAAGTGACTCTGGTCCCCCTCTGGGTGTCACCATGTCCTAGTGACTGTGAACCCCACTTTGGCCTGACTTGGACCTGCTGACCCTGGTTGCCACCTGCGCCTGACCTTGAACTGTTGACTCTGGTTCTTTCAAGGGCCTCCCCTATTGGTGATCTTGGTCCCCACCTGGGACTCACCTGGACGTGGTGACTCTTGTCACCACCGGGCCCTCACCGGGACCTGCTTACTGTGTTCCACACCTGGGCCTCAAGTAGACCTGTTGACCATGGTCCCCAAGCCAGTCTCACATGGACATGTTGCCTCTGATCCCCACCGGGGCCTCACGTGTACCTGGTAACTCTGGTCCTTACCTGGGCCTCATCTGGACCTAGTGACTCTGGTTCCCACCTGGACTTCACCTGGATCTGGTGACTCTGGTCCACCCCAGGACCTCTCCTGGACCTGGTGACTCCTTTCCAACATGGAACTCATGTGGATCTGGTGACTCTGGTCCTCAATTTGGCCTCACCTGGACTTGGTGTCTCTCGTCCCCACTTTGAACTAACTCAGAACTGCTGAATCTTGCCCCACCTAGGCCGCAGCCAGACCTGGTGACTCTTATCCCTAGCTATGCCTAAATTTGACCTGATGAATCTGGTCCTCACGTGTGCCTCACATGTACCTGGGACTCAGCTGGATAAAGTGGCTCGGGTTCCCACAAGGGGCACACCTGATACTGCTGACTGTGGTCTTATTCTATGCCTCACCAGGACGTAGTGATTCTGTTCCCCATTTGGGCCTGCATGGCCCTAGTGCCTCTGGTCCTCACCCAGGCATCATTGGGTGATGGACCCAATGATCCTCACCCTGGATACTCTATTCCACACCTGTGCCTCATTTGACCAGGGAATTCTGGTCCCATTCTGGGCCTCAAACTAAACTGGTTACTCTGGTTCCACTCTGGGCCTCAACCTTACCTGGTGACTCTGGTCACCCCTTGGGCTTCACTAGGGTCTGGTGAATCTGGTCCTTAGCTGGTCCGCACCTGGATCCGGTGACTGGTCGCCACCTGGGCCTCTCCTGGACTTGGTGAATCCTGTTGCCACCTGTGCCTCACCTGGACCTGGTGACTGTGGTCCCACCCAGACCTCACCTGGATCTGGTGGCTCTGGTTCCCATATGGGGCTCTCCTTGACCTGGTTCCTGTGGTCTCCATCTGGCCTCACTTGGAACACAATGACTCTAAACAATATTTGGGCCTCTCTTGTACCTGTTGACTCTGGTCCTTACGTGGGCATCACTGGGAGCTGGATACTTTGTTATATACCTGGGCCTCACCTGGACCGGTGACTGTGGTCCCACCTGAGCCTCACCTGGACGAGGTGACTGGTTCCCACAGGGAGCTCACCTGGACCTGGTGACTCAGATCCTCATATGGGCATCATGGGACCTGGTTTCTCACTTCCACATCGGGGCCTCACATGGACCTAGTGATTCTCGTCCCACTCTGGGCCTCACCCTGATGTGGTGAATCTGGTCCCCATCTAGGCCTCACCCAGTACTGGTGACTTTGTTCCCCACCTGAACCTGATTGCTGTGGACTCTTTCTTGGCCTCACCTGGAACTGTTGACTCTGAACCTATCTGCGCGTCACCCAGATCTGGTGACTCTGGCCCTCACCTGGGCATCATTGGTACCTGGTGACTCTCTTCCTCACCTGAGCCTCACCTGGACATGATGACTCTGGAACCTCTCTGGGCCTCTCCCTGACCTGGTGACTCTAGTCCCTAACTGGGCATCATCGGGACATGGTTCCACTGCATTGCCTGCAGGTTGGCCTCACCTGGATGTTGTAACTCTCGTCCTTACCTGGGTATCATCGGGACATGGTTCCTCTGCATGGCCTGCAGGTTGGCTTCACCTGGACCTGGGGTGCCTTGCCACCTGGCCTCACCAATACCTGGTGACTCAGATCCCCACGTGAGCCTCATTTGGACCTGGTGAATCTGGTCCTTACCTGGTCGTCACCCGGAACTGTTATGTCTGGTCACCACCTGGGAATAACCTGGGCCTGGTGAATCTGGTCCCAATCTGGGCCTCACCCTGTCCTGGTGACTTTGTTCCCCACCTGGACCTGATTGCTGTGGACTCCTTCTTGGGCTCACCTGGAAATGGTGACTCTGATCCTAACTGGGCCTCCCCCAGATCTGGTGACTCTGGTCCTCACCTGTGGACCATTATGATCTGGATAGTCTGTTCCACACCTGAGCCTCACCTGGACATGATTACTCTGGATCCCCTCTGGACCTCACCCTGACATGGTGACTCTGGTCCCCATGTGGATGTCACCTAGACCAGGTGATTCTGGTACCCCTCTAGGCCTCAACTAGACCTGTGACTGTGGTCGTCAACTGGGCCTCACCGGGACCTAGTGGATATGCTCCCCTCTTGCGCCTCATCTGAACCTGGTGACTCTGGTTACACCTGGGCATCATTGGGACCTGGATACTCTCTTATATACCTGGGCCTCACCTGGACCTGATGACTGTGGTCACACCGGGGCCTCACCTGGACCTGGTGAATCTGGTCCCCATCTGGGCCTCACCCAGTCCTTGTGACTTTGTTCCCCACCTGGACTTGATTGCTGTGGTCCCATTCTTGGCCTCACCTGGAACTGGTGACTCTGATCCTATATGCGCGAATCCGAGATCTGGTGACTCTGGTCCTCACCTGGGAGTTATTGGTACCTGGAGACTCTGTTCCACACCTGAGCCTCATCTGGAACTGATGACTCTGGAACCTTTCTGGGTCTCACCCTGACCTGGTGACTCTGGTCCCCATCTGGATGTCACCTGGACCAGGTGACACTGGTACTCCTCTAGGCCTCAACCCGATCTGGTGACTCTGGTCCTCAACTGGGCCTCAACTGGACCTAGTGAATATGCTCCATGTGGGCCTGATTTGGGCCTGGTAACTCTGGTCACTACCTCGGCATCATCGGGTCATGGTTCCACTATATGGCCTACAGGTTGCACTCACCTGGACCTGCTTACTGTGTTCCACACCTGGGACTCAAGTAGATCTGTTGACCATGGTCCCCAAGCCGGCCTCACATGGACCTGTTGCCTCTGATCCCCACCGGGGCCTCACGTGTACCTGGTAACTCTGGTCCTCCCCTGGGCCTCATCTGGACCTAGTGACTCTGGTCCCCACCTGGACTTCACCTGGATCTCGTGACTCTGGTCCCCACCTGGACTTCAACTGGATCTGATGACACTGGTCCCCACCTGGACCTCACCAGGACCCGGTGACTCTGGTCCGCAGTTTGGCCTCACCTGGACCTGTTGACTCTTTTCCCCACTTTGACCTAACTCAGAACTGCTGAATCTTGCCCCACCTAGGCCGCACCCAGACCTGGTGACTCTTGTCCCCAGCTATGCCTCAATTCGACCTGATGAATCTGGTCCTCATGTGGATCTCACATGGACCTGGGACTCAGCTGGATAGAGTGGCTCTGGTTCCCACAGGGGCTCACCTGATACTGCTGAATGTGGTCTTATTCTATGCCTCACCAAGACCTGGTGATTCTGTTCCCCATCTAGGCCTGCATGGCCCTAGTAACTCTGTTCCTCACCCAGGCATCATTGGGACCTGGATACTCTATTCCACACCTGGGCCTCACTCTGACCAGGGACCTCTGGTCCCATTCTGGGCCTCAAACTAAACTGGTTACTCTGGTTACCGATCTGGGCCTCACCCTTACCTGGTGACTCTGGTCACCCCTTTGACTTCCCTTGGGCCTGGTGAATCTGGACCTTAGCTGGTCCGCACCTGGATGTGGTGACTGTCGCCACCTGGGCCTCCCCTGGACTTGGTGAGTCCTGTTGCCAGTTGCGCCTCACCTGGACCTTGTGACTGTGGTCCCACCTGGAGCTCACATGGATCTGGTGGCTCTCGTTCCCATATTGGTCTCTCCTGGACCTGGTTCCTGTGGTCTCCATCTGGCCTCACCTGGAAAACAATGATTCTGATCCATATTTGGGCCTATCCGGGATCTGTTGTCTCTGGTCCTTACCTGGCCTCATTGGGACCTGGATACTCACTTATATACCTGGGCCTCACCTGGACCTGGTGAATGTGGTCCCACCTGGGCCTCATTTGGACGAGGTGCCTGGTTCCAACAGGGATCTCACCTGGACCTGGTGACTCAGGTCCTCATATGGGCATCATGGGACCTGGTTTCTCAGTTCCACATCGGGGCCTCACCTGGACCTAGTGATACTCGTCCCCCTCTAGGCCTCACCCTGACGTGGTGACTCTGGTCTCCAGCTGGATATCACCAGAACCGGGTGACTCTGGTCCCCCTCTGGGACTCACCCGGAGCTGGGGACACTGCTCCTCAACTGGGCCTCAACAGAACCTGGTGAATCTACTCCTCACTTAGTCCTCGTCTGGACCTTGTGACTCTTTTCCGACCTGGCATCAATGGGACATGGTTACTCTGTTCCTCACCTGTGCCTCACCTGGACATGATAACTTTGCTCCGCACTTTGGCCTCAGCTGGTCCTGATGACTCTGGTCCCCCACCTAGTCTTCAATCTGGACCTGTTGACTGTGGTCCCCACCTGGGTCTCACCTGGACCTGGTGACACTTGTTCCCACATGAACCACATGTGGACCTGGTGACTGTGGTGTTCTTGTAGACTCACATTTACCTGGTGACTCCGGTCCCCATTAGGGCCTCACCTGCAACTCGTGACTCTGGTCCATACTTGGGCATTATCGGGACACGGTTCCTCTGCATGGCCGGAAGGTTGGCCTCCCCTGGACCTGTTGAGTGGGGTTGCCATCTGGGCCTCACCCATACCGGTGACACAGGTCCCCACGTGGGCCTCACTTGGACCTGGTGAATCTGGACCTTACCTGGTCCTCACCCGGAAATGGTAACTCTGGTCACCACCTGGGAATCACCTGGACCTGGTGAATCTGGTCCCCATCTGCGCTTCACCCAGTCCTGGTGACTTTGTTCCCCACCGGGACCTGATTGCTGTGGACTCATTCTTGGCCTCACCTGGTACTGGTGAGTCTGATGCTATGTGGGCCTCACCCGGATCTGGTGACTCTGGTCTTCACCTGTGGACCATTATGACCTGGATACTCTGTTCCACACCTGAGCCTCACCTGGACATGATGACTCTGGATTCCCTCTGGGCCTCACCCTGACATGGTGACTCTGGTCCCCATCTGGATGTCACCTAGACCAGGTGAATCTGGTACGCCTGTAGGCCTCAACTAGACCTGGGAATTTTGGTCCTCAACTGGGCCTCACCGGGACCTAGTGAATATGCTCCCTACCTGCGCCTCATCTGGACCTGGTGACTCTGGTTCTACCTGGGCATCATTGGGACATGGTTACTCTATTCCCCATGGGACTGACCTGATTCTGGTAACTCTGGTCCTGACCTTGGCCTCTTCTGTCCCAGGTGACTCTGGCTCCACCTGGTCCTCGCCTCTAGCTGGTGACTCTGATCCTAAGCATGGCCTCACCAGACCTGGTGACTGTGGTTCCCAATGGAACCTCACCTGGACCTCATGTCTCTGGTCCCTCCTGACCCTCACCAGGACCTGGTGTCTCTGGTACCCACCAGGGTAGCATCAGGATATGGTTACACTGTTCACTAACAGTGACCCAGCGGAACTATTAACTCTGGTCTTCACCTAGGCCACACCTGGACAGGATGTCACTGGTTCCCACCAGGGTCTCACCTGGACAAGGTGTGTCGGATCCCCACCTGGTCCTCACCTGTAACTGGTGATTCTCGTTCCCACATGGACATCATGTGGACCTGGTGTCTGCAGTGTTTCTAGCTTCTCATGTACCTCGTGACTCTGGTTCCCACCAGGGCCTCACCAGGACCTGGTGATTGTGGTTGCCACCTGCACCTCACCTGGACGTGGTGATTTTGGTCTGCACCTGAGACTACCCTGGATCTGGTGACTCTGGTCCCCACCTGGGCTTCACCTGTTTTTGGGGACTCCGGTCCCCATCTGGGCCTCACCTGGCCCTGTTGACCATGGTCCTCAACTGGGCAAAATTGGGACACGGTGACTGTGTTCCACAACTGGACCTCATCTCGACCAGGTCACTCTGGTTCCCCTCTGGGTGTCACCGTGCCCTAGAGACTGTGAACGCTACTTTGGCCTGACTTGGACCTGCTGACCCTGGTTGCCACCTACGCCAGACCTCGAACTGTTGACTCTGGTTCTTTCAAGGGCCTCCCCTGAACCTGGTGATCCTTGTCCCCACCTGCTCCTCAACTGGACGTGGTGACACTTGTCCCAACCGGGGACTCACCTGGACCTGCTTACTGTGTTCCACACCTGGGCCTCAAGTAGACATGTTGACCATGGTCCCCAAACCGGCCTCACATGGACGTGTTGCCTCTGATCCACACCGGGGCCTCACGTGTACCTGGTAAGTCTGGTCCTCACCTGGGCGTCATCTGGACCTAGTGACTCTGGTCCCCACCTGGGCTTCACCTGGATCTGGTGACTCTGGTCCACACCTGGACTTCACCTGGATCTGGTGACTCTGGTCCCCAAATGCACCTCTGCTGGACCTGGTGACTCTCTTTCAAACATGGACCTCACCTGGATCTGGTGACTCTAGTCCTCAGTTTGGCCTCACCTGGACCTGGCGTCTCTCGTCCCCACTTTGACATAACTCAGAACTGCTGAATCTTGCCCCAATTAGGCCGCTCCCAGACCTGGTGACTCTTGTCCCCAGCTATGCCTCAATTCGACCTGATGAATCTGGTCCTCACGTGGGCCTCACATGGACCTGCTACTCAGCTGGATAGAGTGGCTCTGGTTCCCATATTGGGTTCACCTGATACTGGTGACTGTGGTTTTATTCTATGCCTCACCAGGACCTAGTGATTCTGTACCCCATATGGGCCTGCATGGTCCTAGTGACTCTGGTCCTCACCCAGGCATCACTGGGACCTGGATACTCTATTCCACATCTGGGACTCACTCTGACCATGGACCTCTGGTCCCATTCTGGGCCTCAAACTAAACTGGCTACTCTGGTTCCCCCTCTGGGACTCACCCTTACCTGGTGACTCTGGTCACCTTTTGGGCTTCACTTGGGCCTGGTGAATCTGGTCCTTAGCTGGTCCGCACCTGGATGTGGTGACTGTTCGCCACCTGGTCCTCACCTGGACTTGGTGAATCCTGTTGCCACCTGCGCCTCACCAGGACCTTGTGACTGTGGTCCCACCTTGGCCTCACCTGGATCTGGTGGGTCTGGTTCCCATATGGGGGTCTCCTGGTCCTGGTTCCTTTGGTCTCCATCTGCCTCAGCTGAAACACAATGACTCTGATCCATATTTGAACCTCTACTGGACCTGTTGTCTCTGGTCCTTACCTGGGCATCTTTGGGAGCTGGATACTCTCTTATATAACTGGGCCTCACCGGGACCTGGTGACTGTGGTCCCACCTGGCCCTCACCGGGACGAGGTGACTCGTTCCCACAGGGACCTCACCTGGACCTGGTGACTAAAGTCCTCATATGGGCATCATGGGACCTAGTTTCTCAGTTCCACATCGGGGCCTCACCTGGACCTAGTGATTCTCGTCCCCCTCTGGACCTCACCCTGATGTGGTGACTCTGGTCCCCACCTGGATATCACCAGAACCATGTGAGTCTGTTTCCCCTCTGGGGCTCACCCAGAGCTTGGGATATTGGTCTTCAACTGGGCCTCAACAGGACCTGGTGAATCTACTCCTCACTTAGGCCTCATCTAGACCTTGTGACTCTTTTCCCACCTGGCATCAATGGGACATGGTTACTCTGTTCCCCACCTGGGCCTCACCTCCACATGATAACTTTGCTCCACACTTTGGCCTCAACTGGTCCTGATGACTTTGTTCCCCACACCTATGCCTCAGTCTGGACCTGGTGCCTGTGGTGCCCACCCGGGTCTCACCTGTACCTGGTGATTCTCGTTCCCACATGAACTACACCTGGACCTGGTGACTGTGGTGTTCTTGTAGACTCACATTTACCTGATGACACTGGTCCCCAAGGGCCTCACCTGGATCTGGTGACTCTGGCCTGCCGGTTGGCCTCACCTTGACCTGGTGAGTGGGGTTGCCACCTGGGCCTCACACATAGCTGGTGACTCAATTCCCCTCGTGGGCCTCTTGGACCTGGTGAATCTGGTCCTTACCTGGTCCTGTCCCAGACCCGGGGACTCTGGTCACCACCTGGGCCTCACCTGGACCTGGTGAATCTGGTCCCCATCTGGGCCTCACCCAGTCCTGGTGACTTTGTTCCCCACGTGGACCTCATTGCTGTGAACTCTTTCTTGGCCTCACCTGGAACTGGTGACTCTGATCCTATCTGCGCGTCACCCAAATCTGGTGACTCTGGGCCTCACCTGAGCATCATTGGTACCTGGTGACTCTGTTCCACGCCTGAGCTTAACCTCGACATGATGACTCTGGAACCACTCTGGGCCTCTCCCTGAACTGATGCCTCTGGTCCCCATCTGGATGTCACCTTGACGAGGTGATTCTGGTACCCCTCTAAGCCTCAACCAGATCTGGTGACAGTGGTCCTCAACTGGGCCTCACTGGACCTAGTGAATATTCTCCATCTGGGTCTCATTTGGACCTGGTGACTCTGATCCCTACCTGGGCAGCATCGGGACATGGTTCCACTGCATGGCCTGCATATTGACCTCACCTGGACCTGGTAACTCTGTTCCCTACCTGGGCATTATTGGGACATGGTTGCTCTGCATGGACTGCAGGTTGGCCTCACCTGGACCTGGGGAGTGGGGTAGCCACCTGAGCCTCACCCATGCTTGGTGACACAGGTACCCACGTGGGCTCACTTGGACCTGGTGAATCTGGTCCTTACCTGGTCGTCACCCGGAACTGGTAACTCTGGTCACCACCTGGGTATCACCTGGACCTGGTGAATCTGGTCCCCATCTGGGCCTCACACAGTCCTCGTGACTTTGTTCCCCACCTGGACCTGATTGCTGTGGACTCCTTCTTGGCCTCACCTGGAACTGGTGACTCTGATCCTAACTGGGGCTCACCCAGATCTGGTGACTCTCGTCCTCACCTGTGGACCATTATGATCTGGATCTCTGTTCAACACCTGAGCCTCACCTGGACATGATGACTCTGGGTCCCCACTGGGCCTCACCCTGACATGGTGACTCTGCTCCCCATCTGGATGTCACCTAGACCAGGTGAATCTGGTACCCCTCTAGGACTCAACTAGACCTGGGGATTCTGGTCCTCAAGTGCGCCTCACCGAGACCTAGAGCATATGCTTCCCACCTGCTCCTCATCTGGACTTGGTGACTCTGGTTCTACCTGCGCATCATCGGGACATGGTTACTCTATTCCCCACTGGGACTGACCTGATCCTGGTAACTCTGGTCCTGACTTTGGCATCTTCTGTACCAGGTGACTCTGGCTCCTCCTGGGCCTCACCAGTAACTGGTGACTCTGATCCTAAGCATGGCCTCATCTGACCTGGTAACTGTGGTTCCCATCGGGACCTCACCTGGACCTCATATCTCTGGTCCCACCTGGGCCTCACCAGGACCTGGTGTCTCTGGTACCCACCAGGGTAGAATCAGGATATGGTTACACTGTTCACTAACAGTGACCCAGCCGGACCTATTAACTCTGGTCTTCACCTGGGCCACACCTGGACATGGTGACACTGGTTCCCACCTGGGTCTCACCTGGACATGGTGAGTCGGATCCCCACCTGGTCCTCACCTGTAACTGGTGATTCTCGTTCCCATATGGACATCCTGTGGACCTAGTGGCTGCAGTGTTTCTAGCTTCTCATGTACCTCGTGACTCTGGTCCCCACCAGGGCCTCACCGGGACCTGGTGAGTGTGGTTGCCACCTGCACCTCACCTGGACTTGGAGATTCTGGCCTGCACCTGAGACTACCCTGGACCTGGTGACTGTGGTCCCCACCTGGTCTTCACCTGGATTTGGGGACTCCGGTCCCGATCTGGGCCTCACCTGGCCCTGTTAACCATGGTCCTCAACTGGGCACAATTGGGCCCCGGTGACTGTGTTCCACAAATGGACCTCACCTGCACCATGTGACTCTGGTCCCCCTCTTGGTCTCACCGTGCCCTAATGACTGTGAACCCCACTTTGGACTGACTTGGACCTGCTGACCCTGGTTGCCACCTGCGCTTGACTTCGACCTGTTGACTCTGGTTCTTTCTTTTTTCTTTTTTTTTTTTTAATTTATTTTTTATTATTGGTGTTCTATTTACTAACATACAGAATAACCCCCAGTGCCCGTCAGTCATTCACTCCCACCCCCCGCCCTCCTCCCCTTCTACCACCCCTAGTTCGTTTCCCAGAGTTAGCAGTCTTTACGTTCTGTCTCCCTTTCTGATATTTCCCACACATTTCTTCCCCCTTCCCTTATATTCCCTTTCACTATTATTTATATTCCCCAAATGAATGAGAACATATAATGTTTGTCTTTCTCTGACTGGCTTACTTCACTCAGCATAATACCCTCCAGTTCCATCCACGTTGAAGCAAATGGTGGGTATTTGTCATTTCTAATAGCTGAGTAATATTCCATTGTATACATAAACCACATCTTCTTTATCCATTCATCTTTCGTTGGACACCGAGGCTCCTTCCACAGTTTGGCTATCGTGGCCATTGCTGCTATAAACATCAGGGTGCAGGTGTCCCGGCGTTTCATTGCATTTGTCTCTTTGGGGAAAATCCCCAACAGTGCAATTGCTGGGTCGTAGGGCAGGTATAGTTTTAACTGTTTGAGGAACCTCCACAGTTTTCCAGAGTGGCTGCACCAGTTCACATTCCCACCAACAGTGTATGAGGATTCCCTTTTCTCCGCATCCTCTCCAACATTCGTTGTTTCCTGTCTTGTTAATTTTCCCCATTCTCACTGGTGTGAGGTGGTATCTCATTGTGGTTTTGATTTGTATTTCCCTGATGGCAAGTGATGCAGAGCATTTTCTCATGTGCATGTTGGCCATGTCTATGTCTTCCTCTGTGAGATTTCTGTTCATGTCTTTTGCCCATTTCATGATTGGATTGTTTGTTTCTTTGGTGTTGAGTTTGATAAGTTCTTTATAGATCTTGGAAACTAGTCCTTTATCTGATATGTCATTTGCAAATATCTTCTCCCATTCTGTAGGTTGTCTTTGAGTTTTGTTGACTGTATCCTTTGCTGTGCAAAAGCTTCTTATCTTGATGAAGTCCCAATAGTTCATTTTTGCTTTTGTTTCTTTTGCCTTCGTGGATGTATCTTGCAAGAAGTTACTATGGCCGAGTTCAAAAAGGGTGTTGCCTGTGTTCTTCTCTAGGATTTTGATGGAATCTTGTCTCACATTTAGATCTTTCATCCATTTTGAGTTTATCTTTGTGTATGGTGAAAGAGAGTGGTCTAGTTTCATTCTTCTGCATGTGGATGTCCAATTTTCCCAGCACCATTTATTGAAGAGACTTTCTTCCAATGGATAGTCTTTCCTCCTTTATCGAATATTAGTTGCCCATAAAGTTCAGGGTCCACTTCTGGATTCTCTATTCTGTTTCACTGATCTATGTGTCTGTTTTTGTGCCAGTAGACTTTAGTTCTTTCAAGGGCCTCAACTGTACTTGGTGATCCTGATCCCCACCTGGGACTCAACTGGACATGGTGACTCTTTTCACCACCGGGGACTCACCTGGACCTGCTTACTGTGTTACACACCAGGGCCTCAAGTAGACCTGTTGACCATGGTCCCCAAGTCGGCCTCACATGGACCGGTTGCCTCTGATCCCAACCGGGGCCTCACGTGTACCTGGTAAGTCTGGTCCTAACCTGGGCCTCATCGGGACCTAGTGACTCTGGTCCCCACCTGGGCTTCACGTGGATCTGGTGACTCTGATCCCGACCTGGACTTCACCTGGATCTGGTGACTCTGGTCCCCACCTGGACCTCTCCCGGACCTGGTGACTCTCTTTCCAACATGGACCTCACATGGATCTGGTGACTCTGGTCCTCAGTTTGGCCTCACCTGGACCTGGCGTCTCTCGTCCCCACTTTGACCTAACTCAGAACTGCTGAATCTTGCCCCACCTAGGCCGCACACAGACCTGGTGACTCTTGTCCCCAGCTATGCCTCAAATCGAACTAATGAATCTGGTCCTCACGTGAGCCTCACATGGACCTGGAACTCAGCTGGATAGAGTGGCTCTGGTTCACGCAACGGGATCAAATGATACGGCTGACTGTGGTCTTATTCTATACCTCACGAGGACCTAGTGATTTGTCCCCATCTGGGCCTGCATGGCCCTAGTGACTCTGGTCCTCACCCATGCATCATTGGGACCTGATACACTATTCCACACCTAGGCCTCACTCTGACTAGGGACCTCTGAACCCATTCTGGGCCTCAAACTAAACTGGTTACTCTGGTTCCCCCTCTGGGACTCACCCTTACCTGGTGACTCTGGTCACCCCATGGGCTTCATTTGGGCCTGGTGAATCTGGTCCTTAGCTTGTCCTCACTTGGATCTGGTGACTGGTCGCCAGCTGGGCCTCACCTGGACTTGGTGAATCCTGTTGCCACCTGCGCCTCACCTGGACATTGTGACTGTGGTCCCACCAGGACCTCACCTGGATCTGGTGGCTCTGCTTCCCATATGGGGCTCTCCTGGACCTGATTCCTGTGGTCTCCATCAGACATCACCTGGAACAAAATGACTCTGGTCTATATTTGGGCCACTCCTGGACTGTTGACTCTGGTCCTTACTGGGCATCATTGCGACCTGGATACGCTCTTATATACCTGGGCCTCACCTGGACCTGGTGACAGTGGTCCCACCTGGGCCTCACCTGGACGAGGTGACTGGTTCCCACAGGGACCTCACCTTGACCTGCTGACTCAGGTCCTCATATGGGTACCATGGGACCTGGTTTCAGTTTCACATCGGGACCTCACCTGGAGCTAGTGATTCTCCTCCCCTTCTGGGATCACCCTGACGAGGTGACTTTGGTCCCCTCCTGGATATCACCGGAACCGTGTGACTCTGGTCCCCCTCTGGACCCACCCGGAGCTGGGGACACTGGTCCTCAACTGGGCCTGGTGAATCTGGTTCCCATTTGGGCCTCACCCAGTACTGGTGACTTTGTTCCCCACCTGGACCTGATTGCTGTGGACTCTTTCTTGGCCTCACCTGGAACTGGTGACTCTGAACCTATCTACGCGTCACCCAGATCTGGTGAATCTGGTCCTCACGTGGGCATCATTGGTACCTGGTGACTCTGTTCCTCACCTGAGCCTCACCTGGACATGATGACTCTGGATCCCCTCCGGGCCTCACCCTGACATGGTGACTCTCGTCCCCATCTGGATGTCACCTAGACCAGGTGAATCTGGTACCCCTCTAGGCCTCAACTAGACCTGGGTATTCTGGTCCTCATCTTGGCCTCACCGAGACCTAGTGAACATGCTCCCCACCTGCTCCTCATCTGGACCAGGTGACTCTGGTTCTACCTGGGCATAATCGGTACATGGTTACTCTATTCACCACTGGGACTGAACTGATCCTGGTAACTCTGGTCCTGACTTTGGCCTCTTCTGACAAGGTGACTCTGGCTCCACCTGGGCCTCACCAGTAACTGGTGACTCTGATCCAAAGCGTGGCCTCACCAGACCTGGTGACTGTGGTTCCCAATGGAACCTCACCTGGACCTCATGTCTCTGGTTCCTCCTGACCCTCACCAGGACCTGGTGTCTCTGGTACCCACCAGGGTAGCATCAGGATATGGTTACACTGTTCACTAACAGTGACCCAGGCGGAACTATTAACTCTGGTGTTCACCTGGGCCACACCTGGACAGGGTGTCACTGGTTCCCACCAGGGTCTCAACTGGACATGGTGTGTCGGATCCCCACCTGGTCCTCACCTGTAACTGGTGATTCTCGTTCCCACATGGACATCATGTGGACTTGGTGGCTGCAGTGTTTCTAGCTTCTCATGTTCCTCGTGACTCTGGTCCCCACCAGGGCCTCAACGGTACCTGGTGAGTGTGGTTGCCACCTGCACAACACCTGGACCTGGTGATTCTGGTCTGCACCTGAGACTACCCTGGATCTGGTGACTGTGGTCCCCCCCTGTCTTCACCAGGATTTGGGGACTCCGGTCCCCATCTGGGCCTCACCTGGCCCTGTTGATCATGATCCTCACTAGGCAAAATTGGGGCCCGGTGACTGTGTTCCACAAATGGACCTCACCTGGACCAGGTGACTCTGGTCCCCCTCTGGGTCTCACCGTGCCCTAATGACTGTGAACCCCACTTTGGCCTGACTTGGACCTGTTGACCCTGGATGCCACCTGCGCTTGACTTCGACCTGTTGACTCTGGTTCTTTCAAGGGCCTCCTCTGTGCCTGGTGATCCTGGTCCCCACCTGGGACTCACCTGTACGTGGTGACTCTTGTCACCACCGGGGACTCACCTGGACCTGCTTTCTGTATTCCACACCAGGGCCTCAAGTAGACCTGTTGACCATGGTCCCCAAGCCGGCCTCACATGACCTGTTGCCTCTGATCCCCACCGGGGCCTCATGTGTACCTGGTAACTCTGGTCCTCACCTGGGCCTCATCTGGACCTAGTGACTCTTGTCCCCACCTGGGCTTCACCTGGATCTGGTGACTCTGGTCCCCACCTGGACTTCACCTGGATCTGTTGACTCTGGTCCCCACCTGGACCTCTCTTGGACCTGGTGACTCTCTTTCCAACATGGACCTCACATGGATCTGGTGACTCTGGTCCTCAGTTTGGCCTCACCTGGACCTGGCGTCTCTCGTCCCCACTTTGACCTAACTCAGAACTGCTGAAATTGCCCCACCTAGGCCGCACCCATACCTGGTGACTCTTGTCCCCAGGTATGCCTCATTTCGACCTGATGAATCTGGTCCTTACGTGAGCCTCACATCACCTGGGACTCAGCAGGATAGAGTGGCTCTGGTTCCCGCAAGGGACTCAAATGATACTGCTGACTGTGGTCTTATTCTATGCCTCACCAGGACCTAGTGATTCTGTTCCCCATCTGGGCCTGCATGGCCCTAGTGACTCTGGTCCTCACAGGCATCATTGGGACCTGGATACACTATTCCACACCTGGGCCTCACTCTGACTAGGGACCTCTGGTCACATTCTGGGCCTCAAACTAAACTGGTTACTGTGGTTCTCCCTCTGGGAATCACCCTTAACTAGTGACTCTGGTCACCCCTTTGGCTTCATTTGGGCCTGGTGAACCTGGTCCTTAGCTTGTCCTCACTTGGATCTGGTGACTGGTCGCCACCTGGTCCTCACCTGGACTTGGTGAATCCTGTTGCCACCTGCGCCTCACCTGGACCTTGTGACTCTGGTCCCACCTGGACGTCACCTGGATCTGGTGGCTCTGGTTCCCATATGGGGCTCTCCTGGACCTGGTTCCTGTGGTCTCCATCAGGCTTCAACTGGAACAAAATGACTCTGATCCATATTTGGGCCTCTGCTGGACCTGTTGACTCTGGTCCTTACTTGGGCATCATTGGGACCTGGATACTCATTATATACCTGGGCCTCACCTGGACCTGTTGACTGTGGTCCCACCTGGGCCTCACCTGGACGAAGTGACTGGTTCCCACAGGGACCTCACCTGGACCTGGTGACTCAGGTCCTCATATGGGCATCATGGGACCTGGTTTCTCAGTTCCACATCGGGGCCTCACCTGGACCTAGTGATGCTCGTCCCGCTCTGGGCCTCAGCCTGACGTGGTGACTCTGGTCCCTACCTCGACATTACCAGTACCAGTGACTCTGGTCCCCCTCTGGGACTCACCCGGAGCTGGGGACAGTGGTCCTAATCTGGGCCTCATCAGGACCTGGTGAATCTACTCCTCAGTTAGGCCTCGTCTGGACCTTGTGACTCTTTTCCCACCTGGCATCAATGGGACATGGTTACTCTGTTCCCCACCTGGGCCTCACCTGGACATGATAACTTTGCTCCGCACTTTGTTCTCAACTGGTCCTGATGACTCTGTTCCCCCCATTAGGCCTCAATCTGGACCTGGTGACTGTGGTCCCCACCTGGGTCTCACCTGGACCTGTTGATCTCGTTCCCACCTGTAATACACCTGGACCTGGTTACTGGTTTTCTAGTAGACTCACATTTACCTGGTGACTCCGGTCCCCACTAGAGCCTCACCTGGATCTGGTGACTCTGGTCTGCAGGTAGGCCTCACCTGAACCTGGTGAGTGCGGTTGCCACCTGGGCCTAACCCGTACCTGGTGACTCAGGTCCCCACGTGGGCCTCTTGGACCTGGTGAATTTGGTCCTTATCTGGTCCTAACCCAGACCCGGGGACTCTGGTCACCACCTGGTTCTCACCTGGACCTGGTGAATCTGGTCCCCATCTGGGCCTCACCCAGTCCTTGTGACTTTGTTCCCCACCTGGACCTGATTGCTGTGGACACTTTCTTGGACTCACCTGGAACTGGTGACTCTGAACCTATCTGCGCGTCACCCAGATCTGGTGACTCTGGTCCTCACCTGTGCATCATTGGTACCTGGTGACTCTGTTCCTCACCTGAGCCTCACCTGGACATGATGCCTCTGGAACCTCTCTGGGCCTCTTCGTGACCTGGTGACTCTGGTCCCCATGTGGATGTTACCTGGACAAGGTGATTCTGGTACCCCTCTAGGCATCAAGCAGATCTGGTGACTCTGGTCCTGATCTGGGCTTCACCTGGATCTGGTGACTCTGGTCCACACCTGGACTTCACCTGGATCTGGTGACTCTGGTCCCCACTTGGACCTCAGCTGGATCTGGTGACTCTGGTCCTCAGTTTGCCCTCACTTGGACCTGGTGTCTCTCGTCCCCACTTTGACCTAACTCAGAACTGCTGAATCTTGCCCCAACAAGGCCCACCCAGACCTGGTGACTCTTGTCCCCAGCTATGCCTCAATTCGACCTGATGAATCTGGTCCTCACGTGGGCCTCACATGGACCTGGGACTCAGCTGGATACAGTGGCTCTGGTTCCCACAATGGGCTCACCTGATACTGGTGACTTTGGTCTTATTCTATGTTTCACCAGGACCTAGTGATTCTGTTCCCCATCTGGGCCTGCATGGCCCTAGTGACTCTGGTCCTCAGCATCATTGAGACCTGGATACTCTATTCCACACCTGGGCCTCACTTTGACCACGGACCTCTTGTCCCATTCTGGCCCTCAATCTAAAATGGTTACTCTGGTGCCCCCTCTGGGAATCACCCTTACCCGGTGACTCTGGTCACCCCTTGGGCTTCACTTCGGCCTGGTTAATCTGGTCCTTAGCTGGTCCACACCTGGATGTGGTGACTGGTCGCCACCTGGGCCTCACCTGGACTTGGTGAATCCTGTTGCCACCTGCGCCTCACCTGGACCTTGTGATTGTGGTCCCACCTGGACCTCACCTGGCTCTGGTGACTCTGGTTCCCATATGGGGCTCTCCTGGTCCTGGTTCCTGTGGTCTCCATCTGGCCTCACCTGGAACACAATGACTCTGATCCATATTTGGGCCTCTCCTGGACCTGTTGACTCTGGTCCTTACCTGGGCATCATTGGGACCTGGATATACCTGGGCCTCACCTGGAACTGGTGACAGTGGTCCCACCTGGGCCTCACCTGGACGAGGTGACTGGTTCCCACAGGGACCTCACCTGGACCTGGTGACTCAGGTCCTCATATGGCCATCATGGAACCTGGTTTCTCAGTTCCACATCGGGGCCTCACCTGAACCTAGTGATTCTCGTCCCCCTCTGGGCCTCACCCTGACGTGCTGACTCTGGTTCCCACCTAGATATCACCAGAACCGGGTGACTCTGGTCCCCCTCTGTGACTCACCCGGAGCTTGGGACACTGGTCCTCTGCTGAGGCTCCACAGGACCTGGTGATTCTACTCCTCACTTAGGCCTCGTCTGGACCTTGTGAGTCTTTTCCCACCTGGCACCAATGGGACATGATTAGTCTGTTCCCCACCTGGGCCTCACCTGGACATGAGAACTTTGCTCCACACTTTGGCCTCAACTTGTCCTGATGACTCTTTCCCCCCCACCTAGGCCTCAATCTGTACCTGATGACTGTGGTCCCCACGGGGGTCTCACCTGGACCTGGTGACTCTCGTTCCCACATGACCCACAACTGGATCTGGTGACTGTGGTGTTCTTGTACACTCACATTTACCTGGTGACTCCGGTCCCCACTAGGGCCTCACTTGGATCTGGTAACTCTGGCCGGCAGGCTTGCCTCACCTGGACCTGGTGAGTGGGGTTGACACCTGGGCCTCACCCATACCTGGGGACTCAGGTCCCCACGTCGGCCTCTTGGACCTGGTGAATCTGGTCCTTACCTGGACCTCTCCCAGAACCGGGGACTCTGGTCACCACCTGGGCCTCACCTGGACCGGGTGAATCTGGGCCTCTCCCAGTCCTGGTGACTTTGTTCCCCACCTGGACCTGATTGCTGTGGACACTTTCTTGGCCTCAACTGGAACTGGTGACTCTGATCCTATCTGCGCGTCACCCAGATCTGGTGACTCTGGACCTCACCTGGGCATCATTGGTACCTGGTGAGTCTGTTCCACACCTGAGTCTCACCTGGACATGGTGACTCATGAACCTCTCTGTGCCTCACCTTGACCTGGTGACTCTGGTCCCCGTCGAGATGTCACCTGGACCAGGGGATTCTGGTACCCCTCTAGGTCTCAACCAGTTCTGGTGACTCTGGTCCTCAACTGGGCCTCACCTGGACCTAGTGAATATGATTTATCTGGGCCTCAATTGGACCTGATGACTCCGGTCCCTACCTGGGCATCATCCGGACATGGTTCCACTGCATGGCCTGCAGGTTCCATCACCTGGACCTGGTGAGTGGGTTTGCCACCTGGCCCTCACCCATACCTGGTGACACAGGTCCCACGTGGGCTTCACTTGGACCTGGTGAATCTGCTCCTTATCTGTTCCTCACCCGGAACTGGTAACTCTGGTCATCACCTTTGAATCACCTGGACCTGGTGAATCTGGTCCACATCTGGGCCTCACCCAGTCCTGGTGACTTTGTTCCCCACCTGGACCTGATTGCTGTGGACTCCTTTTTGGCCTCACCTGGAACTGGTGACTCTGATCCTAACTGGACCTCACCCAGATCTGGTGACTCTGGTCCTCACCTGTGGACCATTATGACCTGGATACTCTGTTCCACACCTGAGCCTCAACTGGACATGATAACTTTGTTCCACAGTTGGGCCTCAACTGGTCCTGATAACACT
The DNA here is from genome assembly GCF_053574225.1 of Canis aureus. Lineage (NCBI taxonomy): Eukaryota > Metazoa > Chordata > Mammalia > Carnivora > Canidae > Canis > Canis aureus. The sequence continues at coordinate 50,806,526 of NC_135635.1, read as the reverse complement.
GTTACCCCCTTAGGCCTCAATCCGGACCTGGTGGCTGTCGTCCCAACCTGGGTCTCACCTGGAACTGGTGGCTCTCGTTCCCACATGAACCACCCCTGGAGCTGGTGACTGTAGTGTTCTTGTAGACTCACATTTACCTGCTGTCACCGGTGCCGACTAGGGCCTCACGTGGATCTGGTGACTTTGGCATGCAGGTTGGCCTCACCTGGACCTTGTGAGTGGGGTTGCCCCTGGGCCTCACCCATACCTGGTGAGTCAGGTTCCCGCGTGGGCCTCTTGGACCTGGTAAATCTGGTCCTTACCTGGTCGTTTCCCAGCCCCGGGGTCTCTGGTCACCACCTGGGCCTACCTGGACCTGGTGAATCTGATCCCCATCTGGGCCTCACCCAGGCATGTTGACTTTGTTCCACTCCTGTATCTGATTGCTGTGGACTCTTTCTTGGCCTCACCTGGAACAGGTGACTCTGATCCTATCTGCCCGTCACCCAGACCTGGTGACTCTGGTCCTCACCTGGGCATCTTTGGTACCTGGTGACTCTGTTCCACACCTGGACATGATGACTCTGGAACCTCTCTGGGCCTCATCCTGACCTGGTTATTCTGGTCCCCATCTGGATGTCACCTGGACCAGGTGATTCTGGTACCCCTCTAGGCCTCAACCAGGTCTGTTGACTCTGGTCCTACACTGGACCACACCTGGACCTAGTGAATATGCTCCATCTGGGCCTCATTGGACCTGGTGATTCTGGTCCCTACCTGGGCATCATCGGGACATGGTTCCACTGCATGACCTGCAGGTTGGCCTCAACTGGACCTGATAACCCTGGTCCCTACCTGGACATCATCAGGGCATGGTTCCACTGCATGGCCTGCAGATTGGCATCACGTGGACCTGGTGAGTGGGGTTGTCACCTGGGCCTCACTCATGCCTGGTGTCACAGGTCCCGACGTGGGCCTCACTTGGACTTGGTGAATCTGGTCCTTACCTGGTCCTCATCCGGAACTCGTAACTCTGGTCACCACCGGGGACTCACCTGGACCTGCTTACTGTGTTCCACACCTGGGCCTCAAGTAGACCTGTTGACCATGGTCCCCAAGTTGGCCTCAGATGGACCTGTTGTCTCTGATCCCCACCTGGGCCTCACGTGTACCTGGTAACTCTGGTCCTCACCTGGGCCTCATCTTGACCTAGTGACTCTGGTCCCCACCTTTGCTTCACCTGGATCTGGTGACTCTGGTCCCCACCGGAACTTCACCTGGATCTGGTGACTCTGGTCCCCACCTGGACCTCTCTTGGACCTGGTGACTCTCTTTCCAACATGGACCTCACATGGATCTGGTGACTCTGGTCCTCAGTTTGGCCTCACATGGACCTGGTGTCTCTCGTCCCCACTTTGACCTAACTCAGAACTGCTGAATCTTGCCCCACCTAGGCCGCACAAAGACCTGGTGACTCTTGTCCCCAGGTATGCCTCAATTCGACCTGATGAATCTCGCCCTCACGTGGGCCTCACATGGACCTGGGACTCAGCTGGATAGAGTGGCTCTGGTTCCCACAAGGGGCTCACCTGATACTGGTGACTGTGGTCTTATCCTATGCCTCACTAGGACCTAGTGATTCTGTTCGCCATCTGGGTCTGCATGGCCCTAGTGACTCTGGGCTCACCCAGGCATCATTGGGAACTGGATACTCTATTGCACTCCTCGGCCTCATTTTGACGAGGGACCTCTGGTCCCATTCTGGGCCTCAAATAAACTTGTTACTCTGGTTCCCCCTCTGGGCCTCACCCTTAGGTGGTGACTCTGGTCACCCATTGGTCTTCACATGGACCTGGTGAATCTGGTCCTTCGCTGGTCCGCACCTGGATGTGGTGACTGGTCGCCACCTGGGCCTCACCTGGACATGGTGAATCCTGTTGCCACCTGTGCCTCACCTGGACCTTGTGACTGTGGTCCCACCTGGACCTCACCTGGATCGGTTGGCTCTGGTTCCCATATGGGGCTCTCCTGGACCTGGTTCCTGTGGTCTCCATCTCGCCTCACCTGGAACACAATGACTCTGATCCATATTTGGGCCTGTCCTGGACCTGTTGACTCAGGTCCTTACCTGGGCATCATTGGGACCTGGATACTCTCTTATATACCTGGGACTCACCTGGCCCTGGTGACTATGGTCCCACCTGGGCCTCACCTTGACAAGGTGACTGGTTCCCACAGGGACCTCACCTGGAACTGGTGACTCAGGTCCTCATTTGGGCATTATGGGACCTTTTTTCTCAGTTCCACAACGGGGCCTCACCTGAAACTAGTGATTCTCGTCCCCCTCTGGGCCTCACCCTGACGTGGTGATTCTTGTCCCCACCTGGATATCACCAGAACCGGGTGACTCTGGTCCCCCTCTGGGACTCACTCAGAGCTGGGGACACTGGTACTCAACTGGACGTCAACAGGACCTGGTGAATCTAGTCCTCATTTAGGCCTCTTCTGTACCTTCTGACTCTTTTCCCACTTGGCATCAATGGGATATTGTTACTCTGTTCCCCACATGGACATCAACTGGACATGATACCTTTGCTCCACACTTTGGCCTCAAATGATCCTGATGACTCTGGTCCCCCCACCGAGGCCTCAATCTGGACCTGGTGACTATGGTCCCCAACTGGGTCTCACGTGGACCTGGTGACTCTCGTTCCCAAATGAACCACACCTGGACCTGGTGAATGTGGTTTTCTTGTACACTCACATTTACCTGGTGACTCCAGTCCCCACTAGGGACTCACCTGGATCTGGTGACTCTGGCCTGCAGGTTGGCCTCACCTGGACTGGAGAGTGGGGTTGCCACCTGCGCCTCACCCATACCTGGTGACTCAGTTCCACACGTGGGCCTCGTGGACCTGGTGAATCTCGTCCTTACCTGGTCCTCTCCCAGACCCGGGGACTCTGGTCACCACCTCGCCTCACCTGGACCTGGTGAATCTGGTCCCCATCTGGGCCTCACCCAGTCCTCGTGACTTTGTTCTCCACCTGGACCTGATTGCTGTGGACTCCTTCTTGGCCTCACCTGGAACTGGTGACTCTGATCCTGTCTGCGCGTCACCCAGACCTGGTGACTCTGGTCCTCACCTGTGGACAATTATGACCTGGATACTCTGTTCCACATGTGTGCCTCACGTGGACATGATAACTCTGGATCCCCTCTGGACCTCACCCTGATATGGTGACTCTGGTCCCCATGTGGATGTCACCTAGACCAGGTGAATCTGGTACCCCTCTAGGACTCAACTTGACCTGGTGACTCTGGGCCTCAACTGGGCCTCACCGGGACCTAGGGAACATGCTCCCCACGTGCACCTCATCTGGACCTGTTGACTCTGGTTCTACCTGGGCATCATCGGGAAATGGTTACACTATTCCCCTCTGGGACTGACCTGATCCTGGTAACTCTGGTCCTGACTTTGGCCTCTTCTCTACCAGGTGAATCTGGGTCAACCTGGGTCTCACCAGTAACTGGTGACTCTGATCCTAAGCATGGCCTCACCTGACCTGGTGACTGTGGTTCCCATTGGGACCTCACCTGGTCCTCATGTCTTTTGTCTCACCTGGGCCTCACCAGGACTTGGTGTCTCTCGTACCCACCTGGGTAGCATCAGGATATGGTTACACTGTTCACTAACAGTGACCCAGCCGGACCTATTATCTCTGGTCTTCACCTCGCAACACCTGGACATGGTGACACTGGTTCCCACCTGGGTCTCACCTGGACATGGTGAGTCGGATCCCCAGAGGGTCCTCACCTCTAACTGGTGATTCTCGTTCCCACATGGACATCATGTGGACCTGGTGGCTGCAGTGTTTCTAGCTTCTCATGTACCTCGTGACTCTGGTCCCCACCAGGGCCTCACCGGGACCTGGTGAGTGTGGTTGCCATCTGCACCTCACCTGGACCTGGCGATTCTGGTCTGCACCCGAGACTACCCTGGATCTGGTGACTGGTCGCCAGCTGGGCCTCACCTGGACTTGGTGAATCCTGTTGCCACCTGCGCCTCACCTGGACCATGTGACTGTGGTCCCACCTAGACCTCACCTGGCTCTGGTGGCTCTGGTTCCCATATGGGGCTCTCCTGGACCAGGTTCCTGTGGTCTTCATCTGGCCTCACCTGGAACACAATGACTCTGATACATATTTGGACCTCTCCTGGACCTGTTGACTCTGGTCCTTACATGGGCATCATTGGGACCTGGATACTCTCTTATATACCTAGGCCTCTCTTGGATCTGGTGACTGTGGTCCCACCTAGGCCTCACCTGGACGAGGTGACTGGCTTCCAAGGGAACTCACCTGGACCTGGTGACTCAGGTCCTCTTATGGGCATCATGGAACCTGGTTTCTCAGTTCCACATCGGGGCCTCACCTGGACCTAGTGATTCTCGTCCCCCTCTGGGCCTCACCCTGACGTGGTGAGTCTGGTTCCCACCTGGATATCACCAGAACCGGGTGACTCTGTTCCACCTCTGGGACTCACCCGGAGCTGGGGACACTGGTCCTCAACTGGGCCTCAACAGGACCTGGTGTATCTACTCCTCACTTAGGCCTCGTCTGGACATTGTGACTCTTTTCCCACCTGTCATCAATGGGACATGGTTACTCTGTTCCCCACCTGGGCCTCGCTTGGACATGATAACTTTGCTCCACACTTTGGCCTCAACTCATCCTGATGACTCTGGTCCCCCCACCTAGGCCTCAATCTGGACCTGGTGACTGTAGTCCCCACCAGGGCCTTACCTGTACCTGGTGACACTCGTTCCCACATGAAACACACCTGGACCAGGTGACTGTGGTGTTCTTGTAGACTCACATTTACCTGGTGACTCCGGTCCCATTAGGGCCTCACCTGGTTCTGGTGACTCTGGCTTGCAGGTTGGCCTCACCTGGACCTGGTGAGTGGGGTTGCTACCTGGGCCTCACCCATACCTGGTGTTACTTACCCACCTGGGCGTCTTGGACCTGGTGATTCTGATCCTTACCTGGTCCTCTCCAAGACCCGGGGACTCTGGTCCCCAACTGGGCCTCACCTAGACCTGGTGAATCCGGTCATCATCTGGGACTCACCCAGTCCTGGTGACTTTGTTCCCCACCTGGACCTGATTGCTGTGGACTCTTTTTGGCCTCACCTAAAAATGGTGACTCTGATCTTTTCTGCGCGTCCCCCAAACCTGGTGACTCTGTTCCTCACCTGGGCATCATCGGGACATGGTTCCACTGCATGAACTGCAGGTTGGCCTCACCTGGACCTGGTAATTCTGGTCTCTACCTGGGCATCATAGGGATATGGTTCCACTACATGGCATGCAGGTTAGACTCACCACGACCTCATGACTCTGGGCCCTCCCTGGGCATCATCGGGACATGGTTCCCCTGCATGGCCTGCAGGTTGGCCTCATTTGGACCTGGTGACTCTGGTCCCTACCTGGGCATCTTCGGGACATGGTTCCCCTGCATGGCCTGCAGATTGGCCTCACCTGGACCTGGTAACTCTGGTCCCTACCTGGGCATCATCGGGACATGGTTCCCCTCCATGACCTGCAGGTTGGCCTCACCTGGACCTGGTAACTCTGGTCCCTACCTGGGCATCATCGGGACATGGTTCCTCTGCATGGCCTGCAGGTTGGCCTCACCTGGACCTGGTGAGTGGGGTTGTCACCTGGGCCTCACCCATGCCTGGTGACACAGGTCCCCACGTGGGCCTCACTTGGACCTGGTGAATCTGGTCTTTACCTTGTCCTCACCCGGAACTTGTAACTCTGGTCACCACCTGGGAATCATCTGGACCTGGTGAATCTGGTCCCCATCTGGGCCTCATCCAGTCCTGGTGACTTTGTTCCCCACCTAGACCTGATTGCTGTGGACTCCTTCTTGGCCTCACCTGGTATTGGTGACTCTGAACCTAACTGGGCCTCACCCAGATCTGGTGACTCTGGTCCTCACCTGTGGACCATTATGACCTGGATACTCTGCTCCACACCTGTGCCTCACCTGGACATGATGACTCTGGATCCCCTCTGGGCCTCAGCCTGACATGATGACTCTGGTCCCCATCTGGATGTCACCTAGACCAGGTGAATCTGGTACCCCTCTAGGCCTCAACTTGACCTGGTGACTCTGGTACTCAACTGGGCCTCACCGGGACCTAGTGAACATGCTCCCCACCTGCGCGTCATCTGGTCCTGGTGACTCTGTTTCTACCTGGGCATCATCGGGACATGGTTACTCTATTCCCCACTGGGACTGAACTGATCCTGGTAACTCTGGTCCTGCCTTTGGCCTCTTCTGTACCATTTGACTCTGGATCCACCTGGGCCTCACCTGTAACTGGTGCCTCTGATCCTAAGCATGGCCTCCCCTGACCTGGTGACTGTGGTTCCCATCGGGACCTCACCTGGACCTCATGTCTCTGGTCCCACCTGGACCTCACCAGGACCTGGCCCAGAGTCAGCAAGTCCAGGTGAGGCTGACATGATGACTCTGGTCCCCATCTGGATGTCACCTAGACCAGGTGAATCTGGACCCCTCTATGCCTCAACTAGAACTGGTGACTCTTGTCCTCAACTTGGCCTCACCGGGACCTAGTGAATATGCTCCCCACCTGCGCCTCATCTGGACCTGGTGACTCTGGTTCTTCCTGGGCATCATCGGGACATGGTTACTCTATTCCCCACTGGGACTGACCTGATCCTGGTAACTCTTGTCCTGACTTTGGCCTCTTCTGTACCAGGTGACTCTGGCTCAACCTGTGCCTCACCTGTAACTGGTGACTCTGATCCTAAGCATGGTTTCACCTACCTGCTGACTGCGGTTCCCATCGGGACCTCACCTGGACCTCATGTCTCGCGTGCCTCTTGGGCCTCACCAGGACCTGGTGTCTCTGGTAACCATCTATGTAGCATCAGGTTATGGTGACACTGTTCACTATCAGGGACTCTGGTCCCCATCTGGATGTCACCTGGATCAGGTGATTCTGGTACCCCTCTAGGCCTCAACCAGATCTGGTGAGTCTGGTCCTCAACTGGGCCTCACATGGGCCTAGTGAATATGCTCCATCTGGGCCTCATTTGGAACTGGTTACTCTGGTCCCTACCTGGGAATCATCGGGATATGGTTCCACTGCATGGCCTACAGGTTGGCCTCACCTGGACCTGGTAACTCTGTTCCCTCCACGGGCATCTTCGGTACACGATTCCTCTGCATTGCCTGCAGGTTGGACTCACCTTGACCTGGTGAGTGGGTTTGCTACCTGGGCCTCACCCATACCTGGTGACACAGGTCCCCACGTGGGCCTCACATGGACCTGGTGAATCTGGTCCTTACCTGGTCCTCATCCGGAACTGGTAACTCTGGTCATCACCTGGGAATCACCTGGATCTTGTGAATCTGTTCCCAATCTGGTCCTCACCCAGTCCTGGTGACTTTGTTCCCCACCTGGACCTGATTGCTGTGGACACATTCTTGGCCTCACCTGGAACTGGTGACTCTGTTCCTAACTGGGCCTCACCCAGATCTGGTGACTCTGGTCCTCAACTGTGGATCATTAAGACCTGGATACTCTGTTGCACACCTGAGCCTCACCTGGACTTGATGACTCTGGAACCTCTCTGGGCCTCACCCTGAAATGGTGACTCTGGTCTCCATTTGGATGTCACCTAGACCAGGTGAATCTGGTACCCATCTAGGACTCAACTAGACCTGGTGACTCTCGTCCTCAATTGGCCTCACAGGGACCTAGTGAATATGCTCCCCACCTGCGCCAATCTGGACCTGGTGACTCTGGTTCTTCCTGGGCATCATCCTGAAATGGTTACTCTATTCCCCACTGGGACTGACCTGATCGTGGTGACTCTGGTCTTGACTTTGGCCTCTTCTGTACCAGGTGACTCTGGCTCAACCTGGGCCTCACCTGTAACTGGTGACTCTGATCCTAAGCATGGCCTCACCTGACGTGGTGACTGTGGTTCCCATCAGGACCTCACCTGGACCTCATGTCTCTGGGCCCACCTGGGCCTCAACAGGATATGGTGTCTCTGGTACCCGCCTGGGTAGCATCAGGATATGGTTACACTGTTCACTAACAGTGACCCAGCCGGACCGATTAACTCTGGTCTTCACCTGGGTCTCACCTGGGCATGGTGGGTCGGATCCCCACCTGGTCCTCACCTGTAACTGGTGATTCGCGTTCCCACATGGACATAATGTGGACATGATGGCTGCAGTGTTTCTAGCTTCTCATGTACCTCGTGGCTCGGGTCCCCACCAGGGCCTCACCAGGACCTGGTGAGTGTGGTTGCCACCTGCACCTCACATGGACCTGGTGATTCTGGTCTGCAACCGAGACTACCCTGGATCTGGTGACTGTGGTACCCACCTGGGCTTCACCTGGATTTGGGGACTCCGGTCCCCATATGGGCACACCAGGCTCTGTTGACCATGATCCTCAACTGGGCAAAATTGGGACCCGGTGACTGTGTTCCACAACTGGACCTCACCTGGACCAGGTGACTCTGGTCCCCCTCTGGGTCTCACCATGCCCTAGTGACTGTGAACCCCACTTTGGCCTCACTTGGACCTGCTGACCTTGGTTGCCACCTGCGCCTGACCTCGAGCTGTTGACTCTGATTCTTTCAAGGGCCTCCCCTGTACCTGGTGTTCCTGGTCCCCACCTGGGCCTCACCTGGACGTGGTGACTCTTGTTACCACCGGGGACTCACCTGGACCAGCTTACTGTGTTCCACACCTGGGCCTCAAGTAGACCTGTTGACCATGGTCCCCAAGCCGGCCTCACATGGACCTGTTGCCTCTGATCCCCATCGGGGCCTCACGTGTACCTGGTAACTCTGGTCCTCACCTGGGCCTCATCTGGACCTAGTGACTCTGGTTCCCACCTGGGCTTCACCTGAAGCTGGTGACTCGGGTCCCCACCTGGACTTCACCTGGATCTGGTGACTCTGGTCCCCTCCTGGACCTCTCCTGGACCTCGTGACTCTCTTTCCAACATGGTTCTCCCCTGGATTTGGTGACTCCTCAGTTTGGCCTCCCCTGGACCTGGTGTCTCTCGTTCCCTCTGGTGACTCTGGTCCTCACCTGTGGACCATTATGACCTGGATACTCTGTTCCACACCTGAACCTCACCTGGACATGATGACTCTGAATGCCCTCTGGGCCTCACCATGACATGGTGACTCTGGTCCCCATCTGGATGTCCCCTAGACCAGGTGAATCTGGTACCCCTCTAGGCGTCAACTAGACCTGGTGACTCTGGTCCTCATCTGGGCCTCACCTGGACCTAGTGAATATTCTACCCACCTGCGCCTCGCTGGACCTGGTGACTCTGACTCTACCTGGGCATCATTGGGACATGGTTACTGTATTACCCACTGGGACTGACCTGATCCTGGTAACTCTGGTCCTGACTTTGGCCTCTTCTGTACCAGGTGACTCTGGCTCCACCTGGGCCTCACCTGTACCTGGTAACTCTGATCCTAAGCATGGGCTCACCTGACCCGGTGACTGTGGTTCCCATCGGGACCTCACTTGGACCTCATGTCTCCGGTTACACCTGGGCCTCATCAGGGCCTGGTGTCTCTGGTACCCACCTGGGTAGCATCAGCATATGGTTACACTGTTCACTAACACTCATCCAGCCGGACCTAATAACTCTGGTCTTCACCTGGGGCACACGCGGACATGGTGACACTGGTTCCCACCTGGGTCTCACCTGGACATGGTGAGTCGGATCCCCACCTGGTCCTCACCTGTAACTGGTGATTTTCATTCCCACATGGACATCATGTGAACCTGGTGGCTGCAGTGTTTCTAGCTTGTCATGTACGTCGTGTCTCTGGTCCCCACCGGGGCCTCTCCGGACCGGGTGAGTGTGGTTGCCACCTGCACCTCACATGGACCTGGTGATCTGGGCCTCACCCAGTCCTGGTGACTTTGTTCCCCACCTGGACCTGATTGCTGTGGACTCTTTCTTAGCCTCACCTGGAACTGGTGACTCTGATCCTATCTGCGCGTCACCCAGACCTGGTGACTCTGGTCCTCACCTGGGCATCATTGGTACCTGGTGACTCTGTTCTGCACCTGAGCCTCAACTGGACATGCTGACTCTGGAACCTCTCTGGGCCTCACCCTGCCTTGGTGACTCTGGTACCCATCTGGATGTCTCCTGGACCAGGTGATTCTGGTACCGCTCTAGGCCTCAAACAGTTCTGGTGAACCTGGTCCTCAACTGGGCCTCACCTGGACCTAGTGAATATGCTCCATCTGGGACTCATTTGGACCTGGTGACTCTGGTACCTACCTGGGCATCATAGGGATATGGTTCCAATGCATGGATTGCAGGTTGGCCTCACCTGGACCTGGTAACTCTGGTCCCTACCTGGGCATAATCGGGACATGGTTCCACTGCATGGCTTGCAGGTTGGCCTCACCTGGACCTGGTGAGTGGGGTTGCCAATTGTGCCTCACCCATACCTGGTGACACAGGTCCCCACGTGGGCCTCAATTGGACCTGGTGAATCTGGTCCTTACCTGGTCCTTCCCCAAACTGGTAACTCTGGTCACCACCTGGGAATCACCTGGGCCTGGTGAATCTGGTCCCCATCTAGGCCTCACCGAGTCCTGGTGACTTTGTTCCCCACAGGGACCTGATTGTTGTGGACGACTTCTTGGCCTCAACTGGGACTAGTGACTCTGAACCTAACTGGGCCTCACCCAGATCTGGTGACTCTGGTCCTCACCTGTGGACCATTAACCTGGATACTCTGTTCCACACCTGAGCCTCACCTGGACATGAAGACTCTGGATCCCCTCTGGGCCTCACCCTGACATGGTGACTCCAGTCCCCATCTGGATGTCACTTAGACCAGGTGAATCTTGTACCCCTCTAGGCCTCAACTACACCTGGTGACTCTGGTCCTCAACTGGGCCTCACCGGGACCTAGAGAATATGCTCCCCACCAGCGCCTCATCTGGACCTGGTGACTCTGGTTCTACCTGGTCATCATCGGGACATGGTTACAGTATTCCCCACTGGGACTGACCTGATCCTGGTAACTCTGGTCCGGACTTTGGCCTGTTCTGTACCAGGTGACTCTGGCTCCACCTGGGCCTCATCTGTAACTGGTGACTCTGATCCTAAGCATGGCCTCACCTGACTTTCTGACTGTGGTTCCCATCGGGACCTCACCTGGACTTCATGTCTCTAGTCGCACCTGGGCCTCACCAGGACCTGGTGTCTCTGGTACTCACCTGGGTGGCATCAGGATATCGTTACACTCTTCACTATCAGTGACACAGCGGGACGTATTAACTCTGGTCTTCACCTGGGCCACACCTGGATGTGGTGACACTGGTTCCCACATGGGTCTCACCTGGACATTGTGAATCGGAACCCCACCTGGGCCTCATTTGTAACTGGTGATTCTCGTTCCCACATGGACACCATGTCGACCTGCTGGCTGCAGTGTTTCTAGCTTCTCATGTACCTCGTGACTCTGGTCCCCACCAGGGCCTCACCGGGACCTGGTGAGTGTGGTTGCCACCTGCACCTCACCTGCAGCTGGTGATTCTGGTCTGCACCTGAGACTACCCTGGATCTGGTGACTGTGGTCCCCACCTGGGCTTCACCTGGATTTGGGGACTCCGGTCCCCATCTGGGCCTCAACTGGCCCTGTTGACCATGGTCCTCACTGGGCAAAATTGGGACCCGGTGACTGAGTTCCACAACTGGACCTCACAGGACCAGGTGACTCTGGTCCCCCTCTGGGTCTCACCGTGCCCTAGTGACTGTGAACACCGCTTTGGCCTGACTTGGACCTGCTGACCCTGGTTGCCACCTGCGCCTGACCTCTAACTGTTGACTCTGGTTCTCTCAAGGGCCTCCCCTGTACCTGGTGATCCTGGTCCGCAACTGGGCCCCACCTGAACGTGGTGACCCTTGTCACCACGGGGGACTCACCAGGACGTGCTTACTGTGTTCCACACCTGGGCCTCAAGTAGACCTGTTGACCATGGTCCCCAAGTTGGCCTCACATAGACCTGTTTCCTCTGATCCCCACCGGGGCCTCACGTGTACCTGGTAATCCTGGTCCTCACCTGGGCCTCATCTGGACCTAGTGACTCTGGTCCCCACCTGGGCTTCACCTGGATCTGGTGACTCTGGTCCCCACCTGGAACTCACCTGGATCTGGTGACTCTGGTCCTCAGTTTGGCCTCACCTGGACCTGGTGTCTCTCGTCCCCACTTTGACCTAACTCAGAACTGCTGAATCTTGACCCACCTAGGCCGCACGCAGACCTGGTGACTCTTGTCCCCAGCTCTGCCTCAATTCGACCTGATGAATCTACTCCTCACGTTGGCCTCACATGGACCTGGGACTCAGCTGGATAGAGTGGCTCTGGTTCCCACAAGGGGCTCACATGATACTGGTGACTGTGGTCCCACCTGGGCCTCACCTGGACGAGGTGACTGGTTCCCACAGGGACCTCACCTGGACCTGGTGACTCAGGTCCTCATATGGACATCATGGGAACCTGGTTTCTCAGTTCCACATCGGGACCTAAGCTGGACCTAGTGATTCTCGTCCCATTATGGTCCTCACCCTGACGGGGTGACTCTGGTCCCCACCTGGATATCACCAGAACCGGGTGATTCTGGTCCCCCTCTGGGACTCACCCGGAGCTGGGGACACTGGTCCTCAACTGGGCCTCAACAGGACCTGGTGAATCTGCTCCTCACTTAGGCCTCGTCTAGATCTTGTGACTCTTTTCCCACCTGGCATCAATGGGACATGGTTAGTCTGTTCCACACCTGGGCCTCACCTGGACATGATAACTTTGCTCCACATTTTGGCCTCAACTAGTCCTGATGACTCTGATCCCCCGACCTAGGCGTCAATCTGGACATGATTGCTGTGGACTCCTTCTTAGCCTCAACTGGAACTGGTGAATCTGATCCAGATTGAGGATCCCCAATCTGGGCCTCACCTGGCCCTGTTAACCATGGTCCTCAACTGGCAAAATTGGGACCCGGTGACTGTGTTCCACCCCTGGACCTCACCTGGACCAGGTGACTCTGGTCCCCCTCTGGGTCTCACCATGCCCTAGTGACTGTGAACCCGACTTTGGCCAGACTTGGACTTGCTGACCCAGGTTGACACCTGCGCCTGACCTCGAACTCTTGACTCTGGTTCATTCAAGGGCTTCCCCTGTGCCTGGTGATCTTGGTCCCCCTCTGGGACTCACCTGGACGTGGTGACCCTTGTCACCACCGGGGACTCACCTGGACCTGGTTACTGTGTTCCACACTTGGGCCTCAAGTAGTCCTGTTGAGCATGGTACCGAAGCCTGCCTCATATGGACCTGTTTCCACTGAATCCCACCGGGGCATCACGTGTACCTGGTAACACTGGTCCTCACTTGGGCCTCATCTGGACCTAGTGACTCTGGTCCCCACCTTGGCTTCACCTGGATCTGGTGACTCTGGTCCTCAACTGGGCCTCACGTGGACCTATTGAATATGCTCCATCTGGGCCTCATTTGGACTTGGTGACTCTCTTCCCTACCTGGGCATCATCGGGACATGGTTCCACTGCATGGCCTTTAGGTTGGCCGCCCCTGGACCTGGTAACTGTGGTTCTACCTGGGCATCATCGGGACGTGGTTACTCTATTCCCAGTGGGACTGACTTGATCGTGGTGACTCTGGTCCTGACTTTCGCCTCTTCAGTGCCATGTGACTCTGGCTCCCCCTGGACCTCACCTGTAAGTGGTGACTCTGATCCTAAGCATGGCCTCACCTGACCTGGTGACTGTGGTTTCCATCGGTACCTCACCTGGTCCTCATGTCTCTGGTCCCAACTGGGACACACCAGGACCTTGTATCTGGTACACACCTGAGTAGCATCAGGATATGGTTACATTGTTCACTAACAGTGACCCGGCCGGACCTATTAACTCTCGTCTTCACCTGGTCCACACTTGGACATGGTGACACTGGTTCCCACCAGGGTCTCACCTGGACATGGTGACTCAGATCCCCACCTGGTCCTCACTTGTAACTTGTAATTCTCGTTCCCACATGGACATCATGTGGACCTGGTGGCTGCAGTGTTTCTAGCATCTCATGTACCTCGTGACTCTGGTCCCCACCAGGGCCTCACCCGGAATTGGTGAGTGTGGTTGCCACCTGCACCTCACCAGGACCTGGTGATTCTGGTCTCCACCTGAGACTACAATGGATCTGGTGACTGTGGTCCCCACCTGGGCTTCACCTGAATTTGGAGACTCCGGTCCCCATCTGGGCCTCACCTGGCCCTGTTGACCATGGTCCTCAACTGGGCAAAATTGGGACCCGGTGACTCTGTTCCACAACTGGATCTCACCTGGACAAGGTGACTCTGGTCATCCTCTGGGTCTCACTGTGCCCTAGTGACTGTGAACCCCACTTTGGCCTGACTTGGACCTGCTGACCTTGGTTGCCACCTGCGCCTGACCTCGAATGTTGACTCTGGTTCTCTCAAGGGCCTCCCCTGTACCTGGTGATCCTGGTCCCCCATTGGGCCTCAACTGGACGTGGTGACTCTTGTCACCACCGGGGACTCACCTGGACATGATTACTGTGTTCCACACCTGGGCATCAGGTAGACTTGTTGACCATGGTCCCCAAGCCGGGCTCACGTGGACTTTTGGCTCTGATCCCCGCCAAGGGCTCACGTGTATCTGGTAACTCTGATCCTCACCTGGGCCTAATCAGGACCTAGTGACTCTGGTCCCCACCTGGGTTTCACATGGATCTGGTGAATCTGGTCCCCACCTGGACTTCACCTGGATCTGGTGACTCTGGTCCCCACCTGGACCTCTCCTGGACCTGGTGACTCTCTTTCAAACATGGACCTCACCTGGATCTGGTGACTCTGGTCCTCAGTTTGGCCTCACCTGGACCTGGTGTCTCTCGTCCCCACTTTGACCTAACTCAGAACTGCTGAATCTTGCCCCACCTAGCCCGCACCCAGACCTGGTGACTCTTGTCCCGAACTATGCCTTATCGACCTGATGCATCTGGTCCTGACGTGGGGCTCACATGGACCTGGGACACAGCTGGATAGAGTGGCCTTGGTTCCCACAAGGGGCACACCTGATACTGGTGATTGTGGTCTTATTCTATGCCTCATCAGGACCTAGTGATTCTGTTCCCCATCTGAGCCTGCATGGCCATAGTGACTCTGGTCCTCACCCAGGCATCATTGGGACCTGGATACTCTATGCCACACCTGGGCCTAGTTTGACCAGGGATCTCTGGTCCCATTCTGGCCTCAAACTAAACTGGTTACTCTGGTTCCCCTCTGTGCCTCACCCTTACCTGGTGACTCTGGTCACCCCTTGGGGTTCACTTGGGCCTCGTGAATCTGGTCCTTAGCTTGTCCGCAACTGGCCCTGGTGACAGGTCACCACGTGGGCCTCACCTGGACTTGGTGAATCCTGTTGCCACCAGCGCCTCACCTGGACCTTGTGACTGTGGTCCCTCCTGGACCTCACCTGGATCTGGTGGCTCTGGTTCCCATATGGGGCTCTCCTGGATCTGTTCCCTGTGGTCTCCCTCTGGCCTCACTTGGAACACAATGACTCTGATCTATATTTGGGCCTCTCCTGGACCTGTTGACTCTGGTCCTTACCTGGGCATCATTGGGACCTGGATACTCTCTTATATACCTGGGCCTCACCGGGACCTTGTGACTGTGGTCCCACCTGGGCCTCACCTGGACGGGGTGACTGGTTCCCACAGAGACATCACCTGGACCTGGTGACTCAGGTCCTCATATGGGCAGCTTGGGACCTGGTTTCACAGTTCCACATCGGGGCCTCACCTGGACCTAGTGATTCTCGTCCCCCTCTGGGCCTCACCCTGACTTGTGACACTGGTCCCCACCTGGATATCACCAGAACCGGGTGACACACCCGGAGCTGGGGACACTGGTCCTCAGCTGGGCCTCAACAGGACCTGGTGAATCTACTCCAATCTTAGGCTTCGTCTGCACCTTGTGACTCTTTTCCCACCTGGCATCAATGGGACATGGTTACTCTGTTCCCCACCTGGCCCCACCTGGACATGATAACTTTTCTGCACACTTTGGCCTCAACTGGTCCTGATGACTCCCGTCCCCAAACCTAGGCCTCAATCTGGACCTGGTGACTGTCGTCCCCAACTGGGTCTCAGCTGGACCTGGTGACTTCCATTCCCACATGAACCACACCTGGATCTGGTGACTGTGGTGTTCTTGTAGACTCACTTTTACCTTGAATCCCGTCCCCACTAGGGCCTCACCTGGATCTGGTGACTCTGGCCTGCAGGCTGGCCTCACCTGGACCTGGTGAGTGGGCTTACCACTTGGGCCTCACCCATACATGGTGACACCGGTCCCCACGTAGGCCCCAGTATCTTGGTGAATCTCGTCCTTACCTGTTCCTCAACCGGACCTGGTAACCCTAGTCACCACCTGGGAATCACCTGGACCTGGTGTATCTGGCCCCATCTGGGCCTCACCCAGTCCTGGTGACTTTGTTCCCCACCTGGACCTGATTGCTGTGGACTCCTTCTTGGCCTCAACTGGATTTGGTGACTCTGATCCTAACTGGGCCTCACCAAGATCTCGTGATTCTGGTCCTCACCTGTGGACCATTATGACCTGGATACTCTGTTCCACACCTGAGCCTCACCTGGACATGATGACTCTGGATCCCTTCGGGGCCTCACCCTGACATGGTGACTCTGGTCCCCATCTGGATGTCACCTAGACCAGGTGAATCTGTTACCCCTCAAGGGCTCAAATATACCTGGTGACACTGGTCCTCAAATGGGTCACCGAGACCTAGTGAATATGCTCCCCACCTGCGCCTCATCTGGAGCTGGTGACGCTGGGTCTACCTGGGCATCATCGGAACATAGTTACTCTGTTCCCCACTGGGACTGACCTGATCCTGGTAACTCTGGTCCTGACTTTGGCCTCTTCTGTACCAGGTGACTCTGGCTCCACCTGGGCCTCACCTGTAACTGGTGACTCTGATCCTAAGCATGGCCTCACCTGACCTGGTGACTGTGGTTCCCATCGGGAACTCACCTGGACCTCATGTATCTGGTACCACCTGGGCCTCACCAGGACCTGGTGTCTCTGGTACCCACCTGGGTAGCATCAGGATATGGTTACACTGTACACTAACAGTGACCCAGCCGGACCTATCAACTCTGGTCCTCACCTGGGCCACTCTTGCACATGGTGACACTCGTTCCCACCTGTGTCTCACCTGGAAATTGTGAGTCAGATCCCCACCTGGTCCTAACCTGTCACTGGTGATTCTCGTTCCCACATGGATATCATGTGGACCTGGTGGCTGCAGTGTTTCTAGTTTGTCATGTACCTCGTGACTCTGGTCCCCACCAGGGCCTCACCGGGACCTGGTGAGAGTGGTTGCCAACTGCACCTCACCTGGACCTGCTGATTCTGGTCTGCACCTGAGAGTACCCTGGATCTGGTGACTGTTGTCCCCAGCTGGGCTTCACCTGGATTTGGGGACACCGGTCCCCATCTTGGCCTCACCTGGCCCTTTTGACCATGGTCCTCAACTGGGCAAAATTGGGACGTGGTGACTGTGTTCCACAACTGAACCTCACCTGGACCACGTGACTCTGGTGCCGCTCTGGGTCTCACCATGCCCTAGTTACTGTGAACCCCACTTTTGCCTGATTTGGACCTGCTGACCCTGGCTGAAACCTGCACCTGACCTCGAACTGTTGACTCTGGTTCTTTCAAGGGCCTCCCCTGTACCTGGTGATCCTGGTCCGCAACTGGGTCTCACCTGGACGTGGTGACCCTTGTCACCACTGTGGACTCACCTGGACCTGCTTACTGTGTTCCACACCTGGGCCTCAAGTAGACCTGTTGACCATGGTCCCCAAGCCGGCCTCACATGGACCTGTTGCCTCTGATCCCCACCGGGGCCGCACGTGTACTTGGTAACTCTGGTCCTCACCTGGGCCTCATCTGGACCTAGTGACTCTGGTCCCCACCTGTGCTTCACCTGGATCTGGTGACTCGGGTCCCCACCTGGACCTCACCTGGATCTGGTGACTCTGGTCCTCAGTTTGGCCTCACCAGGACCTGGTGTCTCTCGTCCCCACTTTGACCTAACTCAGAACTGCTGAATCTTGCCCCACCTAGGCCGCATCCAGACCTGGTGACTCTTGTCCCCAGCTATGCCTCAATTCGACCTGATGAATCTGGTCCTCACGTGGGCCTCACATGGACCTGGGACTCACCTGGATAGAGTGTCTTTGGTTCCCACAAGGGGTTCACCTGATACTGTTGACTGTGGTCTTATTCTATGCCTCACCAGGACCTAGTGATTCTGTTCCCCATCTGGGCCTGCATGGCCCTAGTGAATCTGTTCCTCACCCAGTCATCATTGGTACCTGGATACTCTATTCTACAACTGGGCCTCACTTTGTCCAGGGACCTCTGGTCCCATTCTGGTCCTTAAACTAAACTGGTTACTCTGGTTCCCGCTCTGGTCCTCACCCTTACCTGGTGACTCTGGTCACCCCTTGCGCTTCACTTGGGCCTGGTGAATCTGGTCCTTAGCTGGTCCGCACCTGGATCTGCTGACTGGTCGTCACCTGGACCCCACGTGTACTTGGTGAATCCTCTTGCCACCTGCGCCTCACCTGGACCTTGTGACTGTGGTCCCACCTGGACCTCAATTGGATCTGGTGGCTCTGGTTCCCACATGGGGCTCTCCTGGACCTGGTTCCTGTGGTCTCCATCTGGCCTCACCTGGAACACAATGACTGTGATCCATATTTGGGCCTCTCCTGGACCTGTTGACTCTGGTCCTTACCTGGGCATCATTGGGACCTGGATACTCTCTTAAATACCTGGGCCAAACCTTGACCTGGTGACTGTGGTCCCACCTGGGCCTCACCTGGACGAGGTGACTGGTTCCCACAAGGACCTCACCTGGACCTGGTGACTCAGGTCCTCATATGGGCATCATGGGACCTGGTTTCTCAGTTCCACATCGGGACCTAACCTGGACCTAGTGATTCTCGTCCCATTATGGTCCTCACCCTGACGTGGTGACTCTGGTCCCCACCTGGATATCACCAGAACCGGGTGACGCTGGTCCCCCTCTGGGACTCACCCGGAGCTGGGGACACTGGTCCTCAACTGGGCCTCAACACGACCTGGTGAATCTACTCCTCACTTAGGCCTCGTCTGGACCTTGTGACTCTTTTCCCACCTGGCATCAATGGGACATGATTAGTCTGTTCCCCACCTGGGCCTCACCTGGACATGAGAACTTTGCTCCACACTTTGGCCTCAACTGGTCCTGATGACTCTGGTCACCCGACCTAGGCGTCAAACTGGACCTGATTGCTGTGGACTCCTTCTTAGCCTCAACAGGAAATGGTGACTCTGATCCAGATTGAAGATCCCCAATCTGGGCCTCACCTGGCCTTGTCAACCATGGTCCTCAACTCGCAAAATTGGGACCCGGTGACTGTGTTCCACCCCTGGACCTCACTTGGACCAGGTGACTCTGGTCCCCCTCTGGGTCTCACCGTGCCCTAGTGAGTGTGAAACCCACTTTGGCCTGACTTGGACCTACTGACCCTGGTTGACACCTGCTCCTGACCTTGAACTGTTGACTGGTTCATTCAAGGACTTCCCCTGTACATGGTGATCCTGGTCCCCCCCTGTGACTCACCTGGACGTGGTGACTCTTGTCACCACCGGGGACTCACCTGGACCTGGTTACTGTGTTCCACACCTGGGCCTCAAGTAGACCTGTTGACCATGGTACCGAAGCCGGCCTCATATGGACCTGTTGCCTCTGATTCCCACCGGGGCTTCACGTGTACCTGGTAAACCTGGTCCTCACTTGGGCCTCATCTGGACCTAGTGATTCTGGTCCCCACCTTGGCTTCACCTGGATCTGGTGACTCTGGTCCTCAGTTTGGCCTCACCTGTACCTGGTGACTCAGGTCCTCATTTTGGCATTATGGGACCTTTTTTCTCAGTTCCACATCGGGGCCTCAACTGAAACTAGTGATTCTCGTCCCCCTCTGGGCCTCACGCTGACGTGGTGAGTCTTATCCCCACCTGGATATCACCAGAACCGGGTGACTCTGGTCCCCCTCTGGGACTCACCCGGAGCTGGGGACACTGGTGCTCAACTGGGCCTCAACAGGACCTGGTGAATCTAGTCCTCACTTAGGCCTCATCTGTACCTTGTGACTCTTTTCCCACCTGGCATCAATGTGACATGGTTACTCTGTTCCCCACCTAAACATCACCTGGACATGATAACTTTGCTCCACACTTTGGCCTCAACTTGTCCTGATCAATTTGTTCCCCCCACCTAGGCCTCAATCTGGACCTAGTGACTGTGGTCCCCACCTGGGTCTCACCTGGACCTGGTGACTCTCATTCCCACATGAACCACACCTGGACCTGGTGACTGTGGTTTTCTTGTAGACTCACATTTACCTGGTGACTCCGGTCCCCACTAGGGCCTCACCTGGATCTGGTGACTCTGGCCTGCAAGTTGGCCTCACCTGGACTTGGTGAGTGGGGTTGCCACCTGGGCCTCACCCATACCTGGTGACTCATTTTCACACGTGAGCCTCTTGGACCTGGTGAATCTCGTCCTTACCTGGTCCTCTCCCAGACCCGGGGACTCTGGTCACCACCTCGCCTCACCTGGACCTGGTGAATCTGGTCCCCATCTGGGCCTCACCCAGTCCTGGTGACTTTGTTCCCCACCTGGATCTGATTGCTGTGGACTCTTTCTTGGCCTCACCTGGACCTGGTGACTCTGATCCTACCTGCGCATTACCCAGACCTGGTGACTCTGGTCCTCACCTGGGCATCTTTGGTACCTGGTGACTCTGTTCCACACCTGAGCCTCACCTGGACATGATGACTCTGGAACCTCTCTGGGCCTCACCCTGACCTGGTGACTCTTGTCCCCATCTGGATGTCACCTGGACCAGGTGATTCTTGTACCCCTCTAATACTCAACCAGATCTGGTGACTCTGGACCTCAACTGGGCCTCACCTGGACCTAGTGAATATGCTCCCACTGGGCCTCATTTGGATCTGGTGACTCTGGTCACTTCCTGGGCATCATCGGGACATGGTTCAGCTGCATGGCCTTCAGGTTGGCCTCACCTGGACCTGGTAACTCTGGTCCCTACCTGGGCATCATCGGGACATGGTTCCTCTACATGGCCTGCAGGTTGGCCTCACCTGGACCTGGTGAGTGGGGTTGGCACCTGGGCCTCACCCATACATGGTGACACAGGTCCCCGTGGGCCCAGTATGACCTGGTGAATCTCGTCCTTACCTGGTCCTCACCCGCACCTGGTAACCCTGATCACCACCTGGGAATCACCTGGACCTGGTGAATCTGGTCCCCATCTGGGCCTCACCCAGTCCTGGTGACTTTGTTCCCCTCTGGACTGATTGCTGTGGACACCTTCTTGGCCTCAACTGGAAGTGGTGACTCTGATCCAACCTGGGCCTCACCCAGATCTGGTGACTCTGGTCCTCACCTGTGGACCATTATGACCTGGATACTCTGTTCCACACCTGAGCCTCACCTGGACATGATGACTCTGGATCCCCTCTGGGCCTCACCCTGACATGGTGACTCTGGTCCCCATCTGGATGTCACCTAGACTAGGTGAATCTTGTACCCCTCTAGGGCTCAAATAGACCTGGTGACACTGGTCCTCCACTGGGTGTCACCGAGACCTAGTGAATATGCTCCCCACCTGTGCCTCATCTGGACCTGGTGACGCTGGGTCTACCTGGGCATCATCGGGACATGGTTACTCTGTTTCCCACTGGGACTGACCTGATCCTGGTAACTCTGGTCCTTACTTTGGCCTCTTTTGTACCAGGTGACTCTGGCTCCACCTGGGCCTCACCTGTAACTGGTGACTCTGATCCAAAGCATGGCCTCTCCTGACCTGGTGACTGTGGTTCCCATCGGGACCTCACCTGGACCTCATGTATCTGTCCCACCTGGACCTCACCAGGACCTGGTGTCTCTGGTACACACCTGGGTAGCATCAGGATATGGTTACACTGTTCACTAACAGTGACCCAGCCGGACCTATTAACTCTGGTCTTCACCTGGGCCACACCTGGACATGGTGACACTCGTTCCCACCTGGGTCTCACCTGGAAATGGTGAGTCAGATACCCACCTGGTCCTAACCTATAACTGTTGATTCTCGTTTCCACATGGACATCATGTGGACCTGGTGGCTGCGGTGTTTCTAGTTTGTCATGTACCTTGTGACACTGGTCCCCACCAGGGCCTCACCGGGACCTGGTGAGTGTGGTTGCCACCTGCACCGCACCTGGACCTGGTGATTCTGGTCTGCACCTGAGAGTACCCTGGATCTGGTGACTGTGGTCCCCACCTGGGCTTCACCTGGATTTGGGGACTCTCGTCCCCATGTGAGGCTCACCAGGCCCTGTTGACCGTGGTCCTCAACTGGGCAAAATTGGGACCCTGTGACTGTGTTCCACAACTGGACCTCACCTGGACCACGTGACTCTGGTGCCCCTCTGGGTCTCACCATTCCCTAGTGACTGTGAACCCCACTTTCCCCTGACTTAGACCTGCTGACCCTAGTTGAAACCTGCGCCTGAACTCGAACTGTTGACTCTGGTTCTTTCAAGGGCCTCCCCTGTACCTGGTGATCCTGGTCCGAACCTGGGCCTCACCTGGACGTGGTGACTCTTGTCACCATGGGGACTCACCTGGACCTGCTTACTGTGTTCCACACCTGGGCCTCAGGTAGACCTGTTGACCATGGTCCCCAAGCTGGCCTCACATGGACCTGTTGCCTCTGATCCCCAACGGTGCCTCACGTGTACCTGGTAACTCTGGTCCTCACCTGGGCCTCATCTGGACCTAGTGACTCTGCTCCCCGCCTGGGCTTCACCTCGATCTGGTGACTGGTCCCCACCGGGACTTGACCTGCATCTGGAGACTCTGGTCCCCACCTGGACCTCTCCTGGACCTGGTGACTCTCTTTCCAACATCCACCTCACCTGGATCTGGTGACACTCGTCCTCAGTTTGGCCTCACCTGGACCTTGTGACTCAGGTCCTCATATGGGCATCATGGGACCTGGTTTCTCAGTTCCTCATCGGGGCCTCACCTCGACCTAGTGATTCTCGTCCCCCTCTGGGCTTCTCTCTGACGTGGTGACTCTGGTCCCCACCTGGATATCACCAGAACCGGGTGACTCTGGTCCTCCTCTGGGACTCACCCGGAGCTGGGGACACTGCTCCTCAACTGGGCCTCAACAGGACCTGGTGAATCTACTCCTCACTTAGGCCTCATCTGTACCTTGTGACTCTTTTCCCACCTGGCATCAATGGGACATGATTTCTCTGTTCCCCACCTGGGGCTCACCTGGACATGATAACTTTGCTCCACACTTTGGCCTCAACTGGTCCTGATGACGCTGGTTCCCCCACCTAGGCCTCAATCTGGACCTGGTGACTGTGGTCCCCACCTGGGTCTCACCTGGACCTGGTGACTCGCGTTCCCACATAAACTAAACCTGGACCTGGTGACTGTGGTGTACTTGTAGACTCACATTTTCGTGGTGACTCCGGTACCCACTAGGGCCTCACCTGGATCTGGTGACTCTGGCCTGCAGGTTGGGCTCGCCTGGACCTGGTGAGTGGGGTTGACACCTGGGCCTCACCCATACCTGGTGACTCAGGTCTCCACGTGGGCCTCTTGGACCTGGTGAATCTTGTTCTTACCTGGTCCTTTCCCAGGCCCGGGGACTCTGGTCACCACCTGGTTCTCACTTGGACCTGGTGAATCTGGTCCCCATCTGTGCCTCACCCAGTCCTGGTAACTTTTTTCCCCACCAGGACCTGATTGCTGTGGACTCTTTCTTGGCCTCACCTGAAACGGGTGACTCTGATTGTATCTGAGTGTCACCCAGACCTGGTGACTCTGGTCCTCACCTAGCCATCATTGGTACATGGAGACTCTGATCCACACCTGAGCCTCACCTGGACATGATGACTCTGGAACCTCTCTAGGCCTCACCCTGACCTGGTGACCCTGGTCCCCATCTGGATGTCACCTGGACCTGGTGATTCTTGTACCCCTCTAGGACTCAACCAGATCTGGTGACTTTCGTCCTCAACTGGGCCTCACCTGGACCTAGTGGATATGCTCCATCTGGGCCTCATGTGGACCTGGTGGCTCTGGTCCCTACCTGGGCATCATCGGGACATGGTTACTCTATTCCACACTGGGAATGACCTGATCCTGGTAACTCTGGTCCTCTCTTTGGACTCTTCTGTACCAGGTAACTCTGGCTCCACCTGGGCCTGACCTGTAACTGGTGACTCTGATCCTACGCATGGCCTCATCTGACCTGGTGACTGTGCTTCCCATCGGGACCTCACCTGGACCTCATGTCTCCGGTCCCACCTGGGCTTACCAGGACCTGGTGTCTCTGGTACCCACATGGGTACCATCAGGATATGGTTACACTGTTCACTAACAGTGACACAGCCGGACCTATTAGCTCTGGTCTTCACCTGGGCCACACCTGGGCATGGTGACACTGGTTCCCACCTGGGTCTCACCTTGACATGGTGAGTCGGATCCCCACCTGGTCCTCACCTGTAACTGGTGATTCTCGTTCCCACATGGACTCATGTGGAACTGGTGGCTGCAGTGTTTTGAGCTTCTCATGTACCTCGGGACTCTGGTCCCCACCAGGGCCTCACCGGGACCTGGTGAATCTGGTCCCCATCTGGGCCATACCCAGTCCTGGTGACTTTGTTCCCCACCTGGACCTGATTGCTGTGGACTCTTTCTTGGCCTCACCTGAAACGGGTGACTCTGATCCTATCTGCGCGTCACCTAGACCTGGTGACTCTGGTCCTCACCTGGGCATCATTGGTACCTGGTGACTCTGTTCCACACCTGAGCCTCACCTGGACATCATGACTCTGGAACCTCTCTCGGCATCAACCTGACCTGGTGACTCTGGTCCCCATATGGATGTCACCTGGACCACGGAATCATGGTACTTCTCTGGGCTTCAAACAGGTCTGGTGACTCTGGTCCTCAACTGGGCCTAACCTAGACCTAGTGATTATGCTCCATCTGGGCCTCATTTGGACCTGGTGACTCTGGTCCCTACCTGGGCATCATCGGACCTGGTTCCACTGCATGGCCTGTAGGTTGGCCTCACCTGGACCTGGTAACTCTCGTCCCTACCTGGACATCATTGGGACCTGGTTCCTCTATATGGCCTGCAGTTTGGCCTCACCTGGACCTGGTGAGTGGGTTTGTCACCTGGGCCTCACCCATGCCTAGTGACACAGGTCCCCACGTGGGCCTCACTTGGACCTGGTGAATCTGGTCCTTACCTGGTCCTCACCCGGAACTGGTAACTCTGGTCACCACCTGGGAATCACCTGGGCCTGGTGAATCAGGTCCCCATCTGGGCCTCATCCAGTCCTGGTGACTTTGTTCCCCACCTGGACCTGATTGCTGTGGACTCCTTCTTGGCCTCACCTGGAACTGGTGACTCTGATCCTAACTGGGCCTCACCCAGTTCTGGTGACTCTGGTCCTCATCTGTGGACCATTATGAGCTGGATAAACTCTTCCACCCCTGAGCCTCACCTGGGCATGATGACTCTGGAGCCCCTCTGGGCCTCAGCCTGATATGGTGACTCTGGTCCCTATCCGTATGTCACCTAGACCAGGTGAATCTGGTACCCTTCTATGCCTCAACTTGACCTGGTAAATCTGGTCCTCAACTGGGCCTCACCGGGACCTAGTGAACATGTCCCCACCTGCGCCTCATCTGGACCTGGTGACTCTGGTTCTACCTGGGCATCATCGGGACATGGTTACTCTATTCCCAACTGGGACTGACCTGATCCTGGTAACTCTGGTCCTGACTTTGGCCTCTTCTGTACCAGGTGACTCTGGCTCCACCTCGGCCTCACCTGTAACCTGTGACTCTGATCCTAAGCATGGCCTCACCTGACCTGGTGACTGTGGTTCCCATCGGGACCTCACCTGGACCTCAAGTCTCTGGTCCCACCTGGGCCTCACCAGGACCTGGCGTCTCTGGGACCCTCCTGGGTAGCATCAGGATATGGTTACAGTGTTCACTAACAGTGCGCCAGCCGGAACTATTAACTCTGGTCTTCACCTGGGCCACACCTGCACATGGTGACACCTGTTCCCACCTGGGTCTCACCTGGACATGGTGAGTTGGATCCCCACCTGGTCCTCACCTATAACTGGTGATTCTCGTTCCCACATGGAGATCATGTGGACCTGTTGTCCGCAGTGTTTCTAGCTTCTTTTTTTTAATTTTTATTTATTTATGATAGTCACAGAGAGAGAGAGGCAGAGACACAGGCAGAGAGAGGAGCAGGCTCCATGCACAGGGAGTTAGACGTGGGATTCGATCCTGGGTCTCCAGGATCGCGCCCTGGGCCAAAGGCAGGCGCCAAACCGCTGCGCCACCCAGGGATCCCATGTGTTTCTAGCTTCTCATGTACCTCGTGACTCTGGTCCCCACCAGGGCCTCACTGGGACCTGCTGAGTGTGGTTGCCACCGGCACCTCACCTGGACCTGGTGATTCTGGTCTGCCCCTGAGACTACCCTGGATCTGGTGACTGTGGTCCCCACCTGGTCTTCAGCTGGATTTGGGGACTCCGGTCCCCATCTGGGCCTCACCTGGCCCTGTTGACCTTGGTCCTGAACTGGGAAAATTGGGAGCCGGTGACTGTGTTCCACAACTGGACCACACCTGGACTACGTGACTCTGGTCCCCCTCTGGGTCGCACCGTGCCCTAGTGACTGTGAACCCCACTTTGGCCTGACTTGGACCTGCTGAACCTGGATGCCACCTAAGTCTGACTTCGAACTGTTGACTCTGGTTTTTCAAGGGCCTCCCCTGTACCTGGTGATCCTGGTCCGCATCTGGGCCTCACCTGGACGTGGTTACTCTTGTCACCACCGGGGACTCACCTGGACCTGCCTACTGTGTTCTACACCTGGGCCTCAAGTACACCTCTGGACCATAGTCCCCAAGCTGGCCTCACATGGACCTGTTTCCTCTGATCCCCACCGGGGCCTCACGTGTACCTAGTAACTCTGGTCCTCACCTGGGCCTTATCTGGACCTTGTGACTCTGGTCCCCACCTGGACTTCACCTGGATCTGGTGAGTCTGGTCCCCACCTGGACCTCACCTGGATCTGGTGACTCTGGTCCTCAGTTCGGTCTCACCTGGATCTGGTGTCTCTCGTCCCCACTTTGACCTAACTCAAAACTGCAGAATCTTGCCAAACCTAGGACGCACCCAGACCTGGGGACTCTTGTCCCCAGCTATGCCTCAATTCGAACTGACCTGATGAATCTGGTCCTCACGTGGGCC
This sequence comes from Canis aureus, assembly GCF_053574225.1. Lineage (NCBI taxonomy): Eukaryota > Metazoa > Chordata > Mammalia > Carnivora > Canidae > Canis > Canis aureus. The sequence goes on along the minus strand of NC_135635.1, from coordinate 50,778,955 downwards.
TCACATGGACTTGGGACTCAGCTGCATAGAGTGGCTCTGGTTCCCACAAGAGTCTCACCTGTTACTGGTGACTCGGGTCTTTTTCTATGCCTCACAAGGACCTAGTGATTCTGTTCCCCATCTGGGCCTGCATGGCCCTAGTGACTCTGGTCCTCACCCAGGCATCATTGGGACCTGGATACTCTATTCCACACCTGGGTCCCTCTTTGACCAGGGACCTCTGGTCCCATTCTGGGCCTCAAATTAAACTGGTTACTCTGGTGCCCCTCTCGGATTCACCCTTACCTCGTGACTCTGGTCACCCCTTGGGGTTGACTTGGGCCTGGTGAATCTGGTCCTTAGCTGGTCTGCACCTGGATGTGGTGACTGGTCGCCACCTGGGCCTCACCTGGACTTGGTGAATCCTGTTGCCACCTGCGCCTCACCTGGACCTTGTGATTTGGACCCACCTGGAACTCACCTGGATCTGATGGCTCTGCTTCACATATGGGGCTCTCCTGGAACTCTTTCCTGTGGTCTCCATTTGGCCTCACCTGGAACACAATGACTGTGATCCATATTTGGGCCTCTCCTGGACCTGTTGACTCTGGTCTTTTCCTGGCCATCATTGGGACCTGGATACTCTCTTATATACCTGGGCCTCACCTGGACCTGGTGACTGTGGTCCCACCTGGGCCTCACCTGGACGAGGTGACTGGTTCCCACAGGGACCTCAGCTGGACCTGGTGACTCAGGTCCTCATATGGGCATCATGAGACCTGGTTTTTCAGTTCCACATCGGGGCCTCACATGGACCTAGTGATTCTCGTCCCCCTCTCGGCCTAACCCTGACGTGCTGACTCTGGTCCCAACCTGGATATCACCAGAACCGGGTGACTCTGTTCCCCTCTGGGACTCATCCGGAGCTGGGGACACTGGTGCTCAACTGGGTCTCAACAGGACCTGGTGAATCTACTCCTCACTTAGGCCTCGTCTGGACCTTGTGACTCTTTTCCCACCTGGCATCAATGGGACATGGTTACTCTGTTCCGCACCTGGGCCTCACATGGACATGATAACTTTGCTCCGCCCTTTGGCCTCAACTGGTCCTGATGACCCTGGTCCCCCCACCTAGGCCTCAATCTGGACCTGGTGACTGTTGTCCCCACCTGGGTCTCACCTGGACCTGGTGACTCTCGTTCCCACATGAACCACACCTGGACCTGGTGACTGTGGTGTTCTTGTAGACTCACATTTACCTGGTGACTCCGGTGCCCACTAGGGCCTCACGTGGATCTGGTGACTCTGGCCTGCTGGTTGGCCTTACTTCGACCTGGTGAGTGGGGTTGCCACCTGGGCCTCACCCAATCCTGGTGACTCAGGTCCCCACGTGGGCCTATTGGACCTTTTAATCTGGTCATTACCTGGTCCTCTCCCAGACCCGGGGACTCTGGTCCCCAACTGGGCCTCACCTGGACCTGGTGAATCTGGTCCCCATCTGGGCCTCACCCAGTCCTGGTGACTTGGTTCCCCTCCTGGACCTGATTGGTGTGGACACTTTCTTGGCCTCACCTGGAACTGGTGACTCTGATCCTATCTGCGCGTCACCCAGACCTGGTGACTCTGGTCCTCACCTGGGCATCATTGGTATCTGGTGACTCTGTTCCACACCTGAGCCTCACCTGGACATGATGACTCTGGAACCACTCTGGGCCTCACCCTGACCTAGTGACTCTGGACCCCATCTGGATGTCACCTGGACCAGGAGATTCTGGTACCCCTCTAGGCCTCAACCAGATCTGGTGACTCTGGTCCTCAACTGGGCCTCACCAGGACCTAGTGAATATGCTCCATCTGGGCCTCATTTGGACCTGGTGACTCTGGTCCCTACCTGGGCATCATAGGGACATGGTTCCACTGCATGGCCTGCATGTTGGCCTCACCTGGACCTGGTAACTCTAGTCAGTACCTGAGTATCATCGGGATATTGTTCCTCTGCATGGCCTGCAGTTTGGAATCACCTGGACCTGGTGAGTGGTGTTGTCATCTGGGCCTCAACCATGCCTGGTGACACAGGTCCCCACGCGGGCCTCACTTGGACCTGGTGAATCTGGTCCTTACCTGGTCCTCACCCGGAACTGGTAACTCTGGTCACCACCTGGGATTCACCTGGGCCTGGTGAATCTGGTCCCCATCTGGGCCTCACCCATTCCTGGTGACTTTGTTCCCCACCTGGGCCTGATTGCTGTGGACTCCTTCTGGGCCTCACCTGGAACTGGTGACTCTGATCCTAACTGGGTCTCACCCAGATCTGGTGACTCTGGTCCTCACCTGTGGACCATTATGACCTGGATACTCTGTTCCACACCTGAGCCTCACCTGGACATGATGAATCTGGATCCCCTCTGGGACTCAGCCTGACATGTGGACTTGGTTCACCATCTGGATGTCATGTAGACCAGGTGAATCTGGTATGCCTCTAGGCCTCAACTTGACCTGGTGACTCTGGTCCTCAACTGGGCCTCACCGGAATCTAGTGAACATGGTCCCCACCTGCCCCTCATCTGGACCTGGTGACTCTGGTTCTACCTGGGCATCATCGGTACATGGTTACTGTATTACCCTCTGGGATTGACCTGATCCTGGTAACTCTGGTCCTAACTTTGGCCTCTTATGTACCAGGTGACTCTGGCTCCACCTGGGCCTCACCTGTAACTGGTGACTCTGATCCTAAGCATGGCCTCACCTGACATGGTGACTGTGGTTCCCATCGGGACCTCAACTGGACCTCAGGTCTCTGGTCCCTTCTCGGGGTCACCAGGATCTGGTGTCTCTGGTACCCACCTGTGTAGCATCAGGATATCGTTACACTGTTCACTAACAGTGACCCAGCCGGACCTATTAACTCCGGTCTTCACCTGAGCCACACCTGGACATGGTGACACTGGTTCCCACCTGGGTCTCACCTGGACATGTTGAGTCGGATCCCCATCTGGTCCTCAACTGTAACTGGTGATTCTCGTTCCCCATGGACATCTTGTGGACCTGGTGGCTGCAGTGTTTCTAGCTTCTCATGTACCTCGTGTCTCTGGTCCCCAGCAGGGCCTCACCGGGACCTGGTGAGTGTGGGTGCCACCTGCACCTCACCTGGATCTGGTGATTCTGGTCTGCACCTGAGACTATCCTGGATCTGGTGACTGTGGTCCCCACCTGGGCTTCACCTGGATTTGGGGACTCTGGTCCCCATCTGGGCCTCACCTGGCCGTGTTGACCATGGTCCTCAACTGGGCAAAACTGGGACCCGGTGGCTGTGTTCCACAACTCGACCTCACCTTGACCAGTTCACTCTGGTCCCCCTCTGGGTCTCACCGTGCCCTAGTGACTGTTAACCCCACTTTGGCCTGACTTGGACCTGCTGACCCTTGTTGCAACCTGCTCCTGACCTCGAACTTTTGACTCTGGTTCTTTCAAGGGCCTCCCCTGACCCTGGTGATCCTGGTCCCCACCTGGGCCTCACCTGGACGTGGTGACTCTTGTCAACACCGGGGACTCATCTGGCCCTTGTTACTGTGTTCTACACCTGGGCCTCAAGTAGACCTGTTGCCTCTGATACCCACCGGGGCCTCAGTTGTCTGGTAACTCTGGTCCTCACCTGGCCTCATCTGGACCTAGTGACTCTGGTCACCACCTGGGCTTCACCTGGATCTGGTGACTCTGGTCCCCACCTGGACTTCACCTGGATCTGGTGACTCTGGTCCCCACCTGGACATCTCCTGGACCTGGTGACTCTCTGTCCAACATGGACCTCACCTGGATCTGGTGACTCTGGTCCTATCTTTGCCCTCACCTGGACCTGGTGCCTCTCATCCCCCCGTTGAACTAACTCAAAACTGCAGAATCTTGCCACACCTAGGCCGCACCCAGACCTGGTGTCTCTTGTCCCCAGCTATGCCTCAATTCGACCTGATGAATCTGGTCCTCACGTGGGCCTCACATGGACCTGGGACTCAGCGGGATAGAGTGGCTCTGATTCCCACAAGGGGATCACCTGATTCTGCTGACTGTGGTGTTATTCTATGCCTCACCAGGACCTAGTGATTCTGTTTGCCATCTGGGCCTGCATGGCCCTAGTGACTCTGGTCCTCACCCAGGCATCATTGGGACCTGGATAATCTATTCCACACCTGGGCCTCACTTTGACGAGGGACCTCTGGTCCCATTCTGGGCCTCAAACTAAACTGGTTACTCTGGTTCCCCCTCTGAGCCTCAACCCTACCTGGTGACTCTGGTCACACCTTAGGCTTCACATGGGCCTGCTGAAACTGGTCCTTAATTGGTCCGCACCTGGATCTGGTGATTGGTCGCCACCTGGGTCTCAACTGGACTTTTTGAATTCTGTTGCCTCCTGCGCCTCACCTGGACCTTGTGACTGTGGTCCCACCTGGACCTCACCTGGATCTGGTGGCTCTGTTTCCCATATGGGGCTCTCCTGGACCTGGTTCCTGTGGTCTCCATCTGGCCTCACCTGGAACACAATGACTCTGATCCATATTTGGGCCTCTCCTGGACCTGTTGACTCTGGTCCTTACCTGGGCATCATTGGGTCCTGGATACTCTCTTATATTCCTGGGCCTCATCTGGACCTGGTGACTGTGGTCCCACCTGGGCCTCACCTGGACGAGGTGACTTGTTCCCACAGGGACCTCACCTGGACCTGGTGACTCAGGTCCTCATATTGGCATCATGGGACCTGGTTTCTCAGTTCCACATCGGGGCCTCACCTGGACCTAGTGATTCTCGTCCCCTCTGGGCCTCACCCTGACGTGGTGACTCTGGTCCCCACCTGGATATCACCAGTACCGGGTGACTCTGGTCCCCCTCTGGGACTCACCCGGAGCTGGCGACACTTGTCCTCAGCTGGATCTCAACAGTACCTGTTGAATCTACTCCTCACTTAGGCCTCGTCTGGACCTTGTGACTCTTTTCCCACCTGGCATCAATGGGATCATGGTTACTCTGTTTCCCACCTGGGCCTCACCTGGACATGATGACTCTGGATCCACTCTGGGCCTCCCTCTGACATGGAGACTCTGGTCACCATCTGGATGTCTCCTAGACCAGGTGAATCTGGTACCCCTCTAGGCCTCAACCAAACCTGGTGACTCTAGTCCTCAACTGGGCCTTACCGGGACCTAGTGAATATGCTCCCCAACTGCGCCTCATCTGGATATGGTGACTCTGGTCCTACGTGGGCATCATCGGGACATGGTTACTCTATTCCCCACTGGGAGCGACCTGATCCTGGTAACACTATTCCTGACTTTGGCATTTTCTGGTGAGTGTGGTTGCCACCTGCACCTCACCTGGACCTGGTTATTCTGGTCTGCACCTGAGACTCCCCTGGATCTGGTGACTGTGGTTCCCACCTGGGCTTCACCTGGATTTGGGGACTCCGGTCCCCATCTGGGCTTCACCTGGCCCTTTGACCATGGTCCTCAACTGGGGAAAATTGGGACCCTGTGACTGTGTTCCACAACTGGACCTCACCTGGACCAGGTGACTCTGGTCCCCCTCTGGGTCTCACCGTGCCCTAGTCACTGTGAACCCCACTTTGGCCTGACTTCGACCTGCTGACCCTGGTTGCCACCTGTGCCTGACCTCGAACTGTTGACTCTGGTTCTTTCAAGGGCCTCCCCTGTACCTAGTGATCCTGATGCCCACCTGGGCCTCACCTGCACGTGGTGTCTCTTGTCACCACACCTGGGCCTCAATTACACCTCTTGACCATAGTCCCCAAGCTCGCCTCACATGGACCTGTTACCTCTGATCCCCACTGGGGCCTAACGTGTACCTGGTAACTCTGGTCCACACCAGGGCCTCATCTGCACCTAGTGACTCTGGTCCCCACCTGGACTTCACCTGGATCTCGTGACTCTGGTCCCCACCTGGAACTCACATGTATCTGGTGACTCTGGTCTCAGTTTGGCCTCACCTGGACTGGTGTCTCTCGTCCCTACTTTGACCTAACTCAGAACTGCTGAATCTTGCCCCACCTAGGCCGCACCCAGACCTGATGACTCTTGTCCCCAGCTATGCTTCAATTCGACCTGATGAATCTGGTCCTCAGGTGGGCCTCACATGGACCTCGGACTCAGCGGGATAGAGTGGCTCTGGTTCCCACAAGGGGTTCACCCGATACTGGTGACTGTATTCTTATTCTATGCCTCACCAGGACCTAATGATTCTGTTCCCCATCTGGGCCTCCATGGCCCTAGTGACTCTGGTCCTCACCCAGGCATCATTGGGACCTGGATACTCTATTCCACACCTGGGCCTCACTTTGTCCAGGGACCTCTGGTCCCATTCTGGGCCTCAAACTAAACTGGTTACTCTGGTTCCCCCTCTGGGACTCACCCTTACCTGGTGACTCTGGTCACCCCTTGGGCTTCACTTGCGCCTGGTGAATCTGTTTCTTAGCTGGTCCGCACCTGGATCTGGTGACAGGTCACCACGTGGGCCTCACCTGGACTTGGTGAATCATGTTGCTACCTGCGCCTCACCTGGACCTTGTGACTGCGGTCCCTCCTGGACCTCACCTGGATCTGGTGGCTCTGGTTCCCATATGGGGCTCTCCTGGACCTGGTTCCTGTGGTCTCCATCTGGCCTCACCTGGAACACAATGACTCTGATCCATATTTGGGCCTCTCCTGGACCTGTTGACTCTGGTCCTTACCTGGGCATCATTGGGACCTGGATACTCTCTTATATACCTGGGCCTCACCAGGACTTGGTGACTGTGGTCCCACCTGGGCCTCAGCTGGTCGGGGTGACAGGTTCCCACAGGGACATCACCTGGACCTGGTGACTCAGGTCCTCATATGGGCATCTTGGGACCTGGTTTCACAGTTCCTCATCGGGGCCTCACCTGGACCTAGTGATTCTCGGCCCCCTCAGGGCCTCACCCTGACTTGTGACACTGGTCCCCACCTGGATATCACCAGAAGCGGGTGACACACCCGGAGCTGGGGACACTGGTCCTCAAGTGGGCCTCAACAGGACCTGTGAATCTACTCCAAACTTAGACTTCGTCTGGACCTTGTGACTCTTTTCCCACCTGGCATCAATGGGACATGGTTACTCTGTTCCCCACCTGGGCCTCATCTTCACATGATAATTTGCTGCACACTTTGGCCTCAACTGGTCCTGATGACTCTCGTCCCCCAACCTAGTCCTCAATCTGGACTGGTGACTGTCGTCCCCAACTGGGTCTCAGCTGGACCTGGTGACTCCCGTTCGCACATGAACCACACCTGGACCTGGTCCCTGTGGTGTTCTTGTAGACTCACATTTACCTGGTGACTCCGGTCCCCACTAAGGCCTCACCTGGATCTGGTGACACTGGCCTGCATGTTGGCCTCACCTGGACCTGGTGAGTGGGGTTGCCACCGGGGCCTCACCCATACCTGGTGACTCAGGTCCTCACGTGGGCCTCACTTGGACCTGGTGAATCTGGTCATTACCTGGTCCTCTGCCAGACCCGGGGAGTCTGGTCACCACCTGGACCTCACCTGGACCTGGTGAATCTGTTCCCCATCTGGGCCTCAGCTAGTCATGGTGACTTTGTTCACCACCTGGACCTGATTGCTGTGGACACTTTCTTGGCCTCACCTGGAACTGGTGACTCTAATCTATCTGCGCATCACCCAGACCTGGTGACTCTGGTCCTCACCTGGGCATCATTGGTACCTGGTGACTCTGTTCCACAGCTGAGCCTCACCTGGACTTAAAGACTCTGGAACCTCTCTGGGCCTCACCCTGACCTGGTGACTCTCGTCCCCATCTGGATGTCACTTGGTCCATGGGATTCTGGTACCCCTCCAGGCCTCAACCAGGTCTGGGGACTCTGGTCCTCAACTGGGCCTCACCTGGACCTAGTGAATATGCTTAATCTGGGCCTCAGTTGGACTTGGTGACTCTCGTCCCTACCTTGGCATCATCGGGACATGCATCCACTGCATGGCCTGCAGGTTGGCCTCAGCTGGACCTTGTAACTCTGGTCCCTACCTGGGCATCACCGGGACACGGTTCCTCTGAATGGCCTCCAGGTTGGCCTCACCTGGCCCTAGTGAGTGGGGTTGCCACCTGGGGCTCACCCATACCTGGTGACACAGGTCCCTACGTGGGCCTCACTTTGACCTGGTGAATCTGGTCCTTTCCTGGTCCTCACCCGGACCTGGTAACCCTTGTAACCACCTGGGAATCACCTGGACCTGGTGATTCTGGTCCCCACCTGGACCTCACCTGGATCTGGTGACCCTGGTCCTCAGTTTGGCCTCACCTGGACCTGGTGTCTCTCGTCCCCACTTTGACCTATCTCAGAACTGCTGAATCTTGCCCCACCTAGGCCGCACCCAGACCTGGTGACTCTTGTCCCCAGCTATGCCTCAATTCGACCTGATGAATCTGGTCCTCACGTGGGCCTCACATGGACCTGGGACTCAGCTGGTTGAGTGGCTCTGGTTCCCACAAGGGGCTCACCTGATCCTACTGACTGTGGTCTTTTTCTATGCCTCACAAGGACCTAGTGATTCTGTTCCCCATGTGGGCCTGCATGGCCCTACTGACTCTAGTCCTAAACCAGGAACCATTGGGACCTGGATACTCTATTCCACATCTGGGCCTCACTTTGAACAGGGACCTTTGGTCCCATTCTGGGCCGCAAACTAAACTGTTTACTCTGGTTCCCCCTCTGGGCCTCACCCTTACCTGGTGACTCTGGTCACCCCTTGGGCTTCACATGGGCCTGGTGAATCTGGTACTTAGCTGGTCCTCACCTGGATCTGGTGACTGGTCGCCACCTGGGCCTCACCTGGACTAGGTGAACCCTGGTGCCAACAGCGCCTCACCTGAACCTTGTAACTGTGGTCCCACGTGGACCTCACCTCGATCTGTTGTCTCTGGTTCCCATATGGGGCTCTCCTGGACCTGGTTCCTCTGGTCTCCATCTGGCCTCACCTGGAACACAATGACTCTGATCCATATTTGGGCCTCTCCTGGACCTGTTGACTCTCGTCCTTACCTGGGCATCATTGGGACCTGGATACTCTCTTATATACCTGAGCCTCACCTGGACCTGATGACTGTGGTCCCACCTGGGCCTCACCGGGATGAGGTCACTGGTTTCCACAGGGCCCTCACCTGAACCTGGTGACTCAGGTCCTCAAATGGGCATCATGGGACCTGGTTTCTCAGTTCCACATCGGGGCTTCACCTGGACCTAGTGATTCTCGTCCCCGTCTGGGCCTCACCCTGACGTGGTGACTCTGGTCCCCACCTGGATATCACCAGAACCGGGTGACTCTGGTCCCCCTCTGGGACTCTCCCGGAGCTGGTGACACTGGTCCTCAACCTGGCCTCAAAAGGACCTGGTGAATCTACTCATCACTTAGGCCTCATCTGGACCTTGTGACTCTTTTCACACCTGGCATCAATGGGACATTGTTACTCTGTTCCCACCTGGGCCTCACTTGGACATGATAAATTTGCTGCACACTTTGGCCTCAAATGGACCTGATGACTCTGGTCCCCCCACGTAAGCCACAAACTGCACCTGGTGACTGTGGTCCCCACCTGGGTCTCACCTGGACCTGGTGACTCTCGTTCCCACATGAACCACACCTGGACCTGGTGACTGTGGTATTCTTGTAGACTCACATTTACCTGGTGACTCCGGTCCCCACTAGGGTCTCACCTGGATCTGGAGACTCTGGCCTGCAGGTTGGCGTCACCTGGACTTGGTAAGTGGGGTTGCCACCTGGGCCTAACCCATAACTGGTGACTAATTCCCCACGTGGGCCTCTTGAACCTAGTGAATCTGGTCCTTACCTCGTCCTCTCCCAGACCCAGGGACTCTGCTCAACACCTGGGCCTCACCTGGACCTGGTGAATCTGGTCCCCATCTGGGCCTCACCCAGTCCTGGTGACTTTGTTCCCCACCTGGACCTGATTTCTGTGGACTCTTTCTTGGCCTCACCTGGAATTTGTGACTCTGATCCTATCTGCGCGTCACCCAGATCTGGTCACTCTGGTCCTCACCTGTGGACCATTATGACCTGGATACTCTGCTCCACACCTGAGCCTCACCTGGACATGATGACTCTGGATCCCCTCTATGCCTCACCCTGACATGGTGACGCTGGTCCCCTTCTGGATATCACCTAGACAAGGTTAACCTGGTTCCCCTCTAGGCCTCAACTTGACCTGGTGACTCTGGTCCTCAACTGGGCCTCACCAGGACCTAGTGAACCTGCTCCCCACCTGCGCCTCATCTGGACCTGGTGACTCTGGTTCTCCCTGGGCATCATCGGGACATGGTTACTCTATTCCCCACTGGGACTGACCTGATCCTGGTAACTCTGCTCCTGACTTTGGCCTCTTCTGTACCAGGTGACTCTGGCTCCACCTGGGCCTAACCTGTAACTGGTGACTCTGATCCTAAGCATGGCCTCACCTGACCTGGTGACTGTGGTTCCCATCGGGACGTCACATGGACCTCATGTCTCCGATCCCACCTGAGCCTCACCAGGACCTTGTGTCTCTGGTACCCTCCTTGGTAGCATCAGGATATTGTTAAACTGTTCACTAACAATGACGCAGCCGCACCTATTAACTCTGGTATTCACCTGGGCCACACTGGACATGGTGACACTGGTTCCCACCTGGGTCTCACCTGGACATGGTGAGTGGGATCCCCAATGGTCCTCACCTGAAACTGGTGATTCTCGTTCCCACATGGACATCATGTGGACCTGGTGGCTGCAGTGTTTCTAGCTTCTCATGTACCTCGTGGCTCTGATCCCCACCAAGGCCTCACCGGGACGTGGTGAGTGTGGTTGCCACCTGCACCTGACCTGGACGTGGTGATTCTGGTCTGTAACCGAGACTACCCTGGATCTGGTGACTGTGGTCCCCACCTGGGCTTCACCTGGATTTGGGGACTCCGGTCCCCATCTGGGCCTCACCTGGCTCAGTTGACCGTGGTCCTCAACTGGGCAAAATTGGGACCCGTTGACTGTGTTCCACAACTGGACCTCACCTGGACCAGGTGACTCTGGTCCCCCTCTGGGTCTCACCGTGCCCTAGTGACTGTGAACCCCACTTTGGCCTGACTTGGACCTGCTGACCCTGGTTGCCACCCGTGCCTGACCTCGAACTGTAGACTCTGGTTCTTTTAAGGGCATCCCCTGTACCTGGTCATCCTGGTCCCCACCTGGGCCTCACCTGGACGTGGTGACTCTTGTCACCACCGGGGACTCACCTGGACTTGGTTATTGTGTTCCACACCTGGAACTCAAATAGACCTGTTGACCATGGTCCCCAAACCGGCCTCACATGGACCTGTTGCCTCTGATCTCCACCGGGGCCTCACGTGTACCTGGTAACTCTGGTCCTCACCTGGGCCTCATCTGGACCTAGTGACTCTGGTCCCCACCTGGGCTTCACCTGGATCTGGTGACTCTGGTCCCCACCTGGACTTCAACTGGATCTGGTGACTCTGGCCCCACCTGGACCTCTCGTTGACCTGGTGACTCTCTTTCCAACATGGACCTCGCCTGGATCTGGGACTCTGGTCCTCAGTTTGGCCTCACCTGGACCTGGTGTCTCTCGTCCCCACTTTGACCTAACTCAGAACTGCTGAATCTTGCCCCACCTAGGCCGCACCCAGACCTGGTGACTCTTGTCCCCAGCGTTGCCTCAATTCGACCTGATGAATCTGGTCCTCACATGGGCCTCACATGGTCCTGGGACTCAGCTGGATAGAGTGGCTCTGGTTCCCACAAGGGTCTCACGTGATACTGCTGACTGTGGTCTTATTCTATGCCTCAACAGGACCTAGTGATTCTGTTCCCCATCTGGGCCTGCATGGCCCTAGTGACTCTAGTCCTCACCCAGGCGTCTTTGGGACCTGGATACTCTACTCCACACCTGGGCCTCATTTTGACCAGTGACCTCTGGTCCCATTCTGGGCCTCAAACTAAACTGGTTACTCTGGTTCCCCCTCTGGGCCTCACCCATACCTGGTGACTCTGGTCACCCCTTGGGCTTCACTTGGGCCTGGTGAATCTGGTCCTTAGCTGGTCCGCACCTGGATCTGGTGACTGATCGCCAACTGGGCCTCACCTGGACTTGGTGAATCCTGTTGCCACCTGCGCCTCCCCTGGACCTTGTGACTGTGGTCGCACCTGGACCTCACCTGGATCTGGTGGCTCTGGTTCCCATATGGGGCTCTCCTGGACCTGGTTCCTGTGGTCTCCTTCGGGCCTCACCTGGAACACAATGACTCTGATCCATATTTGGGCCTCTCCTGGACCTGTTGACTCTGGTCCTTACCTGGGCATCATTGGGACCTGGATACTCTCTTATATACCTGGGCCTCACCTGGACCTTGTGACTGTGGTCCCACCTGGGCCTCACGTGGACGAGGTGACTGGTTCCCACAGGGGCCTCACATGGACCTGGTGACTCAGGTCCTCTTATGGCACCATGGAACCTGGTTTCTCAATTCCACATCGGGGCTTCAACTGGACCTACTGATTCTCGTCCCACTCTGGGCCTCACCGTGACGTGCTGACTCTGGTCACCCCCTGGATACCACCAGAACCGGGTGACTCTGGTCCCCCTCTGGGACTCATCCGCAGCTCTGGACACTGGTCCTCAACTGGGCCTCAACAGGACCTAGTGAATCTACTCCTTACTTAGACCTCGTCTGGACCTTGTGACACTTTTTCCACCTGGCATCAGTGGGACATGGTTACTCTGTCCTCCACCTGGGCCTCACCTGGACATGATAACTTTGCTCCACACTTTGGCCTCTACTGGTCCTGATGACACTGGTCCACCCACCTAGGCCTCAATCTGTACCTGGTGACTGTGGTCCCCACCTGGGTCTCACCTGGACCTGGTGACTCTCGATCCCACATGAATAAAAACTGGACCTGGTGACTGTGGTTTTCTTGTAGACTCACATTTACCTGGTGACTCTGGTCCACACTAGGTTCTCACCTGGATCTAGTGACTCTGGCCTGCAGGTTTGCCTCACCTGGACCTGGTGATTGGGGTTGCCTCCTGGGCCTCATCCATACCTGGTGACTCCGGTCCCCTGTGGGCCTCTTGGAGCTGGTGAATCTGGTCCTTATCTGGTCCTCTCCCAGAGTCGGGGACTCTGGTCACCATCTGGGCCTCACCTGGTCCTGTTGAATCTGGTCCCCATCTGGGCCTCACCCAGTCCTGGTGACTTTGTTCCCCACCTGGACCTGATTGCTGTGAACTCCTTATTGGCCTCACCTGGAATTGGTGCCTCTGATCCTAACTGGCCTCACCCAGATCTGGTGACTCTGGTCCTCACCTGTGGACCATTATGACCTGGATACTCTGTTCCACACCTGAGCCTCACCTGGTCATGATGACTCTGGATCCCCTCTGGGTCTCAGCCTGACATGGTGACTCTGGTCCCCATCTGGATATCACCAAGACCAGGTGAATATGGTACCCCTCTATGCCTCAACTAGACCTAGTGACTCTGGTCCTCAACTTGGCCTCAACGGACCTAGTGAACATGCTCCCCACCTGCGCCTCATCTGGACCTGGTGACTCTGGTTCTACCTGGGCATCATTGGGACATGGTTACTTTATTCCCCACTGGGACTTACCTGATCCTTGTAACTCTAGTCCTGACTTTGACCTCTTCTGTACCAGGTGAATCTGGCTCAACCAGGGCCTCACCTGTAACTGGTGACTCTGACTTAAGCATGGCCTCACCTGACCTGGTGACTGTGGTTCCCATCGGGACCTCAATTGAACCTCATGTCTCTTGTCCCACCTGGACTTCACCAGGCCCTGGTGTCTCTGGTCCCCACCTGGGTAGCATCAGGACATGGTTACACTGTTCACTAACAGTGACCCAGCCGGACCTATTAACTGTAGTCTTCACCTAGGGAACACCTGAACATGGTGACATTGGTTCCCACCTGGGTCTCACCTGGACATGGTGAGTCTGATCCCCACCTGGGCCTCAATGTAACTGGTGATTCTCGTTCCCACATGGACATCATGTGGACCTGGTGGCTGCAGTGTTTCTAGCTTCTCATGCACCTCGTGGCTCTGGTACCCACCAGGGCCTCACCGGGACCTGTTGAGTGTGGTTGCCACCTGCACCTCACCTTGACTTTGCTGATTCTTGTCTGCCCCTGAGACTACCCTGGATCTGGTGCCTGTGGTCCCCACTTGGGCTTCACCTGGATTTGGGGACTCCGGTCCCCATCTGGGCCTCACCTGGTCCTGATGACCATGGTCCTCAACTGGGCACAATTGGGACCCGGTGACGGTGTTCCACAACTGGACCTCACCTGGACGATGTGACTCTGGTCCCCCTCTGGGTCTCACCGTGCCCTAGTGACTGTGAATCCAACTTTGGCCTGACTTGGACCTGCTGATGCAAGTTGCCACCTGTGCCTGACCTCGAACTGTTGACTCTGGTTCGTTCAAGGGCTTACCCTGTACATGGTGATCCTGGTCCCCACCTGGGACTCACCTGGACGTGGTGACTTTTCTCACCCCGGGGACTCACCTGGACCTGCTTACCTTGTTCCACATCTGGGCCTCAAGTCGACTTGTTGACCATGGTCTCCAATGCGGCCTCACATGGACCTGTTGCCTCTGATCCCCACCGGGGCCTCACGTGTACCGGGTATCTCTGGTCCTAACCAGGGCCTCATCTGGACCTAGTGACTCTGGTCCCCACCTGAGCTTCACCTGGATCTGGTGACTCTGGTCCCCACCTGGACCTCTCCTGGACCTGGTGACTCTCTTTCCAACATGGACCTCACATGGATCTGGTGACTCTGGTCCTCAGTTTCGCCTCTCCTGGACCTGGTGTCTCTCATCCCCACTTTCACCTAACTCAGAACTGCTGAAGGGATCCCTGGGTGGCGCAGCGGTTTAGCGCCTGCCTTTGGCCCAGGGCGCGATCCTGGAGACCCGGGATCGAATCCCACATCGGGCTCCCAGTGCATGGAGCCTGCTTCTCCCTCTGCCTGTGTCTCTGCCTCTCTCTCTCTCTCTCTGTGACTATCATGAATAAATAAATAAAAATCTTAAAAAAAAAAAAAAAAAAAGAACTGCTGAATCATGCCCCACCTAGGCCGCACCCAGACCTGGTGACTCTTGTCCCCAGCCATGCCTCAATTCGACCTGATGAATCTTGTCCTCACGTGGGCCTCACATGGACCTGGGACTCAGCTGGATTGAGTGGCTCTGGTTCCCACAAGGGGCTCACCTGATTCTGGTGACTCTGGTCTTATTCTATGCCTCACCAGGACCTAGTGATTCTGTTCCCCATCTGCGCCTGCATGACCCTAGTGACTCTGGTCCTCACCCAGGCATCATTGGGATCTGGATAATCTATTCCACACCAGGGCGTCACTCTGACCAGGGACCTCTGGTCCCATTCTGGGCCTCAAACTAAACTGGGTATCTGGTTATCCCTCTGGGCCTCACCCTTACCTGGTGACTATGGTCACCCCTTGGGTTTCACTTGGGCCTGGTGAATCTAGTCCTTAGCTGGTCCACACCTGGATCTGGTGACAGGTTGCCACCGGGGCCTCACCTGGACTTGGTGAATCCTGTTGCCACCTGCGCCTCACCTGGACCTTCTGACTGTGGTCCCACCTGGACCTCACCTGGCTCTCGTGGCTCTGGTTCCCATATGGCCCTCTCCTGGTCCTGGTTCCTGTGGTCTCCTTCTCTCCTCACCTAGAACACAATGACTCTGATCCATATTTGGTCCTCTCCTGGACCTGTTGACTCTGGTCCTTACCTGGGCATCATTGGGACCTTGATACTCTCTTATATACCTGGGCCTCACCTGGACCTGGTGACTGTGATCCCACCTGTGCCTCCCCTGGACGAGTTCCCACAGGGACCTCACCTGGACCTGGTGACTCAGGTCCTCATATGGGCATCATGGGACCTGGTTTCTCAGGTCCACATTGGGGCCTCACCTGGACCTAGTGATTCTCTTCCCACTCTGGGCCTCACCCTGAAGTGGTGACTCTGGTCCCCATCTGGATGTCTCCTGTACCAGGTGATTCTGGTACCCCTGTAGGCCTCAACCAGATCTGGTGACTCTGGTCCTCAACTGGGCCTCACCTGGACCTAGTGAATATGCTCCATCTGGGCCTCATTTGACCTGGTGACTCTTGTCCCTTCCTGGGCATCATCGGGACATGGCTCCACTGCATGACGTGCAGGTTGGCCTCACCTGGACCTGTTAACTCTGGTCCCTACCTGGGCATCATCGGGACATGGTTCCACTGCATGGCCTGCAGGTTGGCCTCACCTGGACCTGGTAACTCTAGTCCCTACCTGGGCATCTTCGGGTCATGGTTCCTCTGCATGGCCTGCAGGTTGGCCTCACCTGGACCTGGTAACTCTGGTCCATACCTTGGCATTATCGGAACCCGGTTCCTTTGCTTGGCCTGCAGGTAGGTCTCACCTGGACCTGGTGAGTGTGGTGGCCACTTGGGCCTCACACATACCTGGTTACACAGGACCCTACGTGGGCCTCACTTGGACGTGGTGTATCTGGTAATTCTGGTCACCACCTGGGAATCACCTGGACCTGGTGAATCTGGTAACTCTGGTCACCACCTGGGAATCACCTGGACCTGGTGAATCTGTGTCCCCATCTGGGCCTCACCCAGTCCTGGTGACTTTTTTCCCCACATGGACCTGATTGCTGTGGACTCCTTCTTAGCCTCACCTGGAACTACTGACTCTGATCCTAACTGGGCCTAACCCAGATCTGGTGACTCTGGTCCTCACCTGTGAACCATTATGACCTGGATACTCTGTTCCACACCTGAGACTCACCTGGACATGATGACTCTGGATCCCCTCTGGGCCTCTCCCTGACATGGTGACTCTGGTCCCCATCTGGACAGCACCTAGACCAGGTGAATCTGGTACCCCTCTAGGCCTCAACTTGACCTGGTGACTCTGGTCCTCAACTGGGCCTCACCGGGACCTAGTGAACATGGTCCCCACCTGCGCCTCATCTGGACCTGGTGACTCTGGTTCTACCTGGGCATCACCGGTACATGGTTACTCAATTCCCCACTGGGACTGCCTGATCCTTGTAACTCTGGTCCTGACTTTGCCCTCTTCTATACCAGGTGACTCTGGCTCCACCTGGGCCTCACCTGTAACTGGTGACTCTGATTCAAAGCATGGCCTCACCTGACATGGGGACTGTGGTTCCAATGGGGACCTCAACTGGACCTCAGGTCTCAGGTCCCATCTCGGGGTCACCAGGATCTGGTGTCTCTGGTACCCACTTGTGTAGCATCAGGATATCGTTACACTGTTCACTAAGAGTGACCCAGCCGGACCTATTAACTCTAGTCTTCACCTGGGCCACACCTGGACATGGTGACACTGGCTCCCACCTGGGTCTCACCTGTACATGGTGAGTCGGATCCCCACCTGGTCCTCACCTGTAACTGGTGATTCTCGTTCCCACATGGACATCATGTGGATCTGTGGGCTGCAGTATTTCTAGCTTCTCATGTACCTCGTGACTCTGGTCCCGACCAGGGCCTCACCGGGACCTGGTGAGTGTGGTTGCCACCTGCACCTCACCTGGACCTGGTGATTCTGGCCTGCACCTGAGACTACCCAGGATCTGGTGACTGTGGTCTCCACCTGGGCTTCACCTGGATTTGGTGACTCCGGTCCCCATCTGGGCCACACCTGGCCCTGTTGACGATGGTCCTCAACTGTGCAAAATTGGGACACGGAGACTTTGTTCCACAACTGGACCTCACCTGGGCCATGTGACTCTGGTCCCCCTCTGGGTCTCACCGTGCCCTAATGACTCTGAACCCCAATTTGGCCTGACTTGGACCTGCTGTCCTTGATTGCTACCTGTGCCTGACCTCGAACTGTTGACTCTGGTTCTTTCAAGGGCCTCCCCTGTATCTGGTGATCCTGGTCCCCACCTGGGTATCACTTGGACGTGGTGACTCTTGTCACCACCGGGGACTCACCTGGACCTGGTTACTGTGTTCCACACATGGGCCTCAAATACAACTGTTGACCATGGTCCCCAAGCCGGCCTCACATGGAGCTGTTGCCTCTGATTCCCACCGTGGCCTCACGTGTACCTGGTAACTCTGGTCCTCACCTGGGCCTCATCTGGACCTAGTGACTCTGGTCCCCACCTGGGCTTCACTTGGATCTGTTGACTCTGGTCCCCACCGGGACTTCACCTGGATCTGGTGACTCTGGTCCCCACCTGGACCTCTCCTGGACCTGGTGACTCCCTTTCCAACATGGACCTCACCTGGATCTGGTGACTCTGGTCCTCAGTTTGGTCTCACATGGACCTGGTGTCTCTCGTCCCCACTTTGACCTAACTCAGAACTGCTGAATCTTGCCCCACCTAGGCCGCACGCAGACCTGGTGACTCTTGTCCCCAGCTATGCCTCAATTCGACCTGATGAATCTGGTCCTCACGTGGGCCTCACATGGACCTGGGACTCAGCTGGATAGAGTGGCTCTGGTTCCCACAAGGGGCTCACCTGATACAGCTGACTGTGGTTTTATTCTATGCCTCACCAGGACCAAGTGATTCTGTTCCCCATCTGGGTCTGCATGGCCCTATTGACTCTGGTCCTCACCCAGGCATCATTGGGACCTGGATACTCTATTCCACACCTGGGCCTCACTTTGACCAGGGACCTCTGGTCCCATTCTGGGCCTCAAACTAAACTGGTTACTCTGGTTCCCCCTCTGGGCCTCACCCTTACCTGGTGACGCTGGTCACCCCTTGGGCTTAACCTGGGCCTGGTGAATCTGGTCCTTAGATGGTCCTCACATGGATCTGGTGACTGGTCGCCACCTGGGCCTCACCTGGACTTGTGAATCCTGTTGCCACCTGCGCCTCACCGGGACCTTGTGACTCTTTTCCCACCTGGCATCAATGGGACATGGTTACGCTGTTCCCCACCTGGGCCTCACCTGGACAAGATAACTTTGCTCCACACTTTGGCCTCAACTGGTCCTGATGACTCTGGTCCCCCCACCTAGCCCTCAATCTGGACCTGGTGACTGTGGTCCCCACCTGGGTCTCACCTGGACCTGGTGTCTCTCGTTCCCACATGACCACACCTGGTCTTGGTGACTGTGGTGTTCTTGTAGACGCACATTTACCTGGTGACTCCAGTCCCCACTAGGGCCTCACGTGGATATGGTGACTCTGGCCTGAAGGTTGGCCTCACCTGGACCTGGTGAGTGGGGTTGCCACCCCGTACCTTGTGACAGTTCCCCACGTGGGCCTCTTGGACCTGGTGAAACTGGTCCTTACCTGGTTCACTCCCAGACCCAGGGACTCTGGTCACCACCTGGGCCTCACCTGGACCTGTTGAATCTGGTCCCCATCTGGGCCTCACCCAGTCCTGGTGACTGTGTTCCCCACCTGGACCTGATTGCTGTGGACACTTTCTTGGCCTCACCTGGAACTGGTGACTCTGATCCTATGTGCGCGTCACCCAGATCTGGTCACTCTGGTCCTCACATGTGGACCACTATGACCTGGACACTGTGTTCCCCACCTGAGCTTCACCTGGACATGTTGACTCTGGAGCCCCTCTGGGCCTCACCCTGACCTGGTGTCTCTGGTCCCCATCTGGATGTCACCTGTACCGGGTGATTCTGTTACCCCTCTAGGCCTCAACCAGATCTGGTGACTCTGGTCCTCAACTGGGCCTCACCTGGACCTAGTGAATATGCTCCATTTGGGCCTCATTTGGACCTGGTGACTCTTGTCCCTTCCTGGGCATCATCGGGACATGGCTCCACTGCATGACGTGCAGGTTGGCCTCACCTTGACCTGGTAACTCTGGTCCCTACCTGGGCATCATCGGGACATGGTTCCACTGCATGGCCTTCAGGTTGGCCTTACCTGGACCTGGTAACTCTAGTCCCTACCTGGGCATCATCGGGACATGGTTCCTTGCATGGCCTGCAGGTTTCCCTCACCTGGACCTGGTGAGTGGGGTTGACACCTGGGCCTCACCCATGCCTGGTGACACATGTCCCCACGTGGGTCTCACTTGGACTGGTGAATCTGGTCCTTACCTGGACCTCACTCGGAACTGGTAACTCTGGTCACCACCAGGGAATAACCTGGACCTGGTGAATCTGGTCCCCATCTGTGCCTCACCCAGTCCTGGTGACTTTGTTCCCCACCTGGGCCTGATTGCTGTGGACTCCTTTTGGCCTCACCTTGAACTGGTGACTCTGATCCTAACTGGGTCTCACCCAGATCTGGTGACTCTGGTCCTCACCTGTGGACCATTATGACCTGGTTAACCTGTTCCACACCTGGGCCTCAAGTAGACCTGTTGACCATGGTCCCCAAGCCGGCCTCACATGGACCTGTTGCCTCTGATCCCCACCGGGGTCTCACGTGTATCTTGTAACTCTGGTCCTCACCTGGGCCTCATCTGGACCTAGAGACTCTGGTCTCCACCTGGGCTTCACCTGGTTCTGGAGACTCTGGTCCACATCTGGACTTCACCTGGATCTGGTGACTCTGGTCCCAATCTGGACCACTCCTGGACTTGGTGTCTCTCTTGCCCACTTTGACCTAACTCAGAACTGCTGAATCTTGCCCCACCTATTATGCACCCAGACCTGGTGAGTCTTGTCCCTAGCTATTCCTCAATTCGACCTGATGAATCGGGTCTCACATGGACCTCACATGTACCTGGGACTCAGCTGGAAAGAGTGGCTCTGGTTCCCACAAGGGGCTCACCTGATACTGCTGACTGTGGTCTTATTCTATGCCTCACCAGGACCTAGTGATTCTGTTCCCCATCTGGGCCTGCATGGCCTTAGTGACTCTGGTCTTCACCCAGGCATCATTGGGACCTGGATACTCTATTCCACACCTGGGCCTCACTTTGACAAGGGACCGCTGGTCCCATTCTGGGCCTCAAACTAAACTGGTTACTCTGGTTCCCCCTCTGAACCTCACCCTTACCTGTTGACTCTGGTCACCCTTTGGGCTTCACCTGGGCCTGATGAATCTGATCCTTAGCAGGTCCGCACCTGGATGGTGATTAGTCGCCACCTGGGCCTCACCTGGACTTGGTGAATCCTGTTGCCACCTGCGCCTCACCTGGTACTTGTAGCTGTGGTCCCACCTGGACCTCACCTGGATCTGGTTGCTCTGGTTCCCATATGGGGCTCCACTGGACCTGGTTCCTGTGGTCTCCATATGGCCTCACCTGGATCACAATGACTCTGATCCATATTTGGGCCTCTCCTGGACCTGTTGACTCTGGTCCTTACCTGGGCATCATTGGGACCTGGATACTCTCTTATATACTTGGGCCTCACCTGGACCTGTTGACTGTGGTCCCACCTGCGCCTCACCTGGACGAGGTGACGGGTTCCCACAGGGCCCTCACCTGGACCTGGTGACTCAGGTCCTCATATGGGCATATTGGGACCTTGTTTCTCAGTTCCACATCGGGGCTCACCTGGACCTAGTGACTCTCTTTCCCCTCTGGGCCTCAGCCTGACGTGGTGACTCTGGTTCCCATCTGGATATCACCAGAACCGGGTGACTCTGGTCCCCCTCTGGGAATCACCCAGAGCTGGGGTCACTGGTCCTTAACTGGATCTCAACAGTACCTGTTGAATCTACTCCTCACTTAGGTCTCGTCTGAACCTTGTGACTCTTTTCCCACCTGGCATCAACGGGACATGGTTACTCTGTTCCCCAGCTGGGCCTCACGTGGACATGATAACTTTGCTCCACACTTTGGCCTCAACTGGTCCTGATGACTCTGGTCCCCCCACCTAGGCCTCAATCTGGACCCGGTGACTGTGGTCCCCACCTGGATCTCACCTGCACTTGGTGACTCTCGTTCCCACATGAACCACACCTGTACCTGGTGACTGTGGTGTTCTTGTAGACTCACATTTACCTGGTAACTCCGGTCCCCACTAGGGCCTCACCTGGATCTGGTGACTCTGGCCTGCAGGTTGGCCTCACCTGGACTTGGTGAGTGGGGTTGCCACCTGGGCCTCACCCATACCTGGTGAATCAGGTCCTCACGTGGGCCTCACTTGGACCTGGTGAATCTGGTCCTTACCTGGTCCTCTGACAGACAAGGGGACTCTGGTCACCACCTGGACCTCACCAGGACCTGGTGAATCTGGTCCCCATCAGGGCCTCACCCAGTCATGGTGACTTTGTTCACCACCTGGACCTGATTGCTGTGGACTCTTTCTTGGCCTCCCCTGGACCTGGTGAGTGAGGTTGCCACCTGGGTCTCCCCATAACTGGTGACACAGGTCCCACGTGGGCTTCACTTGGACCTGGTGAATCTGGTCCTTACCTGATCCACACCCAGAACTGGTAACCCTTGTCACCACCTGGGAATCACCTGGACCTGTTGAATCTGGTCCCCATCTGGACCTCACCCAGTCCTGGTGACTTTGTTCCCCACCTGGACCTTATTTCTGTGGACTAATACTTGGCCTCACCTGGAACTGGTGACTCTGAACCTAACTGGGCCTCACCCAGATCTGGTGACTCTGGTCCTCACCTGTGGACCATTATGACCTGGATACTCTGCTCCACACCTGAGCCTCACCTGGACATGATGACACTGGAACCCCTCTGGGCCTCACCCAGACCTGGTGACCCTGGTGCCCATCTGGATGTCACCTGGACCTGGTGATTCTTGTACCCCTCAAGTCTCAACCAGATCTAGTGACTCTGGTCCTAAACTGGGCCTCACCTGGACCTAGTGAATATGCTCCATCTGGGCCTCATGTGGACCCGGTGACTCTGGTCCCTACCTGGGCATCATCAGGACATGCTTCCTCTGCATTGCCTGCAGGTTGGCCTCACCTGGACCTGGTGAGTGTGGTTGCCACCTGGGCCTCACTCATACCTGGTGACAAAGGCCCCACGTGGGCCTCACTTGGACCTGGTGAATCTGGTCCTTACCTGCTCCTCACCCGGAATTGCTAACTCTGGTCACCACCTGGGAATCACCTGGGTCTTGTGAATCTGGTCCCCACCTGAGTCTCACCCAGGCTTGGTTACTTTGATCCCCACCTGGACCTGATTGCTGTGGACTCCTACTTGGCCTCACTTGGAACTGCTGACTCTGATCCTTACTGGGCCTCACCCAGATCTGGTGACTCTGGTCCTCACCTGTGGAACATTATGACCAGGATACTCTGTTCCACACCTGAGCCTCACCTGGACATGATGACTCTGGATACCCTTTGGGCCTCACCCTGACATGGTGAGTCTGGTCCCCATCTGGATGTCACCTAGACCAGGGGAATCTGGTACACCTCTAGGCCTCAACTTGACCTGGTGACACTGGTCCTCAACTGGGCCACACCGGGACCTAGTGATTATGCTCCCCACCTGCGCCTCATCTGGTCCTGGTGACTCTGTTTCAACCATGGGAATCATTGGGACATGGTTACTCTATTCCCCACTGGGACTGCCCTGAATCTTGTAACTCTGTCCTGACTTTGGCCTCTTCTATACCAGGTGACTCTGGCTCCACCTGGGTCTCACCTGTAACTGGTGACACTGATTCTAAGCATGGCCTCACCTGACATGGTGACTGTGGTTCCCATCGGGACCTCAAATGGACCTCAGGTCTCTGGTCCCTTCTCGGGGTCACCAGGACCTGGTGTCTCTGGTACCCACCTGTGTAGCATCAGGATATCGTTACACTGTTCACTAACAGAGACCCAGCCGGACCTGTTAACTCTAGTCTTCACCTGGACCACACCTGGTCATGGTGACACTGGCTCCCACCTGGGTCTCAACTGGACATGGTGAGTCGGATCCCCGCCTGGTCCACAGCTGTAACTGGTGATTCTTGTTCCCACATGGACATCATGTGGACCTGGTGGCTGCAGTGTTTCTAGCTTCTCATGTTCCTCGTGACTCTGGTCCTCACCAGGGCCCCACCGGGTCCTGGTGAGTGTGGTTGCCACCTGCACCTCACCTGGACCTGGTGATTCTGGTGTGCACCTGAGACTACCCTGTATCTGGTGACTGTGGTCCCCACCTGGGCTTCGCCAGGATTTGGGGACTCCAATCCCAATCTTGGCCTCACCTGGCCCTGTTGACCATGGTCCTCAACTGTGCAAAATTGGGATCCGGTGACTGTGTTCCACAACTGGACCTCACCTGGACCAGGTGACTCTGGTCCCTGTCTGTGTCTTACCGTGCCCTAGTGACTTTGAACCTCACTTTGGCCTGACTTGGACCTGCTGACCCTGGTTGCCACCTGCACCTGAACTCGAACTGTTGTATCTCGTTCTTTAGGGCCTCCCTTTTACCTGGTGATCCTGGTCCCCACCTGGGCCTCACCTGGATGTGGTGACACTTCTCACCACCGGGGACTCACCTGGACCTGCTTACTGTGTTCCACACCTGGGCCTCAAGTACACCTGTTGACCAATTCCCCAAGCCGGCCGCACATGGACCTGTTGCCTCTGATCCCAACCGGGGCCTCACGTGTACCTGGTAACTCTGGTCCTCACCTGGGCCTCATCTGGACCTAGTGACTCTGGTCACCACCTGGGCTTCTCCTGGATCTGGTGTCTCTGGTCCCCTCCTGGATTTCACCTGGATCCGGTGACTCTGGTCGCCACATGGACCTCTCCTGGACGTGGTGACTCTCTTTCCAACATGGACCTCAGCTGGATCAGGTGACTCTGGTTCTCCCTTTGGCCTCACCTGGACCTGGTGTCTCTCGTCCCCAGTTTGACCTAACTCAGAACTACTGAATCTTGCCACACCTAGGCTGCACCCAGACCTGTTGACTCTTGACCCCAGCTATGCCTCAATTCGACCTGATGAATCTGGTCCTCACGTGGGCCTCACATGGACCTGGGACTCAGTTGGATACAGTGGCTCTGGTTCCCACAAGGGGCTCACTTGATACTGGTGACTTATTCACCAGTGGTCTTATTCTATGCCTCACCAGGACCTAGTGATTCTGTTCCCCATCTGGGCTTTCATAGCCCTAGTGACTCTCGTCCTCACCCAGGGATCATTGGGACCTGGATACTCTATTCCACACCTGGGCCTCACTTTGTCCAGGGACCTCTGGTCCCATTCTGGGCCTCAAACTAAACTGGTTACTCTGGTTCCCACTCGTGGCCTCACCCTTACCTGGAAAATCTGGTCACCCCTTGGGATTCACTTGGGCCTGGTGAATCTGGTTATTATCTGGTCCGCACCTGGATCTGGTGACAGGTCACCACGTGGGCCTCACCTGGACTTGGTGAATCATGTTGCCACCTGCGCCTCAACTGGACCTTGTGACTGTGGTCCCTCTTGGACCTCACCTGGATCTGGTGGCTCTGGTTCCCATATGGGGCTCTCCTGGACCTGGTTCCTGTGGTCTCGATCTGGCCTACCTGGAACACAATGACTCTGATCCATATTTGGGCCTCTCCTGGACCTGTTGACTCTGGTCCTTACCTGGGCATCATTTGGACCTGGATACTCTCTTATGTACCTGGGCCTCACCAGGATCTGGTTACTGTGGTCCCACCCGGGCCTCACCTGGACGGGGTGACTGGTTCCCACAGAGACATCACCTCGACCTGGTGACTCAGGTCCTCATATGGGAATCTTGGGACCTGGTTTCACAGTTCCACATTGGGGCCTCAGCTGGACCTAGTGATTCTCGTCCCCCACTGGGCCTCACCCTGACTTGTGACACTGGTCCCCACCTGGATATCACCAGAACCGGGTGACACACCCGGAGCTGGGGACACTTGTCCTCAGCTGGGCCTCAACAGGAACTGGTGAATCTACTCCAAACTTAGGCTTCGTCTGGACCTTGTGACTCTTTTCCCACCTGGCATCAATGGGATATGGTTACTCTGTTCCCCACCTGGGCCTCACCTGGACATGATAACTTTGCTGCACACTTTGGCCTCAACTGGTCCTGATGACTCTCGTCCCCCAACCTAGGCCTCAATCTGGACCTGGTGACTGTCGTCCCCACCTCGGTCTCACCTGGAACTGGTGACTCTCGTTCCCACATGAACCACACCTGGACCTGGTGACTGTGGTGTTCTTGTAGACTCACTTTTACCTGCCTTCTCCGGTGCCGACAAGGGCCTCACGTGGATCGGGTGACTTTGGCATGCAGGTTGGCCTCACCTGGACATGGTGAGTGGGGTTGCCATCTGGGCCTCACCCATACTCGGTGAGGCAGGTCCCCTCGTGGGCCTCTTGGACCTGGTAATCTGGTCCTGACCTGGTCGTCTCCCAGCCCCGGGGTCTCTGGTCACCACCTGAGCCTACCTGGACATGGTGAATCTGATCCCCATCTGGGCCTCACCCAGGCCTGTTGACTTGTTCCCCACCTGTATCTGATTGCTGTGGACTCTTTCTTCGCCTCACCTGGAACTGGTGACTCTGATCCTATTTGCCCGTCACCGAGACCTGGTGACGCTGGTCCTCACCTGGGCATTTTTGGTACCTGGTGACTCTGTTCCACAGCTGAGCCTCACCTGGACATGATGACTCTGGAACCTCTCTGGGCCTCATCCTGACCTGGTGACTCTGGTCCCCATCTGGAAGTCACCTGGACAAGGTGATTCTCGTACCCCTCTAGACCTCAACCAAGTCTGGTGACTCGGTCCTCCACTGGACCTCACCTGGACCTAGTGAATATGCTCCATCTGGGCCTCATTGGACCTGGTGTTTCTGGTCCCTACCTGGGCATTATCGGGACATGAATTCCACTGCATGGCCTGTAGGTTGGCCTCACCTGGACCTGAGAACTCTAGTCCCTACCTCGGCATCATCGGGACAGGGTTCCTCTGCATGGCCTGCATGTTGGCCTCACCTGGACCTGGTGAGTGGGGTTGTCACCTGGGTCTCACACATGCCTGGTGACACAGGTCCCCACGTGGGCCTCACTTGGACTTGGTGAATCTGGTCCTTACCTGGTCCTCACACGGAACTCGTAACTCTGGTAACCACCTGGGAATCACCTGGACCTGGAGAATCTGGTCCCCATCCGGGCCTCACCCAGTCCTGGTGACTTTGATCCCCACCTGGACCTGATTGCTGTGGACTCCTTCTTGGCCTCACCTGGAACTGGTGACTCTGATCCTAACTGGGTCTCACCCAGATCTGGTGACTCTGGTCCTCACCTGTGGACCATTATGACCTGGATACTCTGTTCCACACGTGAGACTCACCTGGACATGATGACTCTGGATCCCCTCTGGGCCTCACGCTGACATGTTGACTCTGGTCCCCAACTGGATGTCACCTAGACAAGGTGAATCTGGTACCCCTCTAGGCCTCAACTAGACCTGGTGACTCTGGTCCTCAACTGGGCCTCACCGGGACCTAGTGAACATGCTCCCCACCTGCGCCTCATCTGGACATGGTCACTCTGATTCTACCTGGGCATCATCGGGACATGGTTACTCAATTCCGCACTGGGCCTGACCTGATCCTGGTACCTCTGGTCCTGAATTTGGCCTCTTCTGTGCCAGGTGTCTCTGGCTCCACCTGGGCCTCACCTGTAACCTGTGACTCTGATCCTAAGCATGGCCTCACCTGACCTGGTCTCGGTGGTTCCCATCGGGACCTCACGTGGACCTCATGTCTCTGGTCGCACCTGGGCCTCACCAGGACCTGGTGTCTCTGGTACCCACCTGGGTAGCATCAGGATATTGTTACACTGTTCACTATCAGTGACCCAGCCGGACCTATCAACTCTGGTCTTCACCTGGGCCTCACCTGGACATGGTGACACTGGTTCACACCTGGGTCTCATCTGGACATGGTGAGTCGGATCCCCACCTGGTCCTCAACTGAAACTGGTGATTCTCATTTCCACATGGACATCATGTGGACCTGGTAGCTGCAATGTTTCTAGCTTCTCATGTACATCGTGACTCTGGTCCCCACCAGGGACTCACCGGGACCTGGTGTGTGTGGTTGCCACCTGTACCTCACCTGGACCTGGTGATTCTGGTCTGCACCCGAGACTACCCTGATCTGGTGACTGTGGTCCCCACTTGGTCTTCACATGGATTTGGGTACTACGGTCCCCACCTGGGCCTCACCTGGCCTTGTTGACCATGGTTCCCACCGGGGCAAAATAGGGACCCAGTGACTGTGTTCCACAACTGGTCCTCACCTGGACCAGGTGACTCTGGTCCCCCTCTGGGTCTCACTGTGCCCTAGTTTCTGTGAAGCCCACTTTGGCCTGACTTGGACCTGCTGACCCTGGTTGCCACCTGCGCCTGACCTTGAGCTGTTGACTCTGATTCTTTCAAGGGCCTCCCCTGTACCTGGTGTTCCTGGTCCCCACCTGGGCCTCACCTGGACGTGGTGACTCTTGTCACCACCGGGGACTCAACTGGACCTGCTAACTCTGTTCCACACCTGTGCCCCAAGTAGACCTGTTGACCAAGGTCCCCAGGCGGGACTCAC
Source organism: Canis aureus (assembly GCF_053574225.1). NCBI lineage: Eukaryota > Metazoa > Chordata > Mammalia > Carnivora > Canidae > Canis > Canis aureus. The sequence continues at coordinate 50,750,388 of NC_135635.1, read as the reverse complement.
ATGGAACTGTTGCCTCTGATCCCCACCGGGGCCTCACGTGTACCTGGTAACTCTGGTCCTCACCTGGGCCTCATCTGGACCTATTGACTCTGGTCCTTACCTGGGCATCATTGGGACCTGGATACTCTCTTATATACCTAGGCCTCACCTGGACATGGTGACTGTGGTCCCACCTGGGCCTCACCTGAAGGAGGTGACTGGTTCCCACAGGGACATCATCTGGACCTGGTGACTCAGGTCCTCATATGGGCAGCATTCACCTGGATTCTCAGTTCCACATCAGGGCTTCACCTGTTCCTAGTGATTCTCGTCCCGCTCTGGGCCTCACCTCGATCTGGTGACTCTGGTCCTCAGTTTGGCCTCACCTGGACCTGGTGTCTCTCGTCCCCATTTTGACCTAACTCATAACTGCTGAATCTTGCCCCACCTAGGCCGCACCCAAACCTGGTGACTCTTGTCCCCAGCTATGCCTCAATTCGACCTGATGAATCTGGTCCTCACATGGGCCTCACATGGATCTGGGACTCAGCTGGATAGAGTGGCTCTGGTTCCAACAAGGCGCTCACCTGATACTGGTGACTTATTCACCAGTGGTCTTATTCTATGCCTCACCAGGACCTAGTGATTCTGTTCCCCATCTGGGTCTGCATAGCCCTAATGACTCTGGTCCACACCCAGGCATCATTGGGATCGGGATACTCTATTCCACAATTGGGCCTTACTTTGACCAGGGACCTCTGGTCCCATACTGAGCCTCAAACTAAACTGGTTACTCTCGTACCCCCTCTAGGCCTCACCCTTACCTGGTGACTCTGGTCACCCCTTGGGATTCACTTGGGCCTGGTGAATCTGGTCCTTAGCTGGTACGCACCTGGATCTGGAGACTGGACGCCACCTGGGACTCACCTGGATTTGATGAATCCTGTTGCCACCTGCGCCTCACCTGGACTTTGTGACTGTGGTCCCACCTGGACCTCACATGGATCTGGTGGCTCTGGTTCCCATATGGGGCTCTTCTGGACCTGGTTCCTGTGGTCTCCATCTGGCCTCCCCTGGAAAACAATGACTCTGATCCATATTTGGGCCTCTCCTGGGCCTGTTGACTCTGGACCTTACCTGGGCATCATTGGGACCTGGATACTCTCTTATATACCTGGGCCTCACATGGAACTGGTGACTGTGGTCCCACCTGGGCCTCACCTGGACGAGGTGACTGGTTCCCACAGGGACCTCCCCTGGGCCTGGTGACTCAGGTCCTCATATGTGCATCATGGGACTTGTTTTCTCAGTTCCACATCGGGGCCTCACCTGGACCTAGTGATTCTCGTTCCACTCTGGGCCTCATCCTGATGTGGTGACTCTGGTCCGCATCTGACTCACACCAGAACCGGGTGACTCTGGTCCCCCTCTGGGAATCACCCAGAGCTTGGGACACTGATACTCAACTGGGCCTCAACAGGACCTGGTGAATCTACTCCTCACTTAGGCCTCGTCTGGACCTTGTGATTCTTTTCCCACCTGGTATCTATGGGACATTTTTACTCTGTTCCCCACCTGGGCCTCACTTGGACATGATAACTTTGCTGCATACTTTGGCCTCAACTCGTCCCGATGACTCTGGTCCCCCCACATAGGCCTCAATCTGGACCTGGAGACTGTCATCCACACCTGGGTCTCACCTGGACCTTGTGACTCTCGTTCCCACATGAATCACACCTGGACCTGGTGACTGTGGTGTACTTGTAGACTCACATTTACCTGGTGACTCTGGCCCCACTAGGGCCTCACCTGGATCTGCTGACTCTGGCCTGCAGGTTGGCCTCACCTAAACTAGGTTAGTGGGATGCCACCTGGGCCTCACCCATACCTGGTGACTCAGGTCCCCACGTGGGCCTCTTTGTCCTGGTGAATCTGGCCCTTACCTGGTCTGCTCCCAGACCCTGGGAATCTTGTCACAACCTGGGCCTCACCTAGACCTGGTGAATCTGGTCACCATCTGGGCCTAACCCAGTCCTGGTGACTATGTTCCCCACCTGGACGTGTTTGCTCTGGACTCTTTCTTGCCCTCACCTTGAACTGGTGACTCTGATCCTATCTGTGCGTCACCCAGACCTGGTGACTCTCGTCCTCACCTGGGCATCATTGGTACCTGGTTACTGTGTTCCACACCTGAGCCTCACCTGGACATGAGGTCTCTGGGACCTCTCCGGGCCTCACCCTGACCTGGTGATCTGGTCCCCATCTGGATGTCACCTGGACCAGGTGATTCTGGAACCCCTCTAAGCCTCAACCAGATCTGGTGACTCTTGTCCTCAACTGGGCCTCACCTGGACCTAGTGAATATGCTCCATCTGGGCCTCATTTGGATCTGGTGCCTCTGGTCACTCACTGGGCATCATCGGGAAATGGTTCCACTGCATGGCCTGCTGGTTTGCCTCACCTGGACCTGGTAACACAGGTCCCTACCTGGGCATCATCGGGTCATCTTGACCTGGTGAGTGGGGTTCCCTCCTGGATCTTACCCATGCCTGCTGACACAGGTCCCCATGTGGGCCTCACTTGGACCTGGTGAATGTGGTCCTTACCTAGTCCTCACCCGGAAGTGGTAAACCTGGTCACCACCTGGGCATCACCTAGTCCTGGTGACTTTGTTCCCCACCTGGACCTGATTGCTGTGGACACCTTCTTGGCCTCACCTGGAAGTGGTAACTCTGATCCTAACTGGGCCTCTCCCAGATCTGGTGATTCTGGTCCTCACCTGTGGACCATTATGATCTGGATACTCTGTTCCACACCTGAGCCTCACCTGGACTGTTGACCCTGGATCCCCTCTGGGCACACCCTGACATGGTTACTCTGGTCCCCATCTGGATGTCACCTAGACCAGGTGAGTCTGGTACCCCTCTGGGCCTCAACCAGATCTGGTGACTCTGGTCCTCAACTGGGCATCACCGGAAGCTAGTGAATATGTTTCCACCTGCGCCTCATCTGGACCTGTTGACTCTGGTCCTTACCTGGGCATCATTGTGACCATGATACTCTCTTATATACATGGGCCTCACCTGGACCTGGTGACTGTGGTCCCACCTGGGCCTCACCTGGACGTGGTGACTGGTTCCCACAGGGATCTCACCTGGACTTGGTGACTCAGGTCCTCATATGGGCATCATTCACCTAGTTTCTCAGTCCCACATCGGGGCTTCACCTAGTCCTAGTGATTCTCGTCCCCCTCTGGGTCTCACCTGGACATGATGACTCTGGAACCTCTCTGGGACAACCCAGACTGTGAAACCCACTTTGGCCTGACTTGGACCTGCTGACCCTGGTTCCCACCTGCGACTGACGTCGAACTGTTGACTCTGGTTCTTTCAAGGGCCTCCCCTGTACCTGGTGATCCTGGTCCCTACCGGGGCTCACCTGGACGTGGTGACTCTTGTCACCACTGGGGACTCAACTGGACCTGCTTACTGTGTTCCACACCTGGGCCTCAATAAACCTGTTGACCATGGTCCCCAAGCCTACCTCACATGGACCTTTTGCCTCTGATCCCCACCGGTGCCTCACGTGTACGTGGTTACTCTGGTCCTCACCTGGGCATCATTGGTCCTGGTGACTCTGTTCCACACCTGAGGCTCCCCTGGACATGATGACTCTGGATCTCCCTGGCTATCAACCTGACCTGGTGACTCTGGTCCCCATATGAATGTCACCTGGACCAGGGGATTATGGTACCCCTCTGGGCCTCAACCAGGTCTGGTGACTCTGGTCCTCAACTGGGCCTCACCTGGACCTAGTGAATATGCTCCATCTGGGCCTCCTTTGACCTGGTGACTCTGGTCACTACCTGGGCATCATCGGGACATGGTTCCACTGCATGGCCTGTAGGTTGGCCTCACCTGGACCTGGTAACTCTCGTCCCTACCTGGGCATCATTGGGACCTGGTTCCTCTGCATGGCCTGCAGGTTGGCCTCACCTGGACCTGGTGAGTGGGTTTCTCACCTGGGTCTCACCCTTGCCTAGTGAAACAGGTCCCCACGTGGGCCTCACTTGGACCTGGTGAATCTGGTCCTTACCTGGTGGTCACCCGGAACTGGTAACTCTGGTCACCACATGGGAATCACCTGGGTCTGGTGAATCTGGTCCCCATCTGGGCCTCACCCAGTCCTGTTGACTTTCTTCCCCACCTGGACCTGATTGCTGTGGACTCCTTCTTGGCTAACCTGGAACTGCTGACTCTGATGCTAACTGGGCTTCACCCAGATCTGGTGACTCTGGTCCTCACCTGTGGACCATTGTGACCTGGATACTCTGTTCCACACCTGAGCCTCACCTGAATATGTTGACACTGGATCCCCTCTGGGCCTCAGCCTGACATGGGGACTCTGGTCCCCATCTGGATGTCACCAGACCAGGTGAATCTGGTACCCCTCTAGGCCTCAACTAGACCTGGTGACTCTGGTCCTCAACTGGGCCTCAACGGGACCTAGTGAACATGCTCCCCACATGCGCCACATCTGGGCCTGGTGACTCTGGTTCTACCTGGGCATCATCGGGACATGGTTACTCTATTCCCACTTGGAGTGACCTGATCCTGGTAACTCTGGTCCTGACTGGCCTCTTCTGTACCGGGTGACTCTGGCTCCACCTGGGCCTCACCTGGAACTGGTGACTCTGATCCTAAGCATGGCCTCACCTGACCTGGTGACTGTGGTTCCCATCGGAACCTCACCTGGACCTCATGTCTCTGGTCCAAACTGGGCCTCACCAGGACCTGGTGTGTCTGGTATCCACCTTGGTAGCATCAGGATACGGTTACACTGTTCACTAACAGTGACCCAGTCGGACCTGTTAACTCTGGTCTTGACCTGGTCCACACCTGAACATGGTGACACTGGATCCCACCAGGGTCTCACCTGGACATGGTGAGTCAGATCCCCACCTGGTCCTCACCTGTAACTGGTGATTCTCATTCCCACATGGACATTATGTGGAACTGGTGGCTGCAGTGTTTCTAACTTCTCATGTACCTCGAGCATCTGGTCCGCACCAGGGCCTCACCGGGACCTGGTGTGTGTGGTTGCCACCTGCACCTCACCAGGACCTGGTGATTCTGGTCTGCACCTGAGACTACCCTGGATCTTGTGACTGTGGTCCCCACCTGGGCTTCACCTGGATTTGGGGTCTCCGGTCCCAATCCGGGCCTCACCTGGCCCTGTTGTCCATGGTCTTCAACTGGACAAAATTGAGACCCGGTGACTGTGTTCCACAACTGGACCTCAAATGGACCACGTGACTCTGGTCCCCCTCTGGGTCTCACCGTGCCCTAGTGACTGTGAACCCAACTTTGGCCTGACTTGGACGTGCTGACCCTGGTTGCCACCTGCGCCTGACCTCGAACTGTTGACTCAGGTTCTTTCAAAGGCCTTCCCTGCACCTGGGGATCCTGGTCCCCATTTTGGCCTCAACCCGACGTGGTGTCTCTTGTCACTACTGGGGACTCACCTAGACAGGCTTACAGTGTTCCACACCTGGGCCTCAGGTAGACCTGTTGACCATAGTCCCCTAGCCGGCCTCACGTGGCATTTTGGCTGTGATCCCCGCCGGGGCCTCACGTGTACCTGTTAACTCTGATCTTCACCTGGGCCTCATCTGGACCTAGTGACTCTGGTCCCCACCTGGGCTTCACCTGGATCTGGAGACTCTCCTCCCCACCTGGACTTCACCTCGATCTGGTGACTCTGTTCCACACCTGGACCTCTCCTGGACCTGGTGACTCTCTTTCCAACATGGACCTCACCTGGATCTGGTTACTCTGGTCTCAGTTTGGCCTCACCTGTACTGGTGTCTCTCGTCCCCACTTTGACCTAACTCAGAAATGCTGAATCTTGCCCCACCTAGGCCGCACCCAGAGCTGATGACTCTTGTCCCCAGCTATGCCTCCATTCGACCTGATGAATCTGGTCCTCCGTGGGCCTCACATGGACCTGGGACTCACCTGGATAGAGTGGCTCTGGTTCCCACAAGGGGCACACCTGATACTGGTGATTGTTGTCTTATTCTATGCCTCACCAGGATGTACTGATTCTGTTCCCCATCTGGGCCTGCATGGCCCTAGTGACTCTGGTCCTCACCGAGGCATCATTGGGACCTGGATCCTCTATTCCACACCTACGGCTCACTTTGACCCGGGACCACTGGTCCCATTCTGGGCCTCAAACTAAACTGGTTACTCTGGTTCCCCTCTGGGCCTCACCATACCTGGTGACTCTGGTCACCCCTTGGGCTTCACTTGGGCCTGGTGAATCTGGTCCTTAGCTGGTCCACATTTGGATCTGGTGACTGGTCGCCCCTGGCCTCACCTGGACTTGGTGAATCCTGTTGCCGCCAGCGCCTCACCTGGACCTTGTGACTGTGGTCCCACCTGGAACTCACCTGGATCTGGTGGCTCTGGTTCGCATATGGAGCTCTCCTGGACCTGGTTCCTGTGGTCTCCATCTGGTCTCACCTGGAACACAATGACTCTGATCCATATTTGGGCCTCTCCTGGACCTGTTGACTCTGGTCCGTACCTGGGCAACATTGGGACCTGGATACTCTCTTATATACCTGGGCCTCACCTGGACCTGGTGACTGTGGTCCCACGTGGGCCTCACCTGGATGAGGTGACTGGTTCCCACAGGGACCTCACCTGGACCTGGTGACTCAGGTCCTCATATGGGCATCATGGGACCTGGGTTCTCAGTTACACATCGGGGCCTCACCTGGACCTAGTGATTCTCGTCCCCCTCTGGGCCTCACCAGGACGTGGAGACTCAGGTCCCCACCTGGATATCACCAGAACCGGGTGACTCTGGTCCCCCTCTGGACTCTCCCGGAGCTGGGACACTGGTCCTCAACTGGGCCTCAACAGGACCTGGTGAATCTACTCCTCACTAAGGCCTCGTCTGGACCTTGTGACTCTTTTCCCACCTGGCATCTTTGGGACATGGTTACTCTGTTCCCCACCTGGGCCTCACATGGACATGATAACTTTGCTCCACACTTTGGCCTCAACTGGTCCTGATGAATCTGGTCCCCCGACCTAGGCCTCAATCTGGACCTGGTGACTGTGGTCCCCACCTGGGTCTCACCTGGACCTGGTGACTCTCGATTCCACATGAACCACACCAGGATCTGATGACTGTGTTGTTCTTGTAGAATCACTTTTAACTGGTGAATCCAGTCCCCACTAGGTCTTCACGTGGTTCGGGTGACTTGGCCTGAAGGTTGGCCTCACATAGACCTGGTTAGTGGGGATGCCACTTGGGCCTCACCCATACCTGTTGACTCAGGTCTCCACGTGGGCCTCTTGGACCTGGTGAATCTGGTCCTTACCTGGTCCTCTCCCAGACCCGGGGACTCTGGTCACCACCTGGGCCTCACCTGGACCTGGTGAATCCGACCCCATCTTGGCCTCACTCAGTGCTGGTGACTTTGTTCCCCACCTTGACCTGATTGCTGTGGACGCTTTCATGGCCTCACCTGGACCTGGTGACTCTGATCCTATCTGCGTGTCACCCAGACCTGGTGACTCTGGTCCTCACATGGGCATCCTTGGTACCTGGTGACTCTGTTCCACACCTGAGCCTCACCTGGACATGGGGCTCTGGCCTCTGGAACCACTCTGGGCCTAACCCTGACCTGGTGACTCTGGTCTCCATCTGGATGTCACATGGACCAGGTGATTCCGGTACCCCTCTAGGCCTCAACCAGTTCTGGTGACTCTGGTCCTCAACTGGGCCTCACCTGGACCTAGTGAATATGCTCCATCTGGGTCTCATTTGGACCTGATGACTCTTGTCCCTTCCTGGGCATCATCGGGACATGGCTCCACTGCATGACCTGCAGGTTAGCCTCACCTGGACCTCGTAACTCTGGTCCCTACCTGGGCATCATCGGGACATTGTTCCACTGCATGGCCTGCAGGTTGGCCTCACCTGGACCTGGTAACTCTAGTCCCTACCTGGGCATCATCGGGACATGGTTCCTCTGCATGGCCTGCAGGTTGCCCTCACCTGGACCTGGTGAGTGGGGTTGACACCTGGGCCTCACCCAACCTGGTGACACAGGTCCCCACGTGGGTCTCACTTGGACATAGTGAATCTGGTCCTTACCTGGACCTCACCCGGAACTGGTAACTCTGGTCACCACCTGTGAATCACCTGGACCTGGTGAATCCGGTCCCCATCTGGGCCTCACCCAGTCCTGGTGACTTTGTTCCCCACCTGGACCTGATTGCTGTAGACTCCTTCTTGGACTCACCTTGAACTGGTGACTCGGATCCTAAATGGGTCTCACCCAGATCTGGTGACTCTGGTCCTCCCCCGTGGACCATTATGATCTGGATGCTTTGTTCCACACCTGAGCCTCACCTGGACATGATGACTCTGGATCCCCTCTGGGCCTCAGCCTGACATGGTGACTCTGGTCCCCATCTGGATGTCACCTAGACCAGGTGAATCTGGTACCCCTCTAGGCCTCAACTTGACCTGGTGACTCTGGGCCTCAACTGGGCCTCACCGGGACCTAGGGAACATGCTCCCCACCTGCGCCTCATCTGGACCTGTTGACTCTGGTTCTACCTGGGCATCATCGGGAAATGGTTACACTATTCCCCTCTGGGACTGACCTGATCCTGGTAACTCTGGTCCTGACTTTGGCCTCTTCTCTACCTGGTGAATCTGGCTCCACCTGGGTCTCACCTGTAACTGGTGACTCTGATCCTAAGCATGGCCTCACCTGACCTTGTGACTATGGTTCCCATCGGGACCTCATCTGCTCCTCATGTCTCTTGTCTCACCTGGGCCTCACCAAGACTTGGTGTCTCTCGTACCCACTTGGGTAGCATCAGGATATGGTTACACTGTTCACTAACAGTGACCCAGCCGGACCTATTATCTCTGGTCTTCACCTCGCCACACCTGGACATGGTGACACTGGTTCCCACCTTGGTCTCACCTGGACATGGTGAGTCGGATCCCCACAGGGTCCTCACCTCTAACTGGTGATTCTCATTCCCACATGGACATCATGTGGACCTGGTGGCTGCAGTGTTTCTAGCTTCTCATGTACCTCGTGACTCTGGTCCCCACCAGGGCCTCACCGGGACCTGGTGAGTGTGGTTGCCACCTGCACCTCACCTGGACCTGGTGATTCTGGTCTGCACCTGAGACTACCCTGGATCTGGTGACTATGGTCCCAACCTGGGCTTCACCTGGATTTGGGCACTCAGATACCCATCTGGGCCTCACCTGGCCCTGTTGACCATGGTCCTCAACTGGGCAAAATTGGGACCCGGTGACTGTTTCCACACCTGGACATCACCCGGACTAAGTGACTCTGGTCCCCCTCTGGATCTCACCGTGCTCTAGTGACTGTGAACCCCACTTTGGCCTGACTTGGTCTTGCTGACCCTGGTTGCCACCTGCGCCTGACCTCGAACTGTTGACTCTGGTTCTTTCAATGGCCTCCCCTGTACCTGGTGATCCTGGTTCCCACCTGGGCCTCACCTGGACCTGGTGACTCTTGTCACCACCGGGGTCTCTCCTGGACCTGGTGACTCTCGTTCCCACATGAACCACACCTGGACCTGGTGACTGTGGTGTTCTTGTAGACTCACATTTACATGGTGACTCTGGTCCCCTCTAGGGCATCACGTGGATCTGGTGACTTTGGCCTGCAGGTCTGCCTCACCTGGACCTGGTGAGTGGGGTTGCCACCTGGGCCTCACCCATAATTGGTGACTCAGGTCCCCACGTGGTCCTCTTCTACCTGGTGAATTGGTCCTTACCTGGTCCTCTCCTACACCCGGGGACTCTGGTCACCACCTGGGTTTCACCTGGACCTGGTGAATCTGGTCCCCATCTGGGCCGCACGCAGTCCTGGTGACTTTGTTCCCCACCTGGACCTGATTGCTGTGGACTCCTCCTTGGCCTCACCTGGAACTGGTGACTCTGATCCTATCTGCGAGTCACCCAGATCTGGTGAATCTGGTCCTCATCTGTGCCTCATTGGTACCTGGTGACTCTGTTCCACACCTGAGCCTCAAGTGGACATGATGACTCTAGAACATCTCTGGGCCTCACCCTGACCAGGTGACTCTGGTCCCCATCTGGATGTCACCTAGACCAGGTGAATCTGGTACCCCTCTAGGCCTCAAGTAGACCTGGTGACTCTGGTCCTCAACTTGGCCTAACCGGGACCTAGTGAATATGCTCCCCACCTGCACCTCATCTGGACCTGGTGACTCTGGTTCTACCTGGGATCATCGGGACATGCTTACTCTATTCCACACTGGGACTGACCTGATCCTGGTAACTCTGGTCCTGACTTTGGCCTCTTCTGTACAAGGTGACTCTGGCTCCAGCTGGGCCTCACCTGTAACTGGTGAATCCTCTTGCCACCTGCGCCTCACCTGGACTTTGAGACTGTGTCCCACCTGGACCTCACCTGGATCTGGTGGCTCTGGTTCCCATATGGGGCTCTCCTGGACCTGGTTCCTGTGGTCTCCATCTGGCATCACCTGGAACAAATTGACTCTGCTCCATATTTGGGCCTCTGCTGGACCTGATGACTCTGGTCCTTACCTGGGCATCATTGGGACCTGGATACTCTCTTACATACCTGGGCCTCACCTGGACCTGGTGACTGTGGTCCCACATGGGCCTCACCTGGACGAGGTGACTGGTTCCCACATGGACCTCACCTGGACCTGGTGACTCAGATCCTCATATGGGCATCATGGGACCTGGTTTCTCAGGTCCACATCGGGGCCTCACCTGGACCTAGTGATTCTCGTCCCCCTCTGGGCCTCACCCGGACGTGGTGACTCTGGACCCCACCTGGATATCACCAGAACCGGGTGACTCTGGTCCCCCTCTGGGATCACCCGGAGCTGGGGACACTGGTACTCAGCTGGGCCTCAACAGGACCTGGTGAATCTACTCCTCACTTAGGCCTCGTCTGGACCTTGTGACTCTTTTCCCACCTGGCATCAATGGGACATGGTTACTCTGTTCCCCGCCTGGGCCTCACCTGGACATGATAACTTTGCTCCACACTTTGGCCTCAACTGGTACTGATGACTCTGGTCCCCCCACCTAGGCCTCAATCTGGACCTGGTGACTATGGTCCCCACCTGGGTCTCACCTGGACCTGGAGACTCTCGTTCCCAGATGAACCACACCTGGACCTGGTGAGTGTGGTGTTCTTGTAGACTCACATTTACCTGGTGACTCTGGTCCCCATCTGGATGTACCTGGACCAGGTGATTCTGGTTCCCCTCTAGGCCTCAACCAGATCTGGTGACTCTGGTCCTCAACAGGGCCTCACCTGGACCTAGTGAATATGCTTCATCTGGGCCTCATTTGGACCTGGTGACTCTGGTCCCTACCTGGACATCATCGGGACATGGTTCCACTGCATGGCCTGCAGGTTGGCCTGACATGGACCTGGTAACTCTGGTCCCTACCTGGGCATCATCAGAACACGGCTCCTCTGCATTGCCTGCAGATTGGCCTCACCTGGACCTGGTGCGTGGGGTTGGCACCTGGGTCTCACACATACCTGGTGACACAGGTCCCCACGTGGGCCTCACTTGGACATGGTGAATCTGGTCCTTACCTGGTTCTCTCCGAGACCCGGGATCACTGGTCCCAACTGGGCCTCACCTGGACCTGGTGAATCTGGTCCCCATCTGGGCCTCACCCAATCCTGGTTACTTTGTTCCTCACCTGGACCTGATTGCTGTGGACTCTTTCTTGGCCTCAGCTGGAACTGGTGACTCTGATCCTATCTGCGCGTCTACCAGACCTGGTGACTCTGGTCCTCACCTGGGCATGATTGATACCTGGTGACTCTGTTTCACACCTGAGCCTCACCTGGACATGATGACTCTGGATCCTCTTGGGCCTCACCCTGACCTGATGACTCTGGTCCCCATCTGGATGTCACTTTTACCAGGTGAATCTGGTAACCCTCTAGTCCTCAACCAGATCTGGTGTCTCTGGTCCTCAACTGGGCCTCACCTGGACCTAGTGAATATGCTCAATCTGGGCCTCATCTGGACCTGGTGACTCTGGTCCCTACCTGGGCATCATCGGGACATGTTTCCACTGCATGGCCTGCAGGTTGGCCTCACATGGACCTGGTGAGTGTGGTTGCCACCTGCACCTCACGTGGACCTGTTGATTCTGGTCTGCACCTGAGATTACCCTGGATATGGTGACTGTGGTCCCCATCTGGGCTTCACCTGGATTTGGGGACTCCGGTCCCCATCTGGGCCTCACCTGGCCCTGTTGACCATGGTCCTCAACTGGGCAACTTGGGACCCGGTGACTATGTTCCATAACTGGACCTCACCTGGACCAGGTGACTCTGGTCCCCCTCTGGGTCTCACCTTGCCCTAGTGACTGTGAACCCCACGTTGGCCTGACTTTGACCTGCTGACCCTGGTTGCCACCTGCGCCTGACCTCGAACTGTTGACTCTGGTTTTTCAAGGGCCTCCCCTGTACCTGGTGATCCTTGTCCCCACCTGGGCCTCATCTGGACATGGTGACACTTGTCAAGACCGGGGACTCACCTGGACCTGCTTACTGTGTTCCACACCTGGGCCTCAAGTAGACCTGTTATCCATGGTCCCCAAGGCAGCCTCACATTGACCTATTGCCTCTGATCCCCACCGGGGCCTCACGTGTACCTCTTAACTCTGGTCCCCACCTGTGACTCATCTGGACCTGGTGACTCTGGTTCTACCTGGGCATCATAGGGACGTGGTTACTCTATTCCTCAGTGGGACAGACCTGATCGTGGTAACTCTGGTCCCGACTTTGGCCTCTTCTGTACCAGGTGACTCTGGCTCCACCTCGGCCTCACCTGAAACTGGTGACTCTGATCCTAAGCATGGCCTCCCCTAACCTGGTGACTGTAGTTTCCATCGGGACCTCACCTGGACCTCATGTCTCTGGTCCCACCTGGGCCTCACCAGGACCTGGCCCAGAGTCATCAATTCCAGGTGAGGCTGACATGGTGACTCTGGTCCCCATCTGGATGTCACCTAGACCAGGTGAATCTGGACCCCTCTACGCCTCAACTAGAACTGGTGACTCTGGTCCTCAACTTGGCCTCACCGGGACCTGGTGAATATGCTCCCCACCTGCGCCTCATTTGGACCTGGTGACTCTGGTTCTTCCTGGGCATCACCGGGACATGGTTACTCTATTCCCCACTGGGACTGACCTGATCCTGGTAACTCTTGTCCTGACTTTGGCCTCTTCTGTACCAGGTGACTCTGGCTCAACCTGTGCCTCACCTGTAACTGGTGACTCTCATCCTAAGCATGGTCTCACCTGACCTGATGACTGCAGTTCCCATCGGGACCTCAAATGGACCTCATGTCTCGGGTCCCACTTGAGACTCACCAGGATCTGGAGTCTCTGGTAACCATCTGGGTAGCATCAGGTTATGGTTACACTGTTCACTATCAGGGACTCTGGTCCCCATCTGGATGTCACCTGGACCAGGTGATTCTGGTACCCGTCTAGGCCTCAACCAGATCTGGTGACTCTGGTCCTCAACTGGGCCCTAACTGGACCTAGTGAATATGCTCCATCTGGGCCTCATTTGGAACTGGTTACTCTGGTCCCTACCTGGGCATCATCGGGACATGGTTCCACTGCATGGCCTGCAGGTTGGCCTCACCTGGACCAGGTAACTCTGGTCCCTACATGGGCATCTTCGGTACACGATTCCTCCGCATTGCCTGCAGGTTGGACTCACCTTGACCTGGTGAGTGGGTTTGCTACCTGGGCCTCACCCATACCTGGTGACACAGGTCCCCACGTGGGCCTCACATGGACCTGGTGAATGTGGTCCTTACCTGGTCCTCATCCGGAACTGGTAACTCTGGTCATCACCTGGGAATCACCTGGACCTTGTGAATCTGTTCCCAATCTGGGCCTCACCCAATCCTGGTGACTTTGTTCCCCACCTGGACCTGATTGCTGTGGACACTTTCTTGGCCTCACCTGGAACTGGTGACTCTGTTCCTAACTGGGCCTCACCCAGATCTGTTGACTCTGGTCCTCAACTGTGGATCATTAAGACCTGGATACTCTGTTCCACACCTGAGGCTCACCTGGACTTGATGACTCTGGAACCATTCTGGGCCTCACCCTGAAATGGTGACTTGGTCCCCATTTGGATGTCATCTAGACCAGGTGAATCTGGTACCCCTCTAGGACTCAACTAGACCTGGTGACTCTCATCCTCAACTTGGCCTCACCGGGACCTAGTGAATATGCTCCCCACCTGCGCCTCATCTGGACCTGGTGACTCTGGTTCTTCCTGGGCATCATCCTGACATGGTTACTCTATTCCCCACTGGGACTGACCTGATCGTGGTAACTGTGGTCTTGACTTTGGCCTCTTCTGTACCAGGTGATTCTGGCTCCACCTGGACCTCACCTGTAACTGGTGACTGTGATCCTAAGCATGGCCTCACCTGACGTGGTGACTGTGGTTCCCATCGGGACCTCACCTGGACCTAATGTCTCTGGGCCCACCTGGGCCTCACCAGGATATGGTGTCTCTCTACCCGCCTGGGTAGCATCAGGATATGGTTACACTGTTCACTAATAGTGACCCAGCCGGACCTATTAACTCTGGTCTTCACCTGGGTCTCACCTGGAAATGGTGAGTCGGAACCCCACCTGGTCCTCACCTGTAACTGCTGATTCGCGTTCCCACATGGACATCATGTGGACCTGGTGGCTGCAGTGTTTCTAGCTTCTCATGTACCTCGTGGATCGGGTCCCCACCAGGGCCTCACCGGGACCTGGTGAGTGTGGTTGCGACCTGGACATCACCTGGACCTGGTGATTCTGGTCTGCACCCGAGACTACCCTGGATCTGGTGACTGTGGTCCCCAACTGGGCTTCACCTGGATTTGGGGACTCTGGTCCCCATCTGGGCACACCTGGCTCTGTTGACCATGATCCCCAACTGGGCAAAATTTGGACCCGGTGACTGTTCCACAAGAGGACCTCACCTGCACCAGGTGACTCTGGTCCCCCTCTGGGTCTCACGGTGCCCTAGTGACTGTGAACCCCACTTTGTCCCGACTTGCACCTTCTGACCCTGGTTGCCACCTGCACCTGACCTCGAACTGTTGACTCTGGTTTTTTCAAGGGCCTCCCCTGTACCTGGTGATCCTGGTCCCCACCTGGGCCTCACCTGGACCTGGTGACTCTTGATACCACAGGGGACTCACCTGTACCTGCTTACTGTGTTCCACACCTGGGCCTCAAGTAGACCTGTTGACCACGGTCCCCACGCCGGCCTCACATGGACTTGTTGCCTCTGATCCCCACCGGGGCCTCACGTGTACATTGTATCTGGTCCTCACCTGGGCCTCATCTGGACCTAGTGACTCTGGTCCCCACCTGGGCTTCACCTGGATCTGGTGACTCTGGTCCCCACCTGGACTTCACCTGGATCTGGGGACTCTGGTCCCCACCTGGACCTCTCCTGGACCTGATGACTCTCTTTCCAACATGGACCTCACCTGGGTCTGGTGACACTGCTCCTCAGTTTGACATCACCTCTACCTGGTGTCTCTAGTCCCCACATTGACGTAACTCAGAACTGCTGAATCTTGCCCCACCTAGGCCGCACCCAGACCTGGTGACTCTTGTCCCCAGCTATGCCTCAATTCGACCTGATGAATCTGGTCCTCACGTGGGCCTCACATGGACCTGGGACTCAGCTGGATAGAGTGGCTCTGCTTCCCACAAGGGGCTCACCTGACACTGCTGACTGTGGTCTTATTCTGTGCCTCATCAGTACCTAGTGATTCTGTTCCCCATCTGGGCCTGCATGGCCCTAGTGACTCTGGTCCTCACCCGGACATGATTGGGACCAGGATACTCTATTCCACACCTGGGCCTCACCTTGACCAGGGACCTCTGGTCCCATTCTGGGCCTCAACTAAACTGGTTACTCTGGTTCCCCCTCTGGGCCTCACCCTTACCTGGTGATTCTGGTCACACCTTGGCTTCATTGGGCCTGGTGAATCTGTTCTTTAGCTGGTCCGCACCTGGATCTGGTGACTGGTCGCCACTTGGGCCTCACCTGGACTTGGTGAATCCTGTTGCCACCTGCGCCTCACCTCGTCCTTGTGACTGTGGTCCCACCTGGATCTCACCTGGATCTGCTGGCTCTGGTTCCCATATGGGGCTCTCCTGGACCTGGTTCCTGTGGTCTCCATCTGGCCTCACCTGGAACACAATGACTCTGATCCATATTTGGGCCTCTCCTGGACTTGTTGACTCTGGTCTTTACCTGGTCATCATTGGGACCTGGATACTCTCTTATATACCTGGGCCAAACCTGGACCTGGTGACTGTGGTCCCACCTGGGCCTCACCTGGACGAGGTGACTGGTTCACACCCGGACATCACCTGGACCTGGTGACTCAGGTCCTCATATGGGCATCTTGGGACTTGGTTTCTCAGTTCCACATCGGGGCCTCACCTGGACCTAGTGATTCTTGTCCCACTCTTGGCCTCACCCTGACGTGGTGACTCTGGTCCCCACCTGGATATTACCAGAAGCTGGGGACACTGGTCCTCAACTGGGCCTCAACAGGACCTGGTGAATCTACTCCTCACTTAGGCCGCGTCTGGACCTTGTGACTCTTTTCCCACCTGGAATCAATGGGACATGGTTACTCTGTTCCCCACCTGGGCCTCACCTCGACATGATAAGTTTGCTCCACAGCTTGGCCTCAACTGGTCCTGATGACTCTGTTCCCCCCACCTAAGCCTCAATCTGGACCTGGTGACTGTGGTCCCCACCAGGGTCTCACCTGGACTTGGTGACTCTCGTTCCCACATGAACCACACCTGGACCTGGTGACTGTGGTTTTCCTGTAAACTCACATTTACCTGGTGACTCCGGTCCCCACTAGGGCCTCACCTGGATCTGGTGACTCTGGCCTGCAGGTTGGCCTCACATGGACCTGGTGATTCTGGTCTGCAGCTGAGACTACCCTGGATCTGGTGACTGCGGTTCCACATGGGCTTCACCTGGATTTGGGGACTCCGGTCCCCTTCTGGGCCTCACATGGCCCATATGACCATGCTCCTCAACTGTGCAAAATTGGGACCCGGTGACTCTGTTCCACTACTGGACCTCACCTGGACCAGGTGACTCTGGTCCCCCTCTGGGTCTCACCATGCCCTAGTGACTGTGAACCCCACTTTGGACTGACTTGGACCTGCTGACCCTGGTTGCCACCTGCGCCTCACCTCGAACTGTTGACTCTGGTTCTTTCAAAGGCCTCCCCTGTACCTCGTGATCCTGGTCCCCACCTGGGCCTCACCTGGACATGGTGACCCTTGATACCACCGGGGACTCACCTGGACCTGCTTACTGTGTTCCACACCTGGGCCTCAAGTAGACCTGTTGACCATGGTCCCCAAGCCGGCCTCACATGGACGTGTTGACTCTGATCCCCTCCGGGGCCTCACGTGTACCTGGTAACTCTGGTCCTCACCTGGGCCTCATCTGGACCTAGTGACTCTGGTCCCCACCTGGGCTTCACCTGGATCGGGTGACTCTGGTCCCCACCTGGACTTCACCTGGATCTGGTGACTCTGATCCCCACCTGGACCTCTCCTGGACCTGCTGACTCTTTTTCCAACCTGGACCTCACCTGGATCTGGTGACTCTGGTCCTCATTTTGGCCTCACCTGGACCTGGTGTCTCTCGTCCCCACTTTGACCTAACTCAGAACTGCTGAATCTTGCCCCACCTAGGCCGCACCCAGACCTGGTGACTCTTGTCCCCAGCTATGCCTCAATTCGACCTGATGAATCTGGTCCTCACGTGGGCCTCACATGGACGTGGGACTCAGCTGGATAGAGTACCTCTGGTTCCCACAAGGGGCTCACCTGATACTGCTGACTGTGGTCTTATTCTATGCCTCACCAGGACCTAGTGATTCTGTTCCCCATCTGGGCCTGCATGGCCCCAGTGACTCTGGTCCTCACCCAGGCATCATTGGGACCTGGATTCTCTATTCCACACCTGGGCCTCACTCTGGCCAGGGACCTCTTGTCGCATTCTGGGCCTCAAACTAAACTGGTTACTCTGGATCCCCCTCTGGCCTCACCCTTACCTGGTGACTCTGGTCACCCCTTGCGCTTCACTTGGACCTGTTGATTCTGGTCCTTAGCTGGTCCGCACCTGGATGTGGTGACTGGTCGCCACCTGGGCCTCACCTGGACTTGGTGAATCCTGTTGCCACCTGCGCCTCACCGGGACCTTGTGACTCTGGTCCCACCTGGACCTCACCTGGATCTGGTGGCTCTGGTTCCCATATGGCGCTCTCCTGCTCCTAGTTCCTGTGGTCTCCATCTGGCCACACCTAGAACACAATGACTCTGATCCATATTTGGGCCTCTTCTGGGCTTGTTGGCTCTGGTCCCTACTTGGGCACCATTGGGACCTGGATACTCTCTTATATACCTGGGCCTCACCTGGACCTGGTGACTGTGGTCCCACCTGGGCCTCACCTGGACGATGTGACTGGTTCCGACAGGAACCTCACCTGTACCTGGTGACTCAGGGCCTCATATGGGCATCATGGGATCTGGTTTCGCAGTTCCACATTGGGGCCTCACCTGGACCTAGTGATTCTCGTCCCACTCTTGGCCTCACCCTGACGTGCTGACTCTGTCCCCACCTGGATATCACCAGAACCGGGTGACTCTGGTCCCCTCTGGGACTCACCCGGAGCTGGGGACTCTGGTCCTCATCTGGACCTCAACAGGACCTGGTGAATCTACTCCTCACTTAGGCCTCTTCTGGACCTTGTGACCCTTTTCACACCTGGCATCAATGGGACATGGATACTCGGTTCCCCAACTAGGCCTCAACTGGACATGATAACTTTGCTCCACACTTTGGCCTCAACTGGTCCTGATGATACTGGTCCCCCGCCTAGGCCGCAATCTGGACCTGGTGACTGGTCCAGACCTGGGTCTCACCTGGACCTGGTGACTCTCTTTCCCACATGAACCACACCTGGACCTGGTGACGGTGGTGTTCTTGTAGACTCACATTTAAACGGTGACTCTGGTCCTCACTAGGTCTTCACCTGGATCTGGTGCCTCTGGCCTGCCGGTTGGCCTCACCTGGACCTGGTGAGTGGGGTTGCCACCAGGGCCTCAACCATACCTGGTGACTCAGGTCCCCACGTGGCTCTCTTGGACCTGATGAATCTGGTCCTTACATGGTCATCTCCCACTCCCGGGGACCCTGGTAACCACCTGGGCCTCACCTGGACCTGCTGAATCTGGTCCCTACTGGGCCTCACATAGTCCTAGTGACTTTGTTCCCCACCTGGACCTGATTGCTGTGGACACTTTCTTGGCCTCACCTGGAACTGGTGATACTGATCCTATTTGTGCATCCCCCAGATCTGGTGACTCTGGTCCTCCCATGGGCATCATTGGTACCTGGTGACTCTGTTCCACACCTGAGCCTCATGTGGACATGATGACTCTGGAACATCTCTGGGCCTCACCCTGACCTGGTGACTCTGGACCCATCTGGATGTCACCTGCACCAGGTGATTCTGGTAACCCTCTATGCCTCAACCAGATCTGGTGACTCTGGTCCTCACCTGTGGATCATTATGACCTGGATACTCTGTTCCACACCTGAGCATCACCTGGACACGATGACTCGGATCCCCTTTGGGCCTCAGCCTGACATGGTGACTCTGGTCCCCATCTGGATGTCACCTAGACCAGGTGAATCTGGTACCCCTCTAGGCCTCAACTTGACCCGGTGACTCTGGTCCTCAACTGGGCCTCACCGGGACCTAGTGAACATGCTCCCCACCTGCGCCTCATCTGGACCTGGTGACTCTGGTTCTACCTGGGCATCATCGGGACATGGTTACTCTATTCCCCTCTGGGACTGACCTGATCCTGGTAACTCTGGTCCTGACTTTGGCGTCTTCTCTACCAGGTGACTCTGGCTCCACCTGGGTCTCACCTGTAACTGGTGACTCTGATCCAAAGCATGGCCTCATCTGACCTGGTGACTGTGGTTCCCATCGGGAACTCACCTGGTCCTCATGTCTCTGGTCTCACCTGGGCCTCACCAGGACTTGGTGTCTCTCGTACCCACCTGGGTAGCATCAGGATATGGTTACGCTGCTCACTAACAGTGACCCAACCGGACCTATTATCTCCGGTCTTCACCTCGCCACACCTGGACATGGTGACACTGGTTCCCACCTGGATCTCACCTTGACATGGTGAGTCGGATTCCCACAGGGTCCTCACCTCTAACTGGTGATTCTCGTTCCCACATGGACATCATGTGGACCTGGTAGCTGCAGTGTTTCTAGCTTCTCATGTACCTCGTGACTCTCGTCCTCACCAGGGCCTCACCGGGACCTGGTGAGTGTGGTTGCCACCTGCACCTCACCAGGACCTGGTGATTCTGGTCTGCACCTGAGACTACCCTGGATCTGGTGACTATGGTCCCAAACTGGGCTTCACCTGGATTTGGGCACTCCGATTCCCATCTGGGCCTCACCTGGCCCTGTTGACCATGGTCCTCAACTGGGCAAAAATGGGACCCGGTGACTGTGTTCCACACCGGGACCTCACCTGGACCAGGTGACTCTGGTCGCCTGTGGGTCTCACCGTGCTCTAGTGAGTGTGAACCCCACTTTGGCCTGACTTGGACCTGCTGACCCTGGTTGCCACCTGCGCCTGACCTCGAACTGTTGACTCTGGTTCTTTCAAGGGCCACCCCTGTACCTGGTGATCCTGGTTCCCACCTGGGCCTCACCACGACCCGGTGACTCTTGTCACCACCGGGGACTCACTTGGACCTGGTTACAGTGTTCCACACTGGGCCTCAAGTAGAACTCTTGACCATGGTCCCCAAGCCTGCCTAACAGGGACCTGTTGCCTCTGATACCTACAAGCGCCTCACGTGTACCTGGTAACTCTGGTCCTCACCTGGGCCTCATCGGGACCTAGTGACTCTGGTTCCCACCTGGGGTTCACCTGGATCTGGTGACTCTGGTCCCCACCGGGACTGCACCTGGATCTGGTGACTCTGGTCCCCACCTGGACCTCTCCTGGCCCTGTGACTCTCTTTCCAACATGGACCTCACCTGGATCTGGTGCCTCTGGTCCTCAGTTTGGCCTCACCTGGACCTGGTGTCTCTCGTCCCCACTTTGACCTAACTCAGAACTGCTGAATCTTGCCCCACCTAGGCCGCACCCAGACCTGGTGACTCTTGTCCCCAGCTATGCCTCAATTCGCCCTGATGAATCTGTTCCTCACGTGGGCCTTACATGGACCTGGGACACAGCTGGATAGAGTGGCTCTGGTTCCCACAAAGGGCTCACCTGATACTGGTGACTGGGGTCTTTTTCTATGCCTCACTAGGACCTAGTGATTCTGTTCTCCATCTGGGCCTGCATGGCCCTAGTGACTCTGGTCCTCACCGCGGCATCATTGGGACCTGGATACTCTATTCCACACCTGGGCCTCACTTTGACCAGGAACCTCTGGTCCCATTCTTGGCCTCAAACTAAACTGGTTACTCTGGTTCCTCCTCTGGGACTCACCCTTACCTGGTGAATCTGGTCAACCGTTGGGCTTCACTTGGGCCTGGTGAATCTGGTCCTTAGCTGGTCCTCACCTGGATCTGGTGACTGGTCGCCACCTGGGCCTCTCCTGGACTTGGTGAATCCTGTTGCCACCTGCGCCTCAGTGGACCTTGTGACTGTGGTCCCACCTGGTCCTCACCTGGATCTGGAGGCTCTGTTCCCATAAGGGGCACTACTGGACCTGGTGGCATCTGGCCTCACCTGGAACACAATGACTCTGATCCATATTTGGGCCTCTCCTGGACCTGTTGACTCTGGTCCTTACCTGGGCATCATTGGGACCTGGATACTCTCTTATATAACTTGGCCTCACCTGGACCTGGTGAGTGTGGTCCCACCTGGGCCTCACCTGGACGAGGTGACTGGTTCCCACAGGGACCTCAACTGGACCTGGTGACTCAGGTCCTCATATGGGCATCATGGGACCTGGTTTCTCAGTCCACATCGGGGCCTCACCTGGACCTAGTGATTCTCGTCCGACTCTGGTTCTCACCCTGACGTGCTGACTCTGGACCCCACCAGGATATCACCAGAACCGGGTGACTCTGGTCCCACTCTGGGACTCACCCGGAGCTGGGGACACTGGTCCTCAACCGGGCCTAAACAGGACCTAGTGAATCTACTCCTCACTTAGGCCTCGTTGGACCTTGTGACTCTTTTCCCACCTGGCATCAATGGGACATGGTTACTCTGTTTCCCACCTGGGCCTCACCTGGACATGATAACTTTGCTCCACACTTTGGCCTCAACTGGTCCTGATGACTCTGGTCCCCCCACCTAGGCCTCAATCTGGACCTGGTGACTTTGGTCCCCACCTGGGTCTCACCTGGACCTGGTGACTCTCGATCCCACATGAGCCACACCTGGACCTGGTGACTGTGGTGTTTTTGTAGACTCACATTTACCGGGTGACTCCGGTACTCACGAGGGCCTCACCTGGATTTGGTGACTCTGGCCTGCAAGCTGGTCTCACCTGGACCTGGTGAGTGGGTTGGCCACCAGGACCTCACCGATACCTGGTGACTCTGTCCCTACGTGGGCCTCTTGGATCTGGTGAATCTGGTCCTTACCTGGTCCTCTCCCAGACCCGGGGACTCTGGTCACCACCTGGGCCTCACCTGGACCTGGTGAATCTGGTCCCCATCTGGGCCTCACCCAGTCCTGGTGACTTTGTTCCCTACCTGGACCTGATTGCTGTGGACTCTTTCTTGGCGTCACCTGGAACTGGTGACTCTGATCCTATCTGTGTGCCACCTAGACCTGGTGACTCTGGTCCTCACCTGAGAATCATTGGTACATGGTGACTCTCTTCTACACCTGAGCCTCACCTGGACATGATGACTCTGGAACCTCTCTAGGCCTCACCCTGACCTGGTGACTCTGGTCCCCATCTGGATGTCACCTGGACCAGGGGATTCTGGTACCCCTCCAAGCCTCAACCAGATATGGTGACTCTGGTCCTCAACTGGGCCTCACCTGGACCTAGTGAATATGATCCATCTTGGCCTCATTTGGACCTGGTGACTCTGGTCCCTACCTGGGCATCATCGGGACATGGTTCCACTGTATGGCCTGCAGGTTGGCCTCACCTGGACCTGGTGACTCTGATCCCTACCTGGGCATCATCGGGACATGGTTCCATTGCTTTGCCTGCAGGTTGGTCTCACCTAGACCTGGTAAGTCTGGTTCCTACCTGGGCATCATCGAGACATGTTCCACTGCATGGCCTGCAGGTTGGCCTCACCTGGAGCTGAGAACTCTAGTCCCTACCTGGGCATCATCAGGACATGTTTCCTCTCCATGGCCTGCAGGTTGGCCTCACCTGGACCTCGTGAGTGGGGTTGACACCTGGGGGTCACCCATACCTTGTGACACAGGTCCCCACGTGGGCCTCTTGCACCTGGTGAATCTGATCCTCAACTAGTCCTCTCCCAGACCCGGGGACTCTGGTCGCCACATGGTCCTCACCTGGACCTGGTGAATCTGGTCCCCCTCTGGGCCACACCCAGCCCTGGTGACTTTGTTCCCACCTGGACCTGATGCTGTGGACTCTTTATTGGCCTCACCTCGAACAGGTGACTCTGATCCTATCTGCGCGTCACCCAGACATGGTGACTCTGGTCCTCACCTGGGCATCATTTGTACCTGGTGACTCTCTTCCACACCTGAGCCTCACCTGGACATGATGACTCTGGAACCTCTCTGGGCCTCACCCTGACCTGGTGACTCTGGTACCCATCTGGATGTCACCTGGACCAGGTGATTCTGCTACCCCTCTATGCCTCAACCAGATCTTGTGACTCTGGTCCTCAACTGGGCCTCACCTGGACCTAGTGAATATGCTCCATCTGGCCTCATCTGGATCTGGTGACTCTGGTCCCCACCTGGACCTCTCCTGGACCTGGTGACTCTCTTTCCAACATGGACCTCACCTGGATCTGGTGACTCTGGTGCTCAGTTTGGCCTCACCAGGACCTTGTTTCTCTGGTACCCACCTGAGTAGCATCAGGATATGGTTACACTGTTCAATAACAGTGACCCAGCCGGACCTATTAACTCTGGTCTTCACCTAGTCCACACCTGGACATGGTGATACTGGTTCCCACCTGGCTCTCACCTGGACATGGTGATTCGGATCCCCACCTGGGTCTCACCTGTAACTGGTGATTCTCCTTCCCACATGGACATCATGTGGACCTTGTGGCTGCAATGTTTCTAGCTTCTCATGTACCTCGTGACTCTGGTCCCCACCAGGGCCTCACCGGGACCTGGTGAGTGTGGTTGCCACCTGCACCTCACCTGGACCTGTTGATTCTGGTCTGCACCTGAGACTACCCAGGATCTGGTGACTGTGGTCCCCACCTGGGATTCACATGGATTTGGGGACTCTGGTCCCCATCTGGGGCTCACCTGGCCCTGTTGACCGTGGTCCTCAACTGGGCAAAATTGGGACCCGGTGACTGTGTTCCACAACTGGACCTCACCTGGACAAGGTGACTCTGGTCCCCCTCTGGGTCTCACTGTGCCCTAGTGACTGTGAACCCCACTTTGGCCTGACTTGGGCCTGCTGACCCTGGTTGCCACCTGCGCCTGAACTCGAACTTTTGACTCTGGTTCTCTCAAGGGCCTACACTGTACCTGGTGATCCTGGTCCCCAATTGGGCCTCAACTGGACGTGGTGACCCTTGTCACCACTGGGGACTCACCTGGACATGATTACTGTGTTCCACACCTGGGCCTCAAGTACACTTCTTGACCATGGTCCCAAGCCGGCCTCACGTGGACCTTTTGGCTCTGATCCCCGCCGGGGGCTCACGTGTATCTGGTAACTCTGATCCTCACCTGGGCCTCAACTGGACTTAGTGACTCTGGTCCCCACCTGGGCTTCACCTGGATCTGGTGACTCTGGTCCCCACCTGGACCTCTCCTGGACCAGGTGACTCTCTTTCCAACATGGACCTCACCTGGATCTGGTGACTCTGGTCCTCAATTTGGCCTCACCTGGACCTGGTGTCTCTCGTCCTCACTTTGACCTAACTCAGAACTGCTGAATCTTGCCCCACCTAGGCCGCACCCAGACCTGGTGACTCTTGTCTCCAGCTATGCCTCAATTCGACCTGATGAATGTGGTCCTCACGTGGGCCTTACATGGACCTGGGACTCAGCTGGATAGAGTGGCTGTGGTTCCCACAAAGGGCTCACCTGATACTGGTGACTGGGGTCTTTTTCTATGCCTCACCAGGACCTAGTGATTCTGTTCCCCATCTGGGCCTGCATGGCCCTAGTGACTCTGGTCCTCACCCAGGCATCACTGGGACCTGGATACTCTATTCCACACCTGGGCCTCACTTTGACCAGGGACCTCTGGTCCCATTCTGGGCCTCAAACTAAACTGGTTACTCTGGTTCCCCCTCTGGGCCTCACCCTTACCTGGTGAATCTGGTCACCCGTTGGGCTTCACTTGGGCCTGGTGAATCTGGTCCTTAGCTGGTCCTCACCTGGATCTGGTGACTGGTCGCCACCTGGGCCTCACCTGGACTTGGTGAATCCTGTTGCCACCTGCGCCTCACCTGGACCTTGTGACTGTGGTCCCACCTGGTCCTCACCTGGATCTGGCAGCTCTGGTTCCCATAAGTGGCACTACTGGACCTGGTTCCTGTGGTCTCCATCTGGCCTCACCTGGAACACAATGACTCTGATCCATATTTGGGCCTCTCCTGGTCCTGTTGATTCTGGTCTTTACCTGGGCATCATTGGGACCTGGATACTCTCTTATATAACTAGGCCTCACCTGGACCTGGTGACTGTGGTCCCACCTGGGCCTCACCTGGACAAGGTGACTAATTCCCACAGGGACCTCACCTGGACCTGGTGACTCAGGTCCTCATATGGGCATCATGGGACCTGGTTTCTCAGTTCCACATCGGGGCCTCACCTGGACCTAGTGATTCTCGTCCGACTCTGGGTCTCACCCTGACGTGCTGACTCTGGTCCCCACCTGGATATCACCAGAACTGGGTGACTCTGGTCCCCCTCTGGAACTCACTCGGAGCTGGGGACCCTGGTCCTCAACTGGGCCTAAACAGGACCTAGTGTATCTACTCCTCACTTAGGCCTCGTCTGGACCTTGTGACTCTTTTCCCACCTGGCATCAATGGGACATGGTTACTCTGTTTCCCACCTGGGCCTCACCTGGACATGATAACTTTGCTCCACACTTTGGCCTCAACTGGTCCTGATGACTCTGGTCCCCCCACGTAGGCCTCAATCTGGACCTGGTGACTGTGGTCCCCACCTGGTTCTCACCTGGACCTGGTGTCTCTCGTTCCCACATGAACCACACCTGGACTTGGTGACTGTGGTGTTCTTGTAGACGCACATTTTCCTGGTGACTCCGGTCCCCACTAGGGTCTCACGTGGATCTGGTGACTCTAGCCTGAAGGTTGGCCTCACCTGGACCTGTTGAGTGGGGTTGCCACCCCATACCTGGTGACTCAGTTCCCCACGTGGGCCTCTTGGACCTGGTGAATCTGTTCCTTACCTGGTCCACTCCCAGACCCGGGGACTCTGGTCACCACCTGGGCCTCACCTGGAACTGATGAATCTGGTCCCCATCTAGGCCTCAACCAGTCCTGGTAACTGTGTTCCCCACCTGGACCTGATTGCTGTGGACTCTTTCTTGGCCTCACCTTGAACTGGTGAGTCTGATCCTATCTGTGTGTCACCCAGACCTGGTGACTCTGGTCCTCACCTGGGCATCATTGGTACCTGGTTACTCTGTTCCACACCTGAGCCTCACCTGGACATGATGACTCTGCAACCACTCTGGGCCTCACCCTGTCCTGGTGACTCTGGTCCCCATCTGGATGTCACCTGGACCAGGTGTTTCTGGTTCCCCCCTAGGCCTCAACCAGATCTGGTGACTCTGGTCCTCAACAGGGCCTCACCAGGACCTAGTGTATATGCTTCATCTGGGCCTCATTTGAACCTGGTGACTCTGGTCCCTACCTGGGCATCATCGGAACATGGTTCCACTGCATGGCCTGCAGGTTGGCCTCACCTGGACCTGGTAACTCTGGTCCCTACCTGGGCATTCTCAGAACACGGTTCCTCTGCATTGCCTGCAGATTGGCCTCACCTGGACCTGGTGAGTGGGGTTGCCATCTGGGTCTCACACATACCTGGTGACACAGGTCCCCACGTGGGCCTCACTTGGACCTGGTGAATCTGGTCCTTACCTGGTTCTCTCCGAGACCCGGGATCGCTGGTCCCCAACACGGCCTCACCTGGACCTGTTGAATCTGGTCCCCATCTGGGACTCACCCAGTACTGGTGACTTTGTTCCCCACCTGGACCTGATTGCTGTGGACTCTTTCTTGGCCTCACCTGGAACTGGTGACTCTGATCCTATCTGCGCGTCACCCAGTCCTGGTGACTCTGGTCCTCACCTAGGCATCACTGCTACCTGGTGACTCTGTTCCACACCTGAGCCTCACCTGGACATGGTGACTCTGGACCCTCTGGGCCTCACCCTGACCTGGTGACTCTGGACCCATCTGGATGTCACCTGGACCAGGTGATTCTGGTACCCCTCTAGGCCTCAACCAGGTCTGGTGACTCTGGTCCTCAACTGGGCCTCACCTGGACCTATTGAATATGCACCATCTGGGCCTCATTTGGACCTGGTGACTCTCTTTCCTACCTGGGCATCATCGGGACATGTTTCCACTGCATGGCCTTTAGGTTGGCCGCACCTGGACCTGGTAACTGTGGTTCTACCTGGGCATCATCGGGACGTGGTTAATCTATTCCCAGTGGGAGTGACCTGATCCTGGTAACTCTGGTCCTGACTTTGGCCTCTTCTGTGCCATGTGACTCTGGCTCCCCCTGGACCTCTCCTGTAAGTGGTGACTCTGATCCTAAGCATGGCCTCACCTGACCTGGTGACTGTGGTTTCCATCGGTACCTCACCTGGTCCTCATGTCTCTGGTCCCAACTGGGACTCACCAGGACCTTGTATCTGGTACCCACCTGAGTAGCATCAGGATATGGTTACACTGTCCACTAACAGTGACCCGGCCGGACCTATTAACTCTCGTCTTCACCTGGTCCACTCTTGGACATGGTGACACTGGTTCCCACCTGGGTCTCACCTGGACATGGTGAGTCAGATCCCCACTTGGTCCTCACCTGGAACTGGTGATTTTCGTTCCCACATGGACATCATGTGGACCTGGTGACTGCAGTGTTTCTAGCTTCTCATGTACCTCGTGTCTCTGGTCCCCACCAGGGCCTCACCGGGACCGGGTTGGTGTGGTTGGCACCTGCACCTCACATGGACCTGGTGATTCTCCTCTGCACCTGAGACCACCCTGGATCTGGTGACTGTGGTCCCCACCTGTGCTTCACCTGGATTTGGGGACTCCGGTCCCCATCTGGGCCTCACCTGGCCCAGTTGACCATGGTCCTCAACTGTGCAAAATTGGGACCCGGTGACTGTGTTCCACAACTGTACCTCACCTGGACCAGGTGACTCTGGTCCCACTCTGGGTCTCACCGTGCCCTAGTGACTGTGAACCCCACTTTGGCCTGACTTGAACCTGCTGACCCTGGTTGCCACCTGCGCCTGACCTCGAACTGTTGACTCTGGTTCTTTCAAGGGCCTTCCATGGACCTGGTGATCCTGGCCGGACCTCGGCCACACCTGAACGTGGTGACTCCTGTCACCAATGGGGACTCACCTGGACCTGCTTACTGTGTTCCACTCCTGGGACTCAAGTAGACCTGTTGACCATGGTCCCCAAGCCGGCCTCACATGGACCTGTTGCCTCTGATCCCCACCGGGTCCTCAAGTATACCTGGTAACTCTGGTCCTCACCTGGGCCTCATCTGGACCTAGTGACTCTGGTCCCCACCTGGGCTTCACATGGATCTGGTGACTCTGGTCCCCACCTGGACTTCACCTGGATCTGGTGACTCTGCATCCCACCTGGACCTCTCCTGGACCTCGTGACTCTCTTTCCAACATGGACCTCACCTGGATCTGGTGACTCTGGTCCTCAGTTTGGCCTCACCTGGACCTGGTGTCTCTCGTCCCCACTTTGACCTAACTCAGAACTGCTGAATCTTGCCCCACCTAGGCCGCACCCAGACCTGGTGACGCTTGTCCCCAGCTATGCCTCAATTCGACCTGATGAATCTGGTCCTCACGTGGGCCTCACATGGACCTGGGACTCAGCTGGATAGAGTGGCTCTGGTTCTCACAAGGGGTTCACCTGACACTGCTGAATGTGGTCTTATTCCATGCCTCACCAGGACCTAGTGATTCTGTTCCCCATCTGCGCCTGCAAGGCCCTAGTGACTCTGGTCCTCACCCAGGCGTCATTGGGACCTGGATACTCTATTCCACACCTGGGCCTCACTTTGACCAGGGACCTCTGGTCCCATTCTGGGCCTCAAACTAAACTGGTTACTCTGGTTCCCCCTCTGGGCCTCACCCTGACCTGGTGACTCTGGTCACCCGTTGGGCTTCACTTGGGCCTGGATTTTCTGGTCTTAGCTGTTCCCCACCTGGATCTGGTGTCTGGTCGCCACCTGGGCCTCACCTGGACTTGGTGAATCCTGTTGCCACCTGCGCCTCACCTGGACCTTGTGACTGTGGTCCCACCTGGACTTCACCTGGACGAGGTGACTGGTTCCCACAGGGACCTCACCTGGACCTCGTGACTCAGGTCCCTATATATGCATCATGGGACCTGGTTTCTCAGTTCCACATAGGGGCCTCACCTGGACCTAGTGATTCTTGTCCCCCTCTGCGCCTCACCGTGACGTGGTCACTCTGGTCCCCACCTGGATATCACCAGAACCGGGTGACACACCCGGAGCTGGGGACACTGGTCCTCAACTGGGCCTCAACAGGACCTGGTGAATCTACTCCTCACTTAGGCCTCGTCTGGACCTTGTGACTCTTTTCCCACCTGGCATCAATGGGACATGGTTACTCTGTTCCCCACCTGGGCCTCACCTGGACATGATAACTTTGATCCACACTTTGGCCTCAAATGCTCCTGATGACTCTCGTCCCCCCACCTAGGCCTCAATCTTGACCTGGTGACTGTGGTCCCCACCTGGGTCCTACCTGCACCTGGTGACTCTCGTTCCCACATGAACCACACCTGGACCTGGTGACTGTGGTGTTCTTGTAGACTCACATTTACCTGGTGACACCGGTCCCAACTAGGGCCTCACCTGGATCTGCTGACTGTGGCCTGCAGGTTGGCCTCACCTGGACCTGGTGAGTGGGGTTGCCACCTGAGCTTCACCCATACCTGGTGACTCAGGAACCCACGTGGTCTTCTTGGACCTGGTTAATCTGGTCCTTACATTGTCCTCTCCCAGACCCGGGGATTCTGGTCACCACCTCGGCGTGACCTTGACCTGGTGAATCTCTTTCCCATCTGGGCCTCACCCAGTCCTGGGGACTTTGTTCCCCACCTGGACCTGATTGCTTTGGACTCTTTCTTGGCCTCACCTGGAACTGGTAACTCTATCCTCTCTGCGCAAGACTCAGACCTGGTGACTCTGGTCCTCACCTGGGTATCATTGGTACCTGGTGAGTCTGTTCCACACCTGAGCCTCACCTGGACATGATGACTCTGGAAACTCTCTGGGCCTCACCCTGACCTGGTGACTCTGGTCCCCATCTGGATGTCACCTGGACCAGGTAATTCTGGTATCCCTCTAGGCCTCAACCAGATCTGGTCTCTGGTCCTCAAATGGGCCTCGGCTGGACCTAGTGAATATGCTCCATCTTGGCCTCATTTGGACCTGGTTACTCTGGTCCCTACCTGGGCATCATGGGGACCTGGTTCCACTGCATGGCCTGCAGGTTGGCCTCACCTGGACCTGGTGAGTGGGGTTGCCACTTGGGCCTCACCCATACCTGGTGACACAGGCCCCTACGTGGGCCTCACTTGGACCTGGTGTATCTGGTAATTCTGGTCACCACCTGGGAATCACCTGGACCTGGTGAATCTGGTAACTCTGGTCACCACCTGGGAATCTCCTGGACCTGGTGAATCTGTGTCCCCATCTGGGCCTCACCCAGTCCTAGTGACTTTTTTCCCCACCTGGACCTGATTGCTGTGGACTCCTTCTTAGCCTCACCTGGAACTGTTGACTCTGATCCTAACTGGGCCTCACCCAGATCTGTTGATTCTGGTCCTCACCTGCTGGACCATTATGACCTGGATACTCTGTTCCACACCTGAGACTCGCCTGGACATGATGACTCTGGATCCCCTCTGGGCCTCTCACTGACATGGTGACTCTGGTCCCCATCTGGACGGCACCTAGACCAGGTGAATCTGGTAGCCCCTCTAGACCTCAACTAGACTTGGTGACTCTTGTCATCTACTGGGCCTCAACGGGGCGTAGAGAATATGCTCCCCACCTTCTTCTCATCTGGACCTGGTGACTCTGGCTCCACCTGGGCCTCACCTGTAACTGGTGAATCTGATCCTAAGCATGGCCTCACCTGACCTGGTGACTGTGGTTCCCATCGGGACCTCACCTGGACCTCATGTCTCTGGTCCCAACTGGGCCTCAACTGGACCTTGTGACTGTGGTCCCACCTGGACCTCACCTGGATCTGGTGGCTCTGGTTCCCATATGGGGCTCTCCTGGACCTGGTTACTGTGGTATCCATCTGGCCTCACCTGGAACACAATGACTCTGATCCATATTTGGGGCTCTCCTGGACCTGTTGACTCTGGTCCTAACCTGGGCATCTTTGGTACTTGGTGACTCTGTTCCACACCTGAGCCTCACCTGGACATGATGACTCTGGAACCTCTCTGGGCCTCACCCTGACCTGGTGACTCTGGACCCATCTGGATGTCACCTGGACCAGGTGATTCTGGTACCCCTCTAGGCATCAACCAGGTCTGGTGACTCTGGTCCTCAACTGGGCCTCACCTGGACAGATTGGATATGCAGCATGTGGACCTCATTTGGACCTGGTGACTCTCTTCACTACCTGGGCATCATCGGGACATCGTTCCACTGCATGGTCTTAAGGTTGGCTGCACCTGGACCTGTTAACTGTGGTTCTCCGTGGGCATCATCGGGACGTGGTTACCCTATTCCCAGTGGGACTGACCTGATCGTGGTAACTCTGGTCCTGATTTTGGCTTCTTCTGTGCCATGTGACTCTGGCTCCCCCTGGACCTCACCTGTAAGTGGTGACTCTGATCCTAAGCATGGCCTCACCTGACCTGGTGACTGTGGTTTCCATCGGTACCTCACCTGGTCCTCATGTCTCTGGTCCCAACTGGGACTCACCAGGACCTTGTATCTGGTACCCACCTGAGTAGCATCAGGATATGGTTACACTGTCCACTAACAGTGACCCGGCCGGACCTATTAACTCTCATCCTCACCTGGTCCACACTTGGGCATGGTGACACTGGTTCCCACCTGGGTCTCACCTGGACATGGTGAGTCGGATCCCCACCTGGTCCTCACCTGTAACTGGTGATTCTCGTTCCCACATGGACATCATGGGGACCTGGTGGCTGCAGTGTTTCTAGCTTCTCATGTACCTCGTGACTCTGGTCCCCACCAGGGTCTCACCGGGACCTTGTGAGTGCGGTTGCCACCTGCACCTCACCTGGACCTGGCGATTCTGGTCTGCATCTGAGACTACCCTGGATCTGGTGACTGTGGTCCCCACTGGGCTTCACCTGGATTTGGGGACTCCGGTCCCCATCTGGGCATCAGCTGCCCCTGTTGACCATGGTCCTCAACTGGGCAAAATTGGGACCCGGTGGCTGTGTTCCACAACTGGACCTCACCTGGACCAGGTGACTCTGTTCCCCCTCTGGGTGTCACCGTGCCCTAGTGACTGTGAACCCCACTTTGGCCTGACTTGGACGTGCTGACCCAGGTTGCCACCTGCGCGTGACCTCGAACTGTTGACTCTGGTTCTTTCAAGGGCCTCCCCTGTACCTGGTGATTTTGGTCCCCACCTGGGCCTCACGTGGACGTGGTGACTCTTGTCACCACCGAGGACTCACCTGGACATGATTACTGTGTTCCACACCTGGGCCTCAGGTAGACCTGTTGTCCATGGTCCCGAAGTCGGCCTCACGTGGACCTGTTGCCTCTGATCCCCACCGGGGCCTCACGTCTACCTGGTAACTCTGGTTTTCCCCTGGGCTTCACTGGACCTAGAGACTCTGGTCCCCACCTGGGCTTCACCTGGATCTGGTGACTCTGGTACCCACCTGGACTTCACCTGGAACTGGTGACTCTGGTCCCCACCTGGACCTCTCCTGGACCTGGTGACTCTCTTTCCAACATGGACCTCACCTGGATCTGGTGACTCTGGTCCTCAGTTGGGCCTCACCTGGACCTGGTGTCTCTCGTCCCCACTTTGACCTAACTCATAACTGCTGAATCTTTCCCGACCTAGGCCGCACCCAGACCTGGTGACTTTTCTCCCCAGCTATACCTCAATTCGACCTGATGAATCTGGTCCTGACGTGGGGCTCACATGGACCTGGGAATCAGCTGGATAGAGTGGCTCTGGTTCCCACAAGGGGCTCACCTGATACTGCTGACTGTGGTCTTATTCTATGCCTCACCAGGACCTAGTGATTCTGTTCCCCATCTGGGCCTGCATGGCCCTAGTGACTCTGGTCCTCACCCAGGCATCATTTGGACGTGGATACTCTATTCCACATCTGGGCCTCACTTTGACCAGGGACCTCTGGTCCCATTCTGGGCCTCAAACTAAACTGGTTACTCTGGTTCCCCCTCTGGGACTCACCCTTACCTGGTGAATCTGGTCACCCCTTGGGCTTCACTTTTGCCTGGTGAATCTGGTCCTTAGCTGGTCCTCACCTGGATCTGGTGACTGGTCGCCACCTGGGCCACACCTGGACCTTTTGACTGTGGTCCCACCTGGACCTCACCTGGATATGGCGGCTCTGTTTCGCATAAGGGGCACTCGTGGACCTGGTTCCTGTGGTCTCCATCGGGCCTCACCTGGAACACAATGACTCTGATCCATATTGGGCCTCTCCTGGACCTGTTGAATCTGGTCCTTACCTGGGCATCATTGGGACCTGGATACTCTCTATATACCTGGGCCTCACCTGGACCTGGTGACTGTGGTCCCACCAGGGCCTCACCTGGACGAGGTGACTGGTTCCCACGGGGACCTCACCTGGCCCTGGTGACTCAGGTCCTCATATGGGCATCATGGGACCAGGGTTCTCAGTTCCACATCGGGGTCTCATCTGGAGCTAGTGATTCTCGTCCCACTCTGGGCCTCACCCTGACGTTGTGACTCTGGTCCCCACCTGGATATCACCAGAACCGGGTGACACTGGTCCCCCTCTGGGACTCACCTGGAGCTGGGGACACTGGTCCTCAACTGGGCCTCAACAGGATCTGGTGAATCTACTCCTCACTTAGGCCTCGTCTGGACATTGTGACTCTGTTCCCACCTGGCATCTTTCGGACATTGTAACTCTGTTCCCCACCTGGGCCCCACATGTACATGATAAC
The DNA here is from genome assembly GCF_053574225.1 of Canis aureus. Classification (NCBI taxonomy): domain Eukaryota; kingdom Metazoa; phylum Chordata; class Mammalia; order Carnivora; family Canidae; genus Canis; species Canis aureus. The sequence continues at coordinate 50,715,569 of NC_135635.1, read as the reverse complement.
TTTGCTCCACACTTTGGCCTCAACTGGTCCTGATGACTCTGGTCCCCCGACATAGGCCTCAATCTGGACCTGTTGACTGTGGTCCCCACCTGGGTCTCACCTGGACCTGATGACTCTCGTTCCCACATGAACCACACCTGGATCTGGTGACTGTGTTGTTCTTGTAGAATCACTTTTAACTGGTGACTCCAGTCCCCACTAGGGCCTCACGTGGATCGGGTGACTTGACCTGCAGGTTGGCCTCACATGGACCTGGTTAGTGGGGATGCCACTTGGGCCTCACCCATACCTGGTGACTCAGGTCTCCACGTGGGCCTCTTGGACCTGGTGAATCTGGTCCTTACCTGGTCCTCTCCCAGACCCGGGGACTCTGGTTACCACCTGGGCCTCACCTGGACCTGGTGATTCTGGTCTGCACCTGAGGCTACCCTGGCTCTGCTGACTGTGGTCCCCACCTGGGCTTCACCTGGAATTGGGGACCCCGGTCCCCATCTGGGCCTCACCTGGCCCTGTTGACCATGGTCCTGAACTGGGCAAAATTGGGACACGGTGACTGTGTTCCACAACTGGACCTCACCTGGACCAAGTGACTATGGTCCCCCTCTGGGTCTCACCGTGCCCTAGTGACTGTGAACCCCACTTTGTCCTGACTTGGATCTGCTGACCCTGGTTGCCACCTGCGCCTGACCTCGAACTGTTGACTCTGGCACTTTCAAGGGCCTACCCTGTACCTGGTGATCCTGGTCCCCACCTGGGCCTCACCTGGACGTGGTGACTCTTGTCACCACCGCGGACTCTCCTGGACCTGCTTACTGTGTTCAACAACTGGGTCTCAATTAGACCTCTTAACCATGGTCACAAAGCCGGCCTCACCTGGACATGTTGCCTCTGATTCCCACCGGGGCCTCACGTGTACCTGGTAACTCTGGTCCCCACCTGGGCTTCACTTCGATCTGGTGGCTCTGGTCCCCACCTGGATTTCACCTGGAACTGGTGACTCTGGTCCACACCTGGACCTCTCCTGGACCTGGTGACTCTCTTTCCAACATGGACCTCACTTGGATCTGGTGACTCTGATCCTCATTTTGGCCTCACCTGGAACTCGAGTCTCGTCCCCACTTTGATCTAACTCAGAACTGCTGAATCTTGCCCCACCTAGGCAACACCCAGACCTGCTGACCCTTGTCCCCAGCTATGCCTCAATTCGACCTGATGAATCTGGTCCTCACGTGGGCTTCACATGGACCTGGGACTCAGCTGGAGAGAGTGGCTCTGGTTCCCACAAGGGGCTCACCTGATACTGGTGACTGTGATCTTATTCTATGCCTCACCAGGACCTAGTGATTCTGTTCCCCATCTGGGCCTGCATGGCCCTAGTGACTCTGGTCCTCACACAGGCATCACTGGGACCTGGATACTCTATTCCACAATTGGGCCTCACTTTCACCAGAGACCTATGCTCCCATTCTGGGCCTCAAACTAAACTGGTTACTCTGTTTCGCCCTCTGGGCCTCACCCTTACCTGGTGACTCTGGTCACCCCTTGGGCTTCACTTTTGCCTGGTGAATTTGGTCCTTAGCTGGTCCGCACGTGGATCAGCTGACTGGTCGCCACCTGGGCCTCACCTGGACTTGGTGAATCCTGTTGCCACCTGCGCCACACCTGGACCTTGTGACTGTGGTCACACCTGGACCTCATCTGGATCTGGTTGCTCTGGTTCCCATATGGGGCTCTCCTGGACCTGGTTCCTGTGTTCTCCATCTGGCCTCACCTGCAACACAATGACTGTGATCCATATTTGGGCCTCTCCTGGACCTTGACTCAGGTCCTTATTTGGGCATCATTGGGACCTCGATACTCTCTTATATACCTGGGCCTCACCTGGACCTGGTGACTGTGGTCCCACCCGGGCCTCACCTGGACGAGGTGACTGGTTCCCACAGGGACCTCACCTGGACCTGGTGACTCATGTCCTCATATGGGCATCATGGGACCTGGTTTCTCAGTTCCACATTGGGGCCTCACCTGGACCTACTGATTCTCGTCACCCTCTGGGCCTCAACCTGACGTGCTGACTCTGGTCCCCACCTGGATATCACCAGAACTGGGTGACTCTGGTCCCCCTCTGGGACTCACCCGGACCTGGGGACACTGGTCCTCAACTGGTCCTCAAGAGGACCTGGTGTATCTACTCCTCACTTAGGCCTCATCAGGACCTTGTGACTCTTTTCCCACCTGGCAACAATGGGACATGGTTACTCTGTTCCCCTCCTGGGCCTCAACTGGACATGATAACTTTGCTCCACACTTTGGCCTCAATTGGTCCCAATGACTCTGGTCCCACCACCTAGGCCTCAATCTGGACCTGGTGACTGTGGTCCCCACCTGGGTCTCACCTGGACCTGGTGACTCTCGTTCCCACATGAACCACACCTGGACCTGTTCACTGTTGTGTTCTTGTAGACTCACATTTACCTGGTGACTCCTGTCCCCACTAGGCCCTCACCTGGATCTGGTGACTCTGGCCTGCAGGTTGGACTGACCTGGACCTGGTGAGTAGGGTTGCCACCTGGGCCTCACCCATACCTGGTGACTCAGGTCCCCACGTGGGCCTCTTGGACCTGGTGAATCTGGTCCTTACCTGGTCCTCTCCCAGACCCTGGGACTCTGGTCACCCCCTGGGCCTCACGTGGAGCTGGTGAATCTGGTCCCCATCTGGGCCTCACCCAGTCCTCGGGACTTTGTTCCCCACCTGGACCTGATTGCTATGGACTCTTTCTTGGCCTCACCTGGAACTGGTGACTCTGATCCTATGTGCGCGTCACCCAGACCCGGTGACTCTGGTCCTCAACTGGGCATCATTGGTACCTGATGACTGTTCCACACCGGAGCCTCACCTGGACATGATGACTCTGTATCCCGTCTGGGCCTCACCCTGACGTGGTGACTCTGGTCCCCATCTGGATGTCACCTAGACCAGGTGAATCTGGTATCCCTCTAGACCTCAACTAGACCTGGTGACTCTGGTCCTCATCTGGGCCTCACCGGGACCTAGTAAATATGCTCCCCAACTGTGCCTCATCTGGACCTGGTGACTCTGGTTCTACCTGGGCATCATCGGAACATGGTTACTGTATTCCCCACTGGGACTGACCTGATCCTGGTATCTCTGGTCCTGATTTGGGTTCTTCTGTACCAGGTGACTCTGGGTCCATCTTGGGTTTACCGGTAAGTGGTGACTCTGATCCTAAGCATGGCCTCACCTGACCTGGTGACTGTGGTTCCCATCGGGACCTCACCTGGACCTCGTGTCTCTGGTCCCACCTGGGCCTCACCAGGACCTGGTGTCTCTGGTACCCACCTGGGTAGCATCAGGATACGGTTACAGTGTTCACTAACAGTACCCATCCAGACCTATTAACTCTGGTCTTCACCTGGGCCACACCTGGACATGTTGACACTGGTTCCCACCTGGGTCTCACCTGGACATGGTCAGTCGGATCCACAAATGGTCCTCTCCTGTAACTGGTGATTCTCGTTCCCACATAGACACCATGTGGACCTGGTGGCTGCAGTGTTTCTAGCTTCTCATGTACCTCGTGACTCTGGTCCCCACCAGGGCCTCACCGGGACCTGGTGAGTGTGGTTGCCACCTGCACCTCACCTGGACCTGGTGATTCTGGTCTGCACCTGAGTCTCCCCTGGATCTGTAGACTGTGGTCCCCACCTGGGCTTCACCTGCTTTGGGGACTACGGTCTCCATCTGGGCCTCACCTGACCCTGTTGACCATGGTCCTCAACTGGGTAAAATTGAGAACCAGGGACTGTGTTCCACAACTGGACCTCACCTGGGCCATGTGACTCTGGTCCCCCTCTGGGTCTCACCATGCCCTAGTGACTGTGAACCACACATTGGCCTGACTTGGACCTGCTGACTCTGGTTGCCACCTGCGCCTGACCTCAAACTGTTGACTCTGGTTCTTTCAAGGGCCTCCCCTGTACCTGGTGATCCTGGTCCCCACCCCGGCCTCACCTGACGTAGTGACTCTTGTCACCACCGGGGACTCACCTGGACCTGCTTACTGTGTTCCACACTTGGGCCTAAGTAGACCTGTTGACCATGGTCCCCAAGCCGGCCTCACATTGACCTGTTGCCTCAGATCCCACCGGGGCCTCACGTGTATCTGGTAACTCTGGTCCTCACCTGGGCCTCACCTGGACCTAGTGACTCTGGTCCCCATCTGGGCTTCACCTGGATCTGGTGACTCTGGTCCCCACCTGGTCTTCAATTGGATCTGGTGACTCTGGTCCCCACCTGGACCTCTCCTGGACCTGGTGACTCTCTTTCCAACATGGACCTCACCTGGATCTGGTGACTCTGGTGCTCAGTTTGGCCTCACCTGGACCTGGTGTCTCTCGTCCCCACTTTGACGTAACTCAGAACTGCTGAATTTTGCCCCACCTAGGCCGCACCCAGAGCTGGTGACTCTGGTCCCCATCAATGCCTCAATTTGACCTGATGAATCTGGTTTTCACGTAGGCCTCACATGGACCTGAAACTCAGCTGGATAGAGTAGCTCTTATTCCCACAAGGGGCTCAGGTGATACTGGTGAATGTGGTCTTATTCTATGCCTCATCAGGACGTAGTGATTCTGTTCCCCATCTGGTCCTGCATGGCCCTAGTGACTATGGTCCTCACCCAGGAATCACTGGGACCTGGATACTCTATTCCACACCTGGACCTCACTTTGACCAGGGACCTCTGGTCCCATTCTGGGCCTCAAACTAAACTGGTTATTCTGGTTCCCATTCTGGGCCTCACCCTGACCTGGTGACTCTGGTCCCCATCTGGATGTCACCTGGACCAGGTGATTTTGGTACCCCTCTAGGCCTCAACCAGATCTGGTGACTCTGGTCCTCAACTGAGCCTCACCTGGACCTAATGAATATGATCCATCTGGGCCTCATTTGTACCATTTGACTCTGGTCGCTACCTGGGCATCATCGGGACATGGTTCCACTGCAAGGCCTGCAGGTTGGCCTCACCTGGACCTCGTGAGTGGGGTTGACACCTGGGGCTCACCCATACCTTGTGACTCAGGTCCCCACGTGGGCCTCTTGCACCTGGTGAATCTGATCCTCAACTGGTCCTCTCCCAGACCCGAGACTCTGGTCGCCACATGGTCCTCACCTGGACCTGGTGAATCTGGTCCCCCTCTGGGCCACACCCAGTCCTGGTGACTTTGTTCCCCACCTGGACCTGATTGCTGTAGACTCTTTCTTGGCCACACCTGGAACTGGTGACTCTGATCCTATCTGCGCGTCACCCAGACATGGTGACTCTGGTCCTCACCTGGGCATCATTTGTACCTGGTGACTCTCTTTCACACCTGAGCCTCACCTGGACATGATGACTCTGGAACCTCTCTGGGCCTCACCCTGACCTGGTGAGTCTGGTCCCCATCTGGATGTCACCTGGACCAGGTGATTCTGGTACCCCTCTAGGCCTCAACCAGATCTTGTGACTCTTTTCCTCAACTGGGCCTCACCTGGACCTAGTGAATATGCTCCATCTGGCCTCATCTGGATCTGGTGACTCTGGTCCCCACCTGGACCTCTCCTGGACCTGGTGACTCTCTTTCCAACATGGACCTCACCTGGATCTGGTGACTCTGGTCCTCAGTTTGGCCTCACGAGTACCTGGTTTCTCTGGTACCCACCTGAGTAGCATCAGGATATCGTTACACTGTTCAATAACAGTGACCCAGCCGGACCTATTAACTCTATTCTTCACCTGGGCCACAATTGGACATGGTGACGCTGGTTCCCACCTGGGTGTCACCTGGACATGGTGAGTCGGATCCGCACCTGGTCCTCACCTGTAACTGGTGATTCTCCTTTCCACATGGACATCATGTGGACCTGGTGGCTCTAGTGTTTCTATCTTCTCATGTACCTCGTGACTCACGTCCCAACCAGTGCCTCACCGGGACCTGGTGACTGTGGTCCCCACCTAGGCTTCACCTGGATTTGGGGACTCCGGTCCCCATCTGGGTCTCACCTGGCCCTTTTGACCATGGTCCTCGACTGAGCAAAATTGGGACCCGGTGACTGTGTTCCAAAAGTGGACCTCACCTGGACCATGTGACTCTGGTCCCCCTCTGTGTCTCACCGTTCCCTAGTGACTGTGATCCCCACTTTGGCCTGACTTGGACCTTCTGACCCTGGTTGCCACCGGCGCCTGACCTCGAACTGTTGACTCTTGTTCTTTCAAGGGCCTCTCCTGTACCTGGTGATCCTGGTCCCCACCTGGGCCTCACCTGACGTAGTGACTCTTGTCACCACAGGGGACTCTCTTGGACCTGGTGACTCTCTTTCCAATATGGACCTCACCTGGATCTGGTGACTCGGGTACTCAGTTTGGCCTCACCTGGACATTGTGTCTCTCGTCCCCACTTTGACCTAACTCAGAACTGCTGCATCTTGCCCCACCTGGCCGCACCCAGACCTGGTGACACTTGTCCCGATCTATGCCTCAATTCGACCTGATGAATCTGGTCCTCACGTGGGCCTCACATGGACCTGGGACTCAGCTGGATACAGTGGTTCTGGTTCCCACAAAGGGCTCACCTGATACTGGTGACTGTTGTCTTATTCTATGCCTCACCAGGACCTAGTGATTCTGTTCCCCATCTGTGCCTCCATGGCCCTAGTGACACTGGTCTTCACCCAGGCACCATTGGGACCTAGATACTCTATTCCACACCTGGGCCTCACTTTGAGCAGGGACCTATGCACCCATTCTGGGCCTCAAACTAAACTGGTTACTCTGGTTCCCCCTCTGGGACTCACCCTTACCTGGTGACTCTGGTCACCCCTTGGGCTTCACTTGGGCCTGGTGAATCTGGTCCTTAGCTGGTCCGCACCTGGATGTGGTGACTGGTCGCCACCTGGGCCTCACCTGGTCTTGGTGAATCCTGTTGCCACCTGCGCCTCAAATGGACCTTGTGACTGTGGTCCCACCTGGACCTCACCTGGATCTGGTGGCTATGATTCCCATATGGGGCTCTCCTGGACCTGGTTCCTGTGGTCTCCATCTGGCCTAACCTGGAACACAATGACTGTGATCCATATTTGGGCCTCTCCGGACCTGTTGACTCTGGTCCTTACCTTGGCATCATTGTGACCTGGATACTCTCTTATATACCTGGGCCTCACCTGGACCTGGTGACTGTGGTCCCACCCGGGCCACTACGGGATGAGGTGACTGGTTCCCACAGGGACCTCACCTGGACCTGGTGACTCAGGTCCTCATATGGGCATCATGGGACCTGGATCCTCAGTTCCACATCGGGGCCTCACATGGACCCAATGATTCTCGTCCCCCTCTGGGCCTCACCCTGACGTGGTGACTCTGATCCCCACCTGGATATCACCAGAACTGGGTGACTCTGGTCCCCCTCTGGGAATCACCTGGAGCTGGGGACACTGGCCCTCAACTGGGCCTCAACAGGACGTGGTTAATCTACTCCTTTCTTAGTCTTCGTCTAAACCTTGTGACTCTTTTCCCACCTGGCATCAATGGGACATGGTTACTCTGATCCCCACCTTGGCCTCACCTGGACATGATAACTTTGCTCCACACTTTGGCCTCAACTGGTCCTGATGACTCTGGTTCCCGCACCTAGGCCTCATTCTGGACCTGGTGACTGTGGTCCCCACCTGGGTCTCACCTGGTCCTGGTGACACTCATTCCCACATTAACAACACCTGGACCTGGTGACTGTGGTGTTCTTGTAGACTCACATTTACCTGGTGTCAACGGTCCCCTCTAGGGCCTCACCTGGATCTGGTGACTCAGGCCTGCAGCTTGGCCTCACCTTGACTTGGTGAGTGGGGTTGACACCAGGGCCTCACCCAAACCTTGTGACTCAGGTCACCACGTGGGCCTCTTGGACCTGGTGAATCTGATCCTCAACTGGTCCTCTCCCAGACCCGGGGACTCTGGTCGCCACCTGGGCCTCACCTGGATCTGATGAATCTGGTCCCCATCTGGGTCTCACCCAGTCCTGGTGAGTTTGTTCACCACCTGGACCTGATTGCTGTGGACGCTTTCTTGGCCTCACCTGGAACTCTTGACTCTGATCTTATCTGCGCGTCACCCAGACCTCGTGACTCTGGTCCTCACCTGGGCATCATTGGTACCTGGTGACTCTGTTCCACACCTGAGCCTCACCGGGACATGATGACTCTGGAACCTCTCTGGGCCTCACCCTCACCTGGTGATTCTGGCCCCCATCTGGATGTCACCTGGACCAGGTGATTCTGGTACCCCTCTAGGCCTCAACCAGATCTGGTGACTCTGGTCCTCAACTGGGCCTCACCTGGACCTAGTGAATATGCTCCATGTGGGCCTCATTTGGACCTGGTGACTCTGGTCCCTACCTGGGCATCATCGGGACATGGTTCCACTGTATGGCCTGCAGGTTGGCCTCACCTGGACCTGGTAAATCTGGTCCCTACCTGGGCATCATCGGGACATGGTTCCTTTGCATGGCCTGCAGGTTCGCCTCTCCTGGACCTGGTGAGTAGGGTTGCCACCTGGGCCTCACCCATACCTGGTGACATAGGTCCCCACGTGGGCCTAAATTGGACCTGGTGAATTTGGTCCTTACCTTATCCTCACCCAGAACTGGTAACCCTGGTCACCACCGGGGTCTCACCTGGACCTGGTAAATCTGGTCCCCATCTGTGCCTCACCAGGTCCTGGTTTCTTTGTTCCCCACCTGGACCTGATTGCTGTGGACTCCTTGGCCTCACCTGGAACTGCTGACTCTGATCCTAACTGGGCCTCACCCCGATCTGTTGACTCTCGTCTTCACCTGTGGACCATTATGACCTGGATACTCTGTTCCACGACTGAGCCTCACCTGCACATGATGACTCTGGATCCCCTCTGGGCCTCATCCTGACATGGTGACTCTGGTCCCCATCTGGATGTCACCTAGACCAGGTGAATCTGGAACCCCTCTAGGCCTCAACTAGACCTGGTGACTCTGGTCCTCAACTGGGCATCACCGGAAGCTAGTGAATATGTTTCCACCTGCGCCTCATCTGGACCTGTTGACTCTGGTCCTTACCTGGGCATCATTGTGACCATGATACTCTCTTATATACATGGGCCTCACCTGGACCTGGTGACTGTGGTCCCACCTGGGCCTCACCTGGACGTGGTGACTGGTTCCCACAGGGAACTCACCTGGACCTGGTGACTCAGGTCCTCATATGGGCATCATTCACCTAGTTTCTCAGTCCCACATCGGGGCTTCACCTAGTCCTAGTGATTCTCGTCCCCCTCTGGGTCTCACCGTGACGTGGTGACTCTGGTCCTCACCTATATATCACCAGAACCGGGTGACTTTGGTCCCCCTCTGGGACTCACCCGGAGCTGGGGACAGTGGTCCTCAACTGGTCCTCAAAAGGACCTGGTGAATCTACTCCTCACTTTGGCCTCGTCTAGACCTTGTGACTCTTTTCCCACCTGGCATCATTGGGACATGGTTACTCTGTTCCCCACCAGGGCCTCACCTTGACATGATAACTTTGCTCCACACTTTGGCCTCAACTGGTCCTGCTGACACTGGTCCCCCCACCTAGGCCTCAATCTGGACCTGGTGACTCTGGTCCCCAGCTTGGTCTCATCTGGACTGGTGACTCTGGTTCCCACATGAACCACACCTGGCACTGGTGACTGTGGTGTTCTTGTAGACTCATATTTACCTGGTTACTCTGGTCCCCACTTGGTCCTCACATGGATCTGGTGACTCTGGCCTGCAGGTTGGCCTCACCTGGACCTGGGGAGTGGGGTTGCCACCTGGGCCTCACCCATACCTGGTGACTCAGGTCCCCACGTGGGCCTCTTGGACCTGGTGAATCTGGTCCTTATCTGGTCCTCTCCCAGACCCGGGGACTCTGGTCCCCAACTGGGCCTAACCTGGACCTGGTGAATCTGGTCCCCATCTGGGACTCACCCAGTCCTGGTGACTTTGTTCCCCACCTGGACCTGATTGCTGTGGACTCTTTCTTGGCCTCACCTGGAAATGGTGACTCTGATCTTATCTGCGCACCCCCTAGACCTGGTGACTCTGTTCCTCACCTGGGCATCATCGGGACATGGTTCCACTGCATGAACTCAGGTTGGCCTCACCTGGACCTGGTAATTCTGTTCCCTACCTGGGCATCATCGGGACATGTTTCCACTGTATGGCCTGCAGGTTCGACTCACCAGGACCTGGTTAGTCTGGGCCCTACCGGGGCACCATCGGGACATGTTTCCACTGCATGGCCTGCAGGTTGGCCTCACCTGGACCTGGTAACTCTGGTCCCTACCTGGGCATCATCGGGACACGGTTCCTCTGCAAGGCCTACATGCTGGGCTCACCTGGACCTGGTGAGTGTGGTTGACACCTGGGCCTCACCCATACCTGATGAACCAGGTCCCCAAGTGGACCTCTTGGACCTGGTGAATCTGGTCCTTACCTGGTCCTCTCCCGGACCCGGGGACTCTGGTCACCACTTGGGCCTCACCTGGACCTGGTGAATCTGGTCCCCCTCTGGGACTCACCCAGTCCTGGTGACTTTGTTCCCCCCCTGACCTGATAGCAGTGGACTCTTTCTTGGCCTCACCTGGAACTGGTGACAGTGATCCTATCTGCGCGTCACCCAGATCTTGTGACTCTGGTCCTCACCTGGGCATCATTGGTACCTGGTGACTCTGTTCCACACCTGAGCCTCACCTGTACATGATGACTCTGGAACCACTCTGGGCCTCACCCTGACCTGGTGACTCTGGTCCCCATTTGGATGTCACCTGGTCCAGTTGATTCTGGTACCTCTCTAGGCCTCCACCATATCTGGTGACTGTGATCCTCAACTTGGCCTCACCTACACCTAGTGAATATGCTCCATCTGGCCATCATTTGGACCTGGTGACTCTGATCCCTACCTGGGCATCATCGGGACATGGTTCCATTGCTTGTCCTGCAGGTTAGCCTCACCTGGACCTGGTAAATCTGATTCCTACCTGGGCATCATCGGGACATGTTCCACTGCATGGCCTGAAGGTAGGCCTCACCTGGACTTGAGAACTCTAGTCCCTACCTGGGCATCATCAGGACATGGTTCCTCTACATGGCCTGCAGTTTGGCCTCACCTGGACCTGGTGAGCGGGGTTGTCTCCTGGGCCTCACCCATGCCTGGTGACACAGGTCCCCACGTGGGCCTCCCTTGGACCTGGTGAATCTGGTCCTAACCTGGTCCTAATCCGGAACTCGTAACTCTGTTCACCACCTAGGAATCACCTGGACCTGGCGAATCTGGTCCCCATCTGGGCCTCACCCTGTCCTCGGGACTTTGTTCCCCACCTGGACCTGATTGCTGTGGACGCTTTCTTGGCCTCACCTGGAACTGGTGACTCTGATCCTATCTGCGCGTCACCCAGACCTGGTGACTCTGGTCCTCACCTGGGCATCTTTTTTTTTTTTTTTTAATTTTATTTATGATAGTCACACAAAGAGAGAGAGAGAGAGGCAGAGACACAGGCAGAGGGAGAAGCAGGCTCCATGCACCGGGAGCCCGATGTGGGATTCGATCCTGGGTCTCCAGGATCACGCCTTGGGCCAAAGGCAGGCGCCAAACCTCTGCGCCACTCTGGATCCCCTCTGGGCCTCACGCTGACGTGGTGACTCTGGTCCCCATCTGGATGTCACCTACACCAGGTGAATCTGGTACACCTCTAGGCCTCAACTAGACCTGGTGACTCTGGTCCTCACCTGGGCCTCACCGGGACCTAGTGAATATGCTCCCCAACTGTGCCTCATCTGGACCTGGTGACTCTGGTTCTACCTGGGCATCATCGGGACATGGTTATTGTATTCCCCACTGTGACTGACCTGATCCTGGTAACTCTGGTCCTGATTTGGCCTCTTCTGTACCAGGTGACTCTGGGTCCACCTTGGGTTCACCGGTAACTGGTGACTCTGATTCTAAGCGTGGCCTCACCTGACCTGGTGACTGTGTTTCCCATCGGGATATCACCTGGACCTCATGTCTCTGGTCCCACCTGGGCCTCACCAGGACCTGGTGTCTCTGGTACCCACCTGGGTAGCATCAGGATACGGTTACACTGTTCACTAACAGTGACCCATCTGGACCTATTAACTCTGGTCTTCACCTGGGCCACAGCTGGACATGTTGACACTGGTTCCCACCTGGGTATCACCTGGACATGGTGAGTCGGATCCACAAATGGTCCTCCCCTGTAACTGGTGATTCTCGTTCCCACATGGACACCATGTGGACCTGGTGGCTGCAGTGTTTTTAGCTTCTCATGTACCTCGTGACTCTGGTCCCCACCAGGGCCTCACCGGGACCTGGTGAGTGTGGTTGCCACCTGCACCTCACCTGGACCTGGTGATTCTGGTCTGCACATGAGACTCCCCTGGTTCTGGTGACTGTGTTCCCAACCTGGGCTTCACCTCCTTTGGGGACTCCGGTCTCCATCTGGGCCTCACCTGACCCTGTTTACCATGGTCTAAACTGGGTAAAATTGGGACCCGGTGACTGCGTTCCACAACTGGACCTCACGTGGACCAGGTGACTCTGGTCCCCCTCTGGGTCTCACCGTGCCCTAGTGACTGTGAACCCCACATTGGCCTGACTTGGACCTGCTGACTCTGGTTGACACCTGCGCCTGACCTCGAACTGTTGCCTCTGGTTCTTTCAAGGGCCTCCCCTGTACCTGGTGATCCTGGTCCCCACCTGGGACTCACCTGGACGTGGTGACTCTTTTCACCACCGGGGACTCACCTGGACCTGCTTACTGTGTTCCACACCTGGGCCTAAGTAGACCTGTTGACCATGGTCCCCAAGCCGGCCTCACATTGACCTGTTGCCTCTGATCCCACCGGGGCCTCACGTGTACCTGGTAACTCTGGCCCTCACCTGGGCCTCACCTTGACCTAGGGACTCTGGTCCCTACCTGGGCTTCACCTGGATCTGGTGACTCTGGTCCCCACCTGGTTTTCACTTGGATCTGGTGACTCTGGTCCCCACCTGGACCTCTCCTGGACCTGGTGACTCTCTTTCCAACAAGGACCTAACCTGGATCTGGTGACTCTGGTCCTCAGTTTGGCCTCACCTGGACCTGGTGTCTCTCTTGCCCACTTTGACCTAACTCAGACCTGCTGAATCTTGCCCCATCTAGGCCGCACCCAGACCTGGTGACTCTTCTCACCAGCTATGCCTCAATTCGACCTGCTGAATGTGATCCTCACGTGGGCCTCACATGGACCTGGGACTCAGCTGGATAGAGTGGCTCTGGTTCCCACAAGGGGCTCACCTCATACTGGTGACTGTGGTCTTATTCTATGCCTCACCAGTACCTAGTGATTCTGTTCCCCATCTGGGCCTGCATGGCCTTTGTGACTCTGGTCCTCACCCAGGCATCATTGGGACCTGGATACTCTATTCCACACCTGGGCCTCAATTTGACCAGGGACCTCATGTCCCATTCTGGGCCTCAAACTAAACTGGTTACTCTGGTTATCCCTCTGGGCCTCACCCTTACCTGGTGACCCTGGTCACCACTTGGGCTTCACTGGGCCTGGTGAATATTTTCCTTAGCTTCTCTGCACCTGGATGTGGTGACTGGTCGCCACGTGGGCCTCACCTGGACTTCGTGAATCCTGTTTCCACCTGCGACTCACCTGGACCTTGTGACTGTGGTCCCACCTGGACCTCACCTGGATCTAGTGGCTCTGGTTCCCATATGGGGCTCGCTTGGACCTGGTTCCTGTGGTCTCCATCTGGCCTCACCTGGAACACAATGACTCTGATCCATATTTGGGCCTCTCCTAGACCTGTTGACTCTGGTCCTTATATGGGCATCATTGGGACCTGGATACTCTCTTATATACCTGGGTCTCACCTGACCCTGTTGACTGTGGTCCCAACTGGGCCTCACCTGGACGAGGTGACTGGTTCCCACTGGGACCTCAACTGGACCTGGTGACTCAGGTCCTCATATGGGCATCATGGGACCTGGTTTCTCAGTTCCACATTGGGGCGTCACCTGGACCTAGTGATTCTCGTCCGACTCTGGTTCTCACCCTGACGTGCTGACTCTGGACCCCACCTGGATATCACCAGAACCGGGTAACTCTGGTCCCCCTCTGGGACTCACCCGGAGCTGGGTACACTGGTCCTCAACTGGGCCTCAAAAGGACCTGGTGAATCTACTCCTCACTTAGGTCTCATCTCGACCGTCTGACTCTATTCCCACGTGGCATCAATGGGACATGGTTACTCTGTTCCCCACATGGTCCTCACATGGACATGATAACTTTGCTCCACACTTTGGCCTCAATTGGTCCTGATGACTCTGGTCCCCCCACCTAGGCCTCAATCTGGACCTGGTGACTGTGGTCCCCACCTGGGTCTCACCTGGACCTGGTGACACTCGTTCCCACATGAACCACACCTGGACCTGGTGATTGAGGTGTTCTTGTAGACTCACATTTACCTGGTGACTCCGGTCCCCACTAGGGACTCACATGGATCTGGACACTGGCCTGCAGGTTGGCCTCTCCTGGACCTGGTGAGTGGGGTTGTCTCCTGGGCCTCACCCATACCTGGCGACTCAGGTCCCCACGTTGGCCTCTTGGACCTGGTGAATCTGGACCTTACCTGGTCCTCTCCCAGACCCGGGGACTCTGGTCACCACCTAGGCCTCACCTTGACCTGGTGAATCTGGTCCCCATTAGACCTCACCCAGTCCTGGTGCCTTTGTTCTCCACCTGGACCTGATTGCTGTGGACTCCTTCTTGGCCTCACCTGGAACTGGTGAATCTGATTGTATCTGCACGTCACGCAGATCTGATGACTCTGGTCCTCACCTGGGCATCATTGGTACCTGGTGACTCTGTTCCACACCTGAGCCTCACCTGGACATGATGACTCTGGAACCTCTCTCGGCCTCACCCTGACCTGGTGACTCTGGTCCCCATCTGGATGTCACCTGGTCCAGGTGATTCTGGTACCCCTCTAGGACTCAACCAGATCTGGTGACTGTGATCCTCAACTGGGCCTCACCTGCACCTAGTGAATATGCTCCATCTGGGCCTCTTTTGGACCTGGTGACTCTTTTCCCTACCTGGGCATCATCGGGACATGGTTCCATTGCATGGCCTGCAGGTTGTCCTCTCCTGGACCTGGTAGCTCTGGTTCCTACCTGGGCATCATCGGGACATGTTCCACTGCATGGCCTGCAGGTTGGCCTCACCTGGACCTGAGAACTCTAGTCCCTACCTGGGCATCATCGGGACACGGTTCCTCTGCATGGCCTGCAGGTTGGCCTCACCTGGACCTGGTGAGTAGGTTTGCCAATTGTGCCTCACCCATACCTGGTGACACAGGTCCCCACGTGGCCTCAATTGGAGCTGGTGAATCTGGTCCTTACCTGGTCCTCCCCGGAACTGTTAACTCTGGTCACCACCTGGGAATCACCTGGGCCTGGTGAATCTGGTCCCCATCTGGGCCTCACCCAGTCCTGGTGATTTTGTTCCCCAACTGAACCTGATTGCTGTGGACTCCTTCATGGTCTCACCTGGAACTGGTGACTCTGATCATATCTGGGCCTCATCCAGATCTGGTGACTCTGGTCCTCACCTGTGGAACATTATGACCTGTATACTCTGTTCCACACCTGAGCCTCACCTGGACATGATGACTCTGAATCCCCTCTGGGCCTCAGCCTGACATGGTGACTCTGGTCCCCTTCTGGATGTCACCTAGACCAGGTGAATCTGGTACCACTCTAGGCCTCAACTTGACCTGGAGACTCTGGTCCTCAACTGGGCCTCACGGGGACCTAGTGAACATGCTCCCAACCTGCGCCTCATCTGGACCTGGTGACT
This sequence comes from Canis aureus, assembly GCF_053574225.1. NCBI lineage: Eukaryota > Metazoa > Chordata > Mammalia > Carnivora > Canidae > Canis > Canis aureus. The sequence continues at coordinate 50,699,594 of NC_135635.1, read as the reverse complement.
CTGGTTCTCCCTGGGCATCATCGGGACATGGTTAATCTATTCCCCCTGGGACTGATCTGATGCTGGTAACTCTGGTCCTGACTTTGGCCTCTTCTCTACCAGGTAACTCTAGCTCCACCTGGGCCTCACCTGTAACTGGTGACTCTGATCCTAAGCATGGCCTCACCTGACCTGGAGACTGTGGTTCCCTTCGGGACCTTACCTAGACCTCTTGTCTCTGGTCCCACCTAGGCCTCAACAGGGCCTGGTGTCTCTGTTACCCACCTGGGTAGCATCAGGATATGGTTACACTGTTCATTAACAGTGACCCAGCCAGACCTATTAACTCTGGTCTTCACCTGGGCCAAACCTGGACATGGTGACACTGGTTCCCACCTGGGTCTCACCTGGACATGGTGATTCGGATCCCCACCAGTGTCTCACCTGTAACTGGTGATTCTCCTTCCCACATAGACATCATGTGGACCTGGTGGCTGCAATGTTTCTAGCTTCTCATGTACCTCGTGACTCTGGTCCCCACCAGGGCCTGACGGGGACCTGGTGAGTGTGGTTGCCACCTGCTACTCACCTGGACCTGTTGATTCTGGTCTGCACCTGAGACTACCCTGGATCTGGTGACTGTGGTCCCCACCTGGGCTTCACCTGGATTTGGGGACTCTGGTCCCCATCTGGGGCTCACCTGGCCCTGTTGACCATGGTCCTCAACTGGGCAAAATTGGGACCCGGTGAGTGTGTTCCACAACTGGACCTCACCTGGACAATGTGACTCTGGTCCCCCTCTGGGTCTCACTGTGCCCTAGTGACTGTGAACCCCACTTTGGCCTGACTTGGACCTGCTGACCCTGGTTGCCACCTGCGCCTGACCTCAAACTGTTGACTCTGGTTCTCTCAAAGGCCTACCCTGTACCTGGTGATCCTGGTCCCCAATTGGGCCTCAACTGGACGTGGTGACCCTTGTCACCACTGGGGACTCACCTGGACCTCCTTACTGTGTTCCACACCTGGGCTTCAAGTACACTTCTTGACCATGGTCCCAAGCCGGCCTCACGTGGTCCTTTGGCTCTGATCCCCGCCGGGGGCTCACGTGTATCTGGTAACTCTGATCCTCACCTGGGCCTCAACTGGACCTAGTGACTCTGGTCCCCACCTGGGCTTCACCTGGATCTGGTGACTCTGGTCCCCACCTAGACCTCTCCTGGACCTGGTGACTCTCTTTCCAACATGGACCTCACCTGCATCTGGTGACTCTGGTCCTCAATTTGGCCTCACCTGGACCTGGTGTCTCTCGTACACACTTTGACCTAACTCAGAACTGCTAAATCTTGCCCCACCTAGGCCGCACCCAGACCTGGTGACTCTTGTCCCCAGCTATGCCTCAATTCGACCTGATGAATCTGGTCATGACGTGGGGCTCACAGGGACATGGGACTCAGCTGGATAGAGTGGCACTGGTTCCCACAAGGGGCACACCTGATACTGGTGATTGTGGTCTTATTCTATGCCTCACCAGGACCTAGTGATTCTGTTCCCCAACTGGGCCTGCATGGCCCTAGTGACTCTGGTCCTCACCCAGGCATCATTGGGACCTGGATACTCTATTACACAACTGGGCCTCACTTTAACCAGGGACCTCTGGTCCCATTCTGGGCCGCAAACTAAACTGGTTACTCTGGTTCCCCCTCGGGGCCTCACACTTACCTGGTGATTCTGGTCACCCCTTGGGCTTCACTTGGGCCTATTGAATCTGGTCCTTAGCTGGTCCGCATCTAGATCTGGTGACTGGTGGCCACCTGGGCCTCACCTGGACTTGGTGAATCCTGTTGCCACCTGCACCTCACCTGGACCTTGTGACTGTGGGCCATCCTGGACCTCACCTGGATATGGTGGCTCTGGTTCCCATATGGGGCTCTCCTGGACCTTGTTCCTGTGGTCTCCATCTGGCCTCACCTGGAACACAATGACTCTGATCCATATTTGGTCCTCTCCGGGACCTGTTGACTCTGTCCTTACCTGGGCATCATTGGGACCTGGATACTCTCTATATACCTGGGCCTCACCTGGACCTCGTGACTGTGGTCCCACCTGGGCCTTACCTGGACGAGGTGACTGGTTCCCACAGGGACCTCACCTGGACCTGGTGACTCAGGTCCTCATATGGGCCAAATGTTACCAGGGTTCTCAGTTCCACATCGGGGTCTCATCTGGACCTAGTGATTCTCGTCCCCCTCTGGGCCTCAATCTGACGTGGTGACTCTGGTCCCGACCTGGATATCACCAGAACCGGGTGACATACCCGAAGCTGGGGACACTGGTCCTCAGCAGGGCCTCAACAGGACCTGGTGAATCTACTCCAAACTTAGGCTTCGTCTACCTTGTCACTCTTTTCCCACCTGGCATCAATGGGACATTGTTACTCTGTTCCCCACCTGGGCCTCACCTGGACATGATAACTTTGCTGCACACTTTGGCCTCAACTGGTCCTGATGACTCTCGTCCCCAAACCTAGGCCTCAATCTGGACCTGGTGACTGTCGTCCCCAACTGGGTCTCAGCTGGACCTGGTGACTCCCGTTCCCACATGAACCACACCTGAACCTGGTGACTGTCGTGTTCTTGTAGACTCACATTTACCTTGTGACTCCCGTCCCCACTAGGGCCTCACCTGGATCTGGTGTCTCTGGCATGCAGGCTGGCCTCACCTGGACATGTTGAGTGGGGTTGCCACCTCGGACTCACCCATACCTGGTGACTCAGGTCCCCACGTGGTCCTCTTGGACCTGGTGAATCTGCTCCTTACCTTCTCATCTCCCAGAACCGGGGACTCTGGTCACCACCTGGGCCTCACCTGTACCTGGTGACTCTGATCCCCATCTGGGCCTCACCCAGTCCTGGTGACTTTGTTCACCACCTGGACCCGATTGCTGTGGACTCATACTTGTCCTCACCTGGAACTGGTGACTCTGATCCTATCTGCGAGTCACACAGACCTGGTGACTCTGGTCCTCACCTGATCATCATTGGTACCTGGTGACTCTGTTCAACACCTGATCCTCACCTGGACATGATGACTCTGGAACCTCTCTGGGCCTCACGCTGTCTTGGTGACTCTGGTCCCCATCTTGATGACACCTAGAGCAGGTGATTCTGGTACCCCTCTATGCCTCAACCAGATCTGTTGACTCTGGTCCTCAACTGGGCCTCAGCTGGACCTAGTGAATATGCTTCATCTGGGCCTCATTTGGACCTGGTGACTCTGGTCCCTACCTGGACATCATCGGGGCATAGTTCGACTGCAGGGCCAGCAGGTTGGACTCACCTGGACCTGGAAACTCTAGGCTCTACCTGGGCATTATGTGGACATGGTTCCTCTGCATGGCCTGCAGGTTGGCCTTACCTGGACCTGGGGTGTGGGTTTGCCACCTGGGCCTCACCATGCATGGTGACACAGGTCCCCACGTGGGCCGCATTTGGACCTGGTGAATCTGGTCCTTACCTGGTCCTCACCCGGAATTGGTAAGTCTGGTCACCACCTGGGAATCACGTGGACCTGGTGAATCTGGTCTCCATCTGGGCCTCACCGAGTCCTGGTGACTTTGTTCCCCACCTGGACCTGATTCCTGTGGACCCTTTTTTGACCTCACCTGGAACTGGTGACTCTGATCCTAACTGGTCCTCACCCAGATCTGGTGACTCCTTTCCTCACCTGTGGACCATTATGACCTGGATACTCTGTTCCACACCTGAGCGTCACCTGGACATGATGACTCTGGAACCTCTCTGGGCCTCAATATGACATGGTGACTCTGGTCACCATCTGGAAGTCACCTAGACCAGGTGAATCTGGTACCACTCTTGGTCTCATTTGGACCTGGTGACTCTGGTCCCTACCTGGGCATCATCGGGATATGGTATCACGGCATGGCCTGCAGGTTGGCCGCACCTGGACCTGGTGAGTGGGGTTGTCCTCAACTGGGCAAAATTGGGACCCGGTGACTGTGTTCCACAAGTGGCCTCACCTGGACCAAGTGACTCTGGTCCCCCTCTGGGTATCACCGTGCCCTAGTGACTGTGAACCCCACTTTGGCCTGACTTGGACCTGCAATCCTGGTTGCCACCTGCGCCTGACCTCGAACTGTTGACTCTGGTTCTTTCAAGGGCCTCCCCTGGACCTGGTGATCCTGGTCCCCACCTGGGCCTCTCTTGGACGTGGTGACGCTTGTCACCACCGGGGAGTCACCGGGACCTGCTTACTGTGTTCCACACCTGGGCCTCAAGTAGACCTTTGACCATGGTCCCCAAGCCAGACTCACATGGACATGTTGCCTCTATCCCCACCGGGGCCCCACGTGTACCTGGTAACTCTAGTCCTCACCTGGGCTTCATCTGGACCTAGTGACCCTGGTCCCCACCTGGACTTCACCTGGATCTGGTGACTCTGGTCCACCCCAGGACCTCTCCTGGACCTGGTGACTCCTTTCCAACATGGACGTCATGTGGATCTGGTAACTCTGATCCTCAGTTTGGCCTCACCTCGACTTGGTGTCTCTCGTCCCCACTTTGACCTAACTCAGAACTGCTGAGTCTTGCCCCACCTAGGCCGCACCCAGACCTGGTGACTCTTGTCCCCAGCTATGCCTCAATTCGACCTGATGAATCTGGTCCTCACGTGTGCCTCACTTGTACCTGGGACTCAGCTGAATAGAGTGGCTCTGGTTCCCACAAGGGGCACACCTGATACTGCTGACTGTGGTCTTATTCTATACATCACCAGGACGTAGTGATTCTGTTCCACATCTGGGCCTACATGGCCCTTGTGCCTCTGGTCCTCACCCAGGCATCATTGGGTGATGGACCCAATGATCCTTACCCTGGATACTCTATTCCACACCAGTGCCTCATTTGACCAGGGACTTCTGGTCCCATTCTGGTCCTCAAACTAAACTGGTTACTCCGGTTCCACTCTGGGCCTCACCCTTACCTGGTGACTCTGGTCACCCCTTGGGCTTCACGAGGGTCTGGTGAATCTGGTTCTTAGCTGGTCCGCACAAGGATCTGGTGACTGGTCGCCACCTGGGCCTCACCTGGACTTGGTGAATCCTGTTGCCACCTGCGCCTCACCTGAACCTTGTGACTGTGGTCCCACCTGGACCTCACCTGGATCTGGTGGCTCTGGTTCCCATATGGGACTCTCCTGGACCTGGTTCCTGTGGTCTCCATCTGGCCTCACCTGGAACACAATGACTCTGATCCATATTTGGACCTCTCCTGGACCTGTTGACTCTGGTCCTTACCTGGGCACATTGGGACCTGGGTACTCTCTTATATACCTGGGCCTCACCTGGACCTGGTGACTGTGGTCCCACCTGGGCCTCATCTGGTTGAGGTGACTGGTTCCCACTGGGACCTCACCGGGACCTGGTAACTCAGGTCTTCATATTGACATCGTGGGACCTGGTTTCTCAGTTACACATTGGGGCCTCACCTGGAGCTAGTGATTCTCGTCACCCTCTGGGCCTCACCCTGACGTGGTGACTCTGGTCCCCACCTGGATATCACCAGAAACGGGTGACTCTGGTCCCCACCTGGATATCACCAGAACCGGGTGACTCTGGTCCCCCTCTGGGACTCACCCGGAGCTGGGGACACTGGTCCTCACCTCGGCCTCAACAGGACCTGGTGAATCTACTCCTCACTTAGGCCTCGTCTGGACCTTGTGACTCTTTTCCCACCTGGCATCAATGGGACATGGTTACTCTATTCCCCACCTGGGCCTCACCTGGACATGATAACTTTGCTCCGCACTTTGGCCTCAACTGGTCCTGATGACTCTGGTCCCACCACCTAGGCCTCAATCTGGACTTGGTGACTGTGGTCCCCACCTGGGTCTCACCTGGACCTGGTGACTCTCGTTCCCACATGAACCGCACTTGGACCTGGTGACTGTGGTGTTCTTGTAGATTCACATTTACCTGGTGACTCCGGTCCCCACTAGGGCCTCACCTGGATCTGGAGACTCTGGCCTGCAGGTTGGCCTCACCTGGACCTAGTGAGTAGGGTTTGCCACCAGGGCCTCACCCATACCTGGTGACTCAGGTCCCCACGTGGGCCTCTTGGACCTGGTGAATCTAGACCTGACCTGGTCCTCTCCCAGACCCGGGGACTCTGGTCACCACCTGGGCCTCACCTGGACCTGGTGAATCTGATCCCTATCTGGGCCTCACCCAGTCCTGGTGACTTTGTTCCCCACCTGGACCTGATTGCTGTGGACACCTTCTTGGCCTCACCTGGAACTGGTGACTCTGATCCTAACTGGGCCTCACCCAGTTCTGGTGACTCTGGTCCTCACCTGGGCATCATTGGTACCTGGTGACTCTGTTCCACACCTGAGCCTCACCTGGACATGATGACTCTGGAACCTCTGTGGGCCTCACCCTGACCTGGTGACTCTGGTCTCCATCTGGATGTCACCTGGACCATGTGATTCTGATACCCCTCTAGGCCTCCACCAGATCTGGTGACTCTGGGCCTCAAATGGATCTCACCGGAACCTAGTGAATATTCTCCATCTGGGCCTCATTTGGACCTGGTGACTCTGGTCCCTACCTGGGCATCATCCGGACATGGTTCTACTGCATGGCCTGAAGGTTGGCCTCACCTGGACCTGGTAACTCTGGTCCCTACCTGGGCATCATCGGGACATGGTTCCTCTGCATGGACTGCACGTTGGCCTCACCTGGACCTGGTGAGTGGGATTTCTACCTGGGCCTCACCCATACGTGGAGACAAAAGTCCCCACGTGGGCCTCACTTGGACCTGGTGAATCTTGTCCTTACCTGGCCCTCACCGGAACTGGTAACTCTGGTCACCACTTGGGAATCACCTGGACCAGTGAATCTGGTCCCCATCTGGGCCTCACCCAGTCCTGGTTACTTTGTTCCCCACCTGGACCTCATTGCTGTGGACTCTTTCTTGGCCTCACCTGGAACTGGTGACTCTGATCCTAACTGGGCCTCACCCAGATCTGGTGACTCTGGTCCTCACCTGTGGACCATTATGATCTGGATACTCTGTTCCACACCTGAGCCTCACCTGGACATGATTACTCTGGATCCCCTCTGGACTCACCCTGACATGGTGACTCTGGTTCCCATGTGGATGTCACCTAGACCAGGTGAATCTGGTACCCCTCTAGTTTTCAACTATAGCTGGTGACTGTGGTCCTCAACTGGGCCTCTTCGGGACCTAGTGGATATGCTCCCCTCCTGCGCCTCATCTGGACCTGGTGACTCTGGTTCTACCTGGGCATCATTGGGACCTGGATACTCTCTTATATACCTGGGCCTCACCTGGCACTGTTGACCTTTGTCCTCAACTGGGCAAAATTGTGACCCGGTGACTGTGTTCCAAAACTGGACCTCACCTGGACCAGGTGACTCTGGTCCCCCTCTGGGTCTCACCGTGCCTAGTGACTGTGAACCACACTTTGGCCTGACTTGGACCTGCTGACCCTGGTTGCCACCTGCGTCTAACCTCGAACTGTTGACTCTGGTTCTTTCAAGGGCCTCCCCTGTACCTGGTGATTCTGGTCCCCACCTGGGCCTCACCTGGACCTGGTGACTCTTGTCACCACCGGGGACTCACCTGGACCTGCTTACTGTGTTCCACACCTGGGCCTCAAGTAGACCTGTTGACCATGGTCCCCAAACCGGCCTCATATGGACCTGTTGCCTCTGATCCCCACCGGGGTCTCACGTGTACCTGGTAACTCCTGTCTCACCTGGGCCTCATCTGGTCCAAGAGACTCTGGTATCCACCTGGGCTTCACCTGGATCTGGTGACTCAGGTCCCCACCTGGACTTACCTGGATCCGTTGACTCTGGTCCCCACCTGGACCTCTCCTGGACCTGGTGACTCTCTTTCCAACATGGACCTCACCTGGATCTGGTGACTCTGGTCCTCAGTTTGGCATCACCTGGACCTGGTGTCTCGCGTCCCCACTTGAACCTAACTCAGAACTGCTGAATCTTGCCCCAACCTAGGCCGCATCCAGACCTGGTGACTCTTGTCCCCACCTTTGCCTCAATTCCACCTGATGAATCTGGTACTCACGTGTGCCTCACATGGACCTGGCACTCAGCTGGACCTGGGACTCAGCTGGATAGAATGGCTCTGGTTCCCACAAGGGGTCACCTGATACTGGTGACTGTGGTTTTATTCTATGTCTCATCAGGACCTAGTGATTCTGTTCCCCATCTGGGCCTGCATGGCCCTAGTGACTCTGGTCCTCACCCAGGCATCATTGCGACCTGGATACTCTATTCCACACTTGGGACTCACTTTGACCAGGGACCTCTGGTCCCATTCTGGGCCTCAAACTAAACTGGTTACTCTGGTTCCCCCTCTGGGACTCACCCTTACCTGGTGACTCTGGTCACCCCTTGGGCTTCATTTGGGCCTGGTGAATCTGGTCCTTAGGTGGTCCGCACCTGGATATGGTGACTGGTCGCAACCTGGGCCTCTCCTGGACTTGGTGAATCCTCTTGCCACCTGGGCCTCACTTGGACCTTGTGACTGTGGTCCCACCTGGACCTCACCTGGATCTGGGGGCTCTGGTTCCCATTTGGGGCTCTCCTGGACCTGGTTCCTGTTGCCTAAATCTGGCCTATCCTGGAACACAATGACTCTGATGCATATTTGTGCCTCTCCTGGACCTGTTGACTCTGGTCCTTACCTAGGCATCATTGGGGCCTGGACACTCTCTTAAATACCTGGTCCTCACCTAGACCTCGTGACTGTGGTCCCACCTGGACCTCACCGGGACGAGGTGACTGGTTCCCACAGGGACCTCACCTGGACCTCGTGACTAAGGTCCTCATATGAGCATCATGGGACCTGGTTTCTCAGTTCCACATCGGGGCCTCAAGTGGACCTAGTGATTCTGGTCCCCCTCTGGGCCTGACCCTGAAGTGGTGACTCTGGTCCCAACCTGGATATCACCAGAACCTGGTGACTGTGGTCCCCCTCTGGGACTCACCCGGAGATGGGGCACTGGTCCTCAACTGGGCCTCAACAGGACCTGGTGAATCTACTCCTCACTTAGACCTCGTCTGGACCTTGTGACTCTTTTCCCACCTGACATCAATGGGACATGGTTACTCTGTTCCACACCTGGGCCTCACCTCCACATGATAACTTTGCTCCACACTTTGGCCTCATCTGGTCCTGATGACTCTGTTCCCCCCACCTAGGCCTCAGTCTGGACCTGGTGACTGTTGTCCCCACCTGGGTCTCACCTTTACCTGGTGATTCTCGTTCCCACATGAACCACACCTGGACCTGGTGACTCTGGTGTTCTTGTATACTCACATTTACTGGTGACACTGGTCCCCACTATGGCCTCACCTGGATCTGGTGACTCTGGCCTGCCGGTTGGCCTCAACTTGACCTGGTGAGTGGGGTTGCCACCTGGGCCTCACACAGAGCTGGTGACTCAATTCCCCTCGTGGGCCTCTTGGAACTGGTGAATCTGGTCCTCACCTGGTCCTATCCCAGACCCGGGGACTCTGGTCACCACCTGGGCCTCACCTGGACCTGGTGAATCTGGACCCCATCTGGGCCTCACCCAGTCCTGTTGACTTTGTTCCCCACCTGGACCTGATTGCTGTGGACTCTTTCTTGGCCTCACCTGGAACTGGTGACTCTGATCCTTTCTGCGCGTCACCCAGATCTGGTGACTCTGGGCCTCACCTGGGCATCATTGGTACCTGGTGACTCTGTTCCACACCTGAGCCTCACCGGGACATGATGACTCTGGAACCACTCTGGGCCTCTCCATGACCTGATGCTTCTGGTCCCCATCTGGATGTCACCTGGACGAGGTGATTCTGGTAGCCCTCTAAGCCTCAACCAGATCTGGAGACTCTTGTCCTCAACTGGGCCTCACTGGACCTAGTGAATATGCTCCATCAGGTCCTCATTTGGCCCTGGTGACTCTGGTCCCTACCTGGGCATCATCGGGACATGGTTCCACTGCATGGCCTGCATATTGGCCTCACCTGGACCTGGTAACTCTAGTCCCTACCTGGGCATTATCGGGACATGGTTCCTCTGCATGGCCTGCAGTTAGGCCTCACTTGGAACTGGGGAGTGGGGTTGCCACCTGGGCCTCACCCATTCTTGGTGACACAGGTACCCACGTGGGCCTCACTTGGACCTGGTGAATCTGGTCCTTACCTGGTCCTCACCCGGAACTGGTAACTCTGGTCACCACCTGGGAATCACCTGGACCTGGTGAATCTGGTCCCCATCTGGGCCTCACCCAGTCCTGGTGACTTTGTTCCCCACCTGGACCTGCTTGCTGTGGACTCTTTCTTGACCTCCCCTTGGATCTGGTGACTCTGAACCTATCTGCGCGTCACCCAGATCTGGTGACTCTGGTCCTCACCTGGGCATCATTGGTACCTGGTGACTCTCTTCCTCACCTGAGCCTCACCTGGACATGATGACTCTGGAACGTCTCTGGGCCTCTCCCTGACCTGGTGACTCTAGTCCCTACCTGGGCATCATCGGGACATGGTTCCACTGCATGTCCTGCAGGTTGGCCTCACCTGGAAGTGGTAACTCTCGTCCTTACCTGGGTATCATCGGGACATGGTTCCTCTGCATGGCCTGCAGGTTGGCCTCACCTGGACCTGGGGAGTGCTTTGCCACCTGGCGTCACCAATACCTGGTGACTCACGTCCCCACGTGGGCCTCATTTTGTTCTGTTGAATCTGGTCCTTACCTGGTCGTCACCCGGAACTGGTAAGTCTGTTCACCACCTGGGAATAACCTGGACCTGGTGAATCTGGTCCCCATCTGGGCCTCACCCAGTCCTGCTGACTTTGTTCCCCACCTGGACCTGGTTGCTGTGGACTCCTTCTTGGCCTCACCTGGAACTGGTGACTCTGATCCTAACTGGGCCTCACCCAGATCTGGTGACTCTGGTCACCAGAGTCCACCTCACCTGTGGACCATTATGATCTGGATACTCTGTTCCACACCTGAGCCTAACCTGGACATGATTACTCTGGATCCTTTCTGGACCTCACCCTGACATGGTGACTCTGGTCCCCATGTGGATGTCACCTAGACCAGGTGAATCTGGTACCCCTCTAGGCCTCAACTAGACTTGGTGACTGTGGTCCTCAACTGGGCCTCACCGGGACCTAGTGGATATGCTCCCCTCCTGCGCCTCATCTGGACCTGGTGACTCTGGTTCCACCTGGGCATCATTGGGACCTGGATACTCTCTTATACACCTGGGCCTCACCTGGACCTGATGACTGTCGTCCCACCTGGGCCTCACCTGGACCTGGTGAATCTGGTCCCCTTCTGGGCCTCACCCAGTCCTGGTGACTTTGTTCCCCACCTGGACCTGATTGCTGTGGACTCTTTCTTGGCCTCAACTGGAAGTGGTGACTCTGATCCTATATGCTCGTCTCCCAGATCTGGTGACTCTGGTCCTCACCTGCGAGTTATTGGTACCTGGTGACTCTGTTCCACACCTGAGCCTCACCTGGACATGATGATTCTGGAACCTCTCTCGGTCTCACCCTGAACTGGTAACTCTGGTCCCCATCTGGATGTCACCTGGACCAGGTGATTCTGGTACTCCTCTAGGACTCAACCAGATCTGGTGACTCTGTTCCTCAACTGGGCCTCACCTGGACCTAGTGAATATGCTCCATCTGGGCTTCATTTGGACCTGGTAACTCTGGTCACTACCTCGGCATCATCGTGTCATGGTTCCACTGCATGGCCTGCAGGTTGCACTCACCTGGACCTGGTAACTCTGGTCCTTACCTGGGCATCATCCGGACATGGTTCCTCTGCATGGCCTGCAGGTTGGCCTCACCTGGACCTGGTGAGTGTGGATGCCACCTGGGCCTCACCCATACCTTGTGACTCAGGTCCCCACGTGGGGCTCTTGGACCTGGTGAATCTGATCCTTTCCTGGTCCTCTCCTAGACCAGGGGACTCTGGTCACTACCTGGACCTCCCCTGGACTTGGTGAATCTGGTCCCCATCTGAGACTCACCCAGTCCTGGTGACTTTGTTCCCCACCTGGACCTGATTGCTGTGGACTCCTTCTTGGCCTCACCTAGAACTGGTTACTCTGATCCTATCTGCGCGTCACCCAGACCTGGTGACTCTGGTCCTCACCTGGGTATCATTGGTACCTGCTGACTCTGTTGCACACCTGAGCCTCACCTGGACATGATGACTCTGGAACTCTCTGGGCCTCTCCCTGACCTGGTGACTCTGGTCCCCATCTGGATGTCACCTGGACCAGGTGATTCTGGTACCCCTCTAGGCCTCAACCAAATCTGGTGAATCTGGTCCTCAACTGGGCCTCACCTGGACCTAGTGAATATGCACCATCTGGGCCTCATTTGGACCTGGTGACTCTGGTCCCTACCTGGGCATCATTGGGACATGGTTCCACTGCATGGCCTGCAGGTTGGCCTCACCTGGATCTGGTAACACTGGTCCCAACCAGGGCATCATCGTGACATGGTTCCTCTGCATGGCCTGCAGGTTGGCCTCACCTGGACCTGGGGAATGGGGTTGCCACCTGGGCCTCACCTATACCTGGTGACACAGGTCCCCACGTGGGCCTCACTTGGACCTGTTGAATCTTGTCCTTACCTGGTCCTCACCCGGAACTGGTAAGTCTGGTCACCACCTGGAAGTTACCTGAACCTGGTGAATCTGGTCCCCATCTGGGCCTCACACAGTCCTGATGAATTTGTTGCCCACCTGGACCTGATTGCTGTGGACTCCTTCTTGGGCTCACCTGGAACTGGTGACTCTGATCCTAACTGGGCCTCACCCAGATCTGCTGACTCTGGTCCTCACCTGTATCCATTGTGACCAGGATACTCTGTTCCACACCTGAGCCCTACCTGGACATGATGACTCTGGATCCCCTCTGGCCTCACCCTGACATGGTGACTCTGGTCCTCAACTGGATGTCACCCAGACCAGGTGAATCTGGTACCCCTCTAGGCCTCAACTAGACCTGGTGACTCTGTTCCTCAACTGGCCCTCACCGGGACCTAGTGAACATGCTCCACATCTGCGCCTCATCTGGACCTGGTGATTCTGGTTCTACCTGCGCATCATCGGGACATGGTTACTCTATTCCCCACTGGGACTGACCTGACCTGGTAACTCTCGTCCTGACTTTGGCCTGGTCTGTACCAGGTGACTCTGGCACCACCTGGGCCTCACTTTTATCTGGTGACACTGATTCTAATCATGACCTCACCTGACCTGGTGACTGTGGTTCCCATCAGGACCTCACCTGGACCTCATGCCTCTGGTCCCACCTGGGCCTCACCGAGACCTGGTGTCTCTGGTCCCCACCTGGGTAGCATCAGGATATGGTTACCCAGTTCACTATCAGTGACCTAGCCGGACCTATTAACTCTTGTGTTCACATGGGCCACACCTGGACTTTGGTGACACTGGTTCCCACCTGGTACTCACCTGGACATGGTGAGTCGGATCCCCACCTGGTCCTCACCTGTAACTGGTGATTCTCGTTCCCACATGGACATCATGTGGACCTGATGGCTGCAGTGTTTCTAGCTTATCATGTACCTCGTGACTCTGATCCCCACCAGGGCCTCACCGGGTCCTGGTGTGTTTGGTTTCACCTGCACCTCACCTGGACCTGGTGATTCTGGTCTTCACCTGAGACTACCCTGGATCTGGTGACTGTGGTCCCCACCTGGGATTCACCTGGATTTGGGGACTCCGGTCCACATCTGGGCCTCACCTGGCCCTGTTGACCGTGGTCTTCAACTGGGCAAAATTGGGACCCGGTGAATGTGTTCCACAACTGGACCTCAACTGGACCAGGTGACTCTGGTCCCCCTCTGGGTCTCAAGTGCCCTAGTGACTGTGAACCCCACTTTGGCCTGCCTTGGACCTGCTGACCCTGTTTGCCACGTGTGCCTGACCTCGAATTGTTGACCCTGGTTCTTTCAAGTGCCTCCACTGTACCTGGTGATTCTGGTCCCCACCTGGGCCAAACCAGGACGTGGTTACACTTGTCACCACCGGGGAATCACCTGGACCTGCTTACTGTGTTCCACACCTGGGCCTCAAGTAGACCTGTTGACCATGGTCCCTAAGCCGCCCTACATGGACCTGTTGCCTCTGATCCCCACCGGGGCCTCACGTGTACCTGGTAACTCTGGTCCTCACCTGGGCCTCATCTGGACCTAGTGACTCTGGTCACCACCTGGACTTCACCTGGATCTCGTGACTCTGGTCCCCACCTGGACTTCACCTGGATCTGATGACACTGGTCCCCACCTGGAACTCACCTGGACCTGGTGACTCTGGTCCTCAGTTTGGCTTCACCTGGACCTGCTGACTCTTGTCCCCACTTTGACCTAACTCAGAACTGCTGAATCTTGTCCCACCTAGGCCGCACCCAGACCTGGTGACTCTTGTCCCCACCTATGCCTCAATTCGACCTGATGAATCTGGTCCTCACTTGGTTCTCACATGGACCTGGGACTCAGCTGGATAGAGTGGCTCTGGTTCCCATAGGGGCTCACCTGATCCTGCTGACTGTGGTCTTATTCTATGCCTCACCAGGACCTGGTGATTCTGTTCCCCATCTAGGCCTGCATGGCCATAGTAACTCTGTTCCTCACCCAGGCATCATTGGGACCTGGATACTCTATTCCACACCTGGGCCTCACTCTGACCAGGGACCTCTGGTCCCATTCTGGACCTCAAACTAAACTGGTTACACTGGTTCCCCCTCTGGGTCTCACCCTTACCTGGTGACTCTGTTCACCCCTGGGCTTCATTGGGCCTGGTGAATCTGGTCCTTAGATGGTCCGAACCAGGATCTGGTGACTGGTCGCCACCTGGGCCTCTCCTGGACTTGGTGAATCCTGTTGCCACCTGCGCGTCACCGGGACCTTGTGACTGTGGTCCCACCTGGACCTCACCTGGATCTGGTGGCTCTGGTTCCCATATGGGGCTCTCGTGGACCTGGTTCCTGTGGTCTCCATCTGGCCTCACCTGGAACACAATGACTCTGTTCCATATTTGGGCCTCTCCTGGACCTGTTGACTCTGGTCCTCACCTGGGCATCATTGGTACTTGGTGACTCTGTTCCACGCCTGAGCCTTAACTGGACATGATGACTCTGGAACCACTCTAGGCCTCACACTGACCTGGTGCCTCTGGTCCCAATTTGGATGTCACCTGGACCAGGTGATTGTCGTAACCCTCTAAGCCTCAACCAGATATGGTGACAGTGGTCCCCAACTGGGCCTCACTGGACCTAGTGAATATGCTCCATCTGGGCCTCATTTGGACCTGGTGACTCTGGTCCCTACTTGGGCATCATCGGGACATGGTTCCACTGCATGGCCTGCAGGTTGGCCTCACCTGGACCTAGTAACTCTAGTCCCTACCTGGGCATCATAGGGACATGGTTCCTCTGCATGGCCTGCAGGTTGGCCTCACCTGGACGTGGAGAGTCGGGTTGCCACCTGGGCCTCACCCATGCTTGGTGACACAGGTACCACGTGGGCCTCACTTGGACCTGGTGAATCTGGTCCTTACCTTGTAATCACCCGGAACTGGTAACTCTGGTCACCACCTGGGAATCACCTGGACCTGGTGAATCTGGTCCCCTCTGGGCCTCACCCAGTCCTCGTGACTTTGTTCCCCACCTGGACCTGATTTCTGTGGACTCCTTCTTGGCCTCACCTGGAACTGGTGACTCTGATCCTAACGGGGCCTCACACAGATCTGGTGACTCTGGTCCTCACCTGTGGACCATTATGACCTGGATCTCTGTTCTACACCTGAGACTCACCTGGACATGATGACTCTGGATCCCCTCCGGGCCTCACCCTGACATGGTGACTCTGGTCCCCATCTGGATGTCTCCTAGACCAGGTGAATCTGGTACCCCTCTAGGCCTCAACTAGACCTGGGTATTCTGGTCCTCATCTGGGCCTCACCGAGACCTAGTGAATATGCTCCCCACCTGCTCCTCATCTGGACCTGGTGACTCTGGTTCTACCTGGGCATCACCGGTACATCGTTACTCTATTCCCCACTGGGACTGAACTGATCCTGGTAACTCTGGTCCTGATTTGGCCTCTTCTGACCAGGTGACCCTGGCTCCACGTGGGACTCACCAGTAACTGGTGACTCTGATCCAAGCGTGGCCTCACCAGACCTGGTGACTGTGGTTCCCATCAGGACCTCACCTGGACCTCATGTCTCTGGTCCGACCTGGGCCTCACCAGGACCTGGTGTCTGTGGTACCCACCTGGGTAGCATCAGGATATGGTTACACTGTTCAGTAACAGTGACCCAGCCACACCTATTAACTCTGGTCTTCACCTGGGCCACACCTGGACATGGTGACACTGGTTCACACCTGGGCCTCAACTGGACATGGTGAGTCGGATCCCCATCTGGTCCTCACCTGTAACTGGTGATTCTCGTACCCACATGGACATCCTGTGGACCTGGTGGATGCAGTGTTTATAGCTTCTCATGTACCTCGTCACTCTGGTCCCCATCAGGGCCTCACCGGGACGTGGTGAGTGTGGTTGCCACCGGCAACTCACCTGGACCTGGTGATTCTGGTCTGCACCTGAGACTACCCTGGATATGGTGAATGTGGTCCCCACCTGGTCTTCACCTGGATTTGGGAACTCCAGTCCCCATCTGGACCTCACCTGGCCCTGTTGACCATGGTCCTCAACTGGGCAAAATTGGGACCCGGTGACTGTGTTCCACAACTGGACCTCACCTGGACCAGGTGACTCTGGTCCCTCTCTGGGTCTCACCGTGCCCTAGAGACTGTGAACCCCACTTTGGCCTGCCTTGGACCTGCTGACCCTGGATGCCACCTGCGCCTGACCTCGAACTTTTCACTCTGGTACTTTGAAGGGCCTCCCCAGGACCTGGTGATCTTGGTCCCCACTTGGGCCTCACCTGGACGTGATGACTCTTGTCACCACCTGGGACTCACCTGGACCTGGTTACTGTGTTCCACACTTGGGCCTCAATTAGACCTGTTGACCATGGTCCCCAAGCCGGCCTCACATGGACCTGTTGCCTCTGATCCCCACTGGGGCCTCACGTGTACCTGGGAACTCTGGTCCTCACCTGGGCCTCATCTGGACCTAGTGACTATGATCCCCACCTGGGCTTCACCTGGATCTGGTGACTCTGGTCCCCACCTGGACTTCACCTGGATCTGGTGACTCTGGTCCCCACCTGGACCTCTCCTGGACCTGGTGACTCTCGTTCCAACATGGACCTCACCTGGATCTTGTGACTCTGGTCCTCAGTTTGGCCTCACCTGGACCTGGTGTCTCTCGTCCACACTTTGACCTAACTCAGAACTGCTGAATCTTGCACCACCTAGGCCACACCCAGACCTGGTGACCCTTGTCCCCAGCTATGCCTCAATTCGACCTGATGAATCTGGTCCTCACGTGGGCCTCACATGGACCTGGGACTCAGCTGGATAGAGTGGCTCTGGTTCCCACAAGGGGTTCACCTGATACTGCTGACTGTGGTCTTATTCTATGCCTCACCAGCACCTAGTGATTCTGTTCCCCTTCTTGGCCTGCATGGCCCTAGTGACTCTGGTCCTCACCCAGGCATCATTGGGACCTGGATACTCTCTTCCACACCTGTGCCTCACTCTGACCAGGGACCTCTGGTCGCATTCTGGGGGTCAAATTAAAGTGGTTACTCTGGTCCCCCTCTGGGCCTCACCCTTACCTGGTGACTCTGGACACGCCTTGGGCTTCATTTGGGCCTGGTGAATATGGTCCTTAGCTTGTCCTCACTTGGATCTGGTGACATCTCACCACCTGGGCTTCACCTGGACTTGGTGAATCCTGTTGCCAACTGCGCCTCACCTGGACCTTGTGACTGTGGTCCCACCTGGACTTCACCTGGATCTGGTTGCTCTGGTTCCCATATGGGGCTCTCCTGGACCTGGTTCCTGTGGTCTCCATCAGGTCTCACCTGGAACACAATGACTCTGATGCATATTTGTGCCTCTCCTGGACCTGTTGACTCTGTTCCTTACCTGGGCATCATTGGGGCCTGGATAATCTCTTAAATACCTGGTCCTCACCTGGACCTGGTGACTGTGGTCCCACCTGGATCTCACCGGGACGAGGTGACTGGTTCCCACAGGGACCTCACCTGGACCTCGTGACTCAGGTCCTCATATGGGCATCATGGGACCTGGTTTCTCAGTTCCACATAGGGGCCTCAAGTGGACCTAGTGATTCTGGTCCCCTTCTGGGCCTGACCCTGACGTGGTGACTCTGGTCCCAACCTGGATATCACCAGAACCTGGTGACTGTGGTCCCCCTCTGGGACTCACCCGGAGATGGGGCACTGGTCCTCAACTGGGCCTCAACAGGACCCGGTGAATCTACTCCTCACTTAGGCCTCGTATGTACCTTGAGACTCTTTTCCCACCTGGCATCAATGGGACATGGTTACTCTGTTCCCCACCTGGGCCTCACCTCCACATGAAAACTTTGCTCCACACTTTGGCCTCAACTGGTCCTGATGACTCTGTTCCCCCCACCTGGGCCTCAGTCTGGACCTGGTGACTGTGGTGCCCACCTGGGTCTCACCTGTACCTGGTGATTCTCGTTCCCACATGAACCACACCTGGACCTGGTGACTCTGGTGTTCTTGTAGACTCACATTTACCTGGTGACACTGGTCCCCACTAGGGCCTCACCTGGATCTGGTGACTCTGGCCTTCCGGTTGGCCTCACCTTGACCTGGTGAGTGGGGTTGCCACCTGGGCCTCACACATAGCTGGTGACTCAGGTCCCCACGTGGGCCTCTTGTACCTGGTGAATCTGGTCCTTACCTGGTCCTGTCTCAGACACGGGGACTCTGGTCACCACCTGGGCCTCACCTGGACCTGGTGAATCTGGACCCCATCTGGGCCTCACCCAGTACTGGTGACTTTGTTCCCCACCTGGACCTGATTGCTGTGGACACTTTCTTGGCCTCACCTGGAACTGGTGTCTCTGATTCAATCTGCGCATAACCCAGACCTGGTGACTCTGGTCCTCACCTGGGCATCGTTGGTACTTGGTGACTCTGTTCCACACCTGAGCCTCACCTGGACATGATGTATCTGGAAAATCTCTGGGCCTCACCCTGACCTGGTGAGGCTGGTCCCCATCTGGATGTCACCTGGAACAGGTGATTCTGTACCCCGATAGTCCTCAACCAGATCTGGTGACGCTGGTCTTCAACTAGGCCTCACCTGGACCCAGTGAATATGCTCCATCTGGGCCTCATTTGCACCTGGTGACTCTGGTCCTTACCTGGGCATCATCGGGACATGGTTCCACAGCATGGCCTGCAGGTTGGCCTCACCTGGACATGGTAAGTCCTGTCCCTACCTGGGCATCATCGGGACATGGTTCCTCTGCATGGCCTGCAGGTGGCCTCACCTGGACATGTTGAGTGGGGTTGCCACCTGGGCCTCACCCATACCTGGTGACTCAGGTTCCCACGTGGGCCTCACTTGGACCTTGTGAATCTGGTCCTTACCTGGTGCTCACCCGGAACTGGTAACTCTGGTCACCACCTGGGAATCACCTGGACCTGGTGAATCTGGTCCCCATCTGGGCCTCACCCAGTCCTGCTGACTTTGTTCCCACTTGGACCTGATTGCTGTGGACTCCTTCTTGGCCTCATCTATAACTGGTGACTCTGATCCTAACTGGGCCTCACCCAGATCTGGTGACTCTGGTCCTCACCTGGGCATCATAGGTACCAGGTGACTCTGTTCCACACCTGAGCCTCAACTGGACATGATGACTGTGGATCCTCTCTGGGCCTCACCCTGACCTGGTGACTCTGGTCCCCATCTGGATGTCACATAGCATAGACCAGGTGAATCTGGTACCACTCTAGGCCTCAACTTGACCTGGTGACCCTGGTCCTCAACTGGGCCTCACTGGAACCTAGTGAACATGCTCCAAACCTGCACCTCATCTGGACCTGGGGACTCTGGTTCTACCTGGGTATCATCGGGACATGGTTACTCTATTCCCCACTGGGACTGACCTGATCCTGGTAACTTGGTCCTGACTTTGGCCTCTTCTCTACCAGGTGACTCTGGCTCCACCTGGGCCTCACCTGTAACTGGTGACTCTGATCCTATGCATGGCCTCACCTGACCTGGTGACTGTGGTTCCCATCGGGACCTCACCTGGACCCCATGTCTCTGGTCCAAACTGGGCCTCACCAGGACTTTGTGTCTCTGGTACCCACCTGGATAGCATCAGGATATGGTTACACTGTTCACTAACAGTGAACCAGCTGGACATATTAACCCTGGTCTTCACCTGGGGCACACCTGGACATGGTGACACTCGTTCCCCCCTGGGTCTCACCTGGACATGGTGAGTCGGATCCCCACCTGGTCCTCACCTGTAACTGGTGATTCTCGTTCCCACATGGACATCCTGTGGACCTAGTGGCTGCAGTGTTTCTAGCTTCTCATGTACCTCGTGACTCTGGTCCCCACCAGGGCCTCACCGGGACCTCCTGAGTGTGGTTGCCACCTGCACCTCACCTGGACTTGGTGATTCTGGTCAGCACCTGAAACTACCCTGGATCTGGTGACTGTGGTCCCCACCTGGTCTTCACCTGGTTTTGGGGACTCCCGTCCCCATCTGGGCCTCACCTGGCCCTGTTGACCATGGTCCTCAACTGGGCACAATTGGGGCCCCGTGACTGTGTTCCACAAATGGACCTCACCTGAACAAGGTGACTCTGGTCCCCCTCTGGGACTCACCGTGCCCTAATGACTGTGAACCCCACTTTGGCCTGACTTGGACCTGCTGACCCTGGTTGCCACCTGCGCTTGACTTCGACCTGTTGACTCTGGTTCTTTCTTTTTTCTTTTTTTTTTTTAATTTATTTTTTATTATTGGTGTTCTATTTACTAACATACAGAATAACCCCCAGTGCCCGTCACCCATTCACTCCCACCCCCCGCCCTCCTCCCCTTCTACCACCCCTAGTTCGTTTCCCAGAGTTAACAGTCTTTACGTTCTGTCTCCCTTTCTTATATTTCCCACACATTTCTTCCCCCTTCCCTTATATTCCCTTTCACTATTATTTATATTCCCCAAATGAATGAGAACATATAATGTTTGTCTTTCTCCGACTGGCTTACTTCACTCAGCATAATACCCTCCAGTTCCATCCATGTTGAAGCAAATGGGGGGTATTTGTCATTTCTGATAGCTGAGTAATATTCCATTGTATACATAAACCACATCTTCTTTATCCATTCATCTTTCGTTGGACACCGAGGCTCCTTCCACAGTTTGGCTATCGTGGCCATTGCTGCTATAAACATCGGGGTGCAGGTGTCCCGGCGTTTCATTGCATTTGTCTCTTTGGGGAAAATCCCCAACAGTGCAATTGCTGGGTCGTAGGGCAGGTATATTTTTAACTGTTTGAGGAACCTCCACACAGTTTTCCAGAGTGGCTGCACCAGTTCACATTCCCACCAACAGTGTATGAGGATTCCCTTTTCTCCGCATCCTCTCCAACATTGGTTGTTTCCTGTCTTGTTAATTTTCCCCATTCTCACTGGTGTGAGGTGGTATCTCATTGTGGTTTTGATTTGTATTTCCCTGAGGGCAAGTGATGCAGAGCATTTTCTCATGTGCATGTTGGCCATGTCTATGTCTTCCTCTGTGAGATTTCTGTTCATGTCTTTTGCCCATTTCATGATTGGATTGTTTGTTTCTTTGGTGTTGAGTTTGATAAGTTCTTTATAGATCTTGGAAACTAGTCCTTTATCTGATATGTCATTTGCAAATATCTTCTCCCATTCTGTAGGTTGTCTTTGAGTTTTGTTGACTGTATCCTTTGCTATGCAAAAGCTTCTTATCTTGATGAAGTCCCAATAGTTCATTTTTGCTTTTGTTTCTTTTGCCTTCGTGGATGTATCTTGCAAGAAGTTACTATGGCCGAGTTCAAAAAGGGTGTTGCTTCTGTTCTTCTCTAGGATTTTGATGGAATCTTGTCTCACATTTAGATCTTTCATCCATTTTGAGTTTATCTTTGTGTATGGTGAAAGAGAGTGGTCTATTTTCATTCTTCTGCATGTGGATGTCCAATTTTCCCAGCACCATTTATTGAAGAGACTGTCTTTCTTCCAATGGATAGTATTTCCTCCTTTATCGAATATTAGTTGCCCATAAAGTTCAGGGTCCACTTCTGGATGCTCTATCCTGTTTCACTGATCTATGTGTCTGTTTTTGTGCCAGTAGACTCTAGTTCTTTCAAGGGCCTCAACTGTACCTGGTGATCCTGGTCCCCACCTGGGACTAACCTGGACGTGGTGACTCTTTTCACCACCGGGGACTCACCTGGACCTGCTTACTGTGTTTCACACCAGGACCTCAAGTAGACCTGTTGACCATGGTCCCCAAGCCGGCCTCACATGGACCTGTTGCCTCTGATCCCCACCGGATCCTCACGTGTACCTGGTAACTCTGGTCCTCACCTGGGCCTCATCGGGACCTAGTGACTCTGGTCCCCACCTGGGCTTCACGTGGATCTGGTGACTCTGTTCCCCACCTGGACTTCTCCCGGTCCTGGTGACTCTCTTTCCAACATGGACCTCACCTGGATCTGGTGACTCTGGTCCTCAGTTTGGCCTCACCTGGACCTGGCGTCTCTCGTCCCCACTTTGACCTAGCTCAGAACTGCTGAATCTTGCCCCACCTCGCCCGCACCCAGACCTGGTGACTCTTGTCCCCAGCCATGCCTCAATTCGACCTAATGAATCTGATCCTCACGTGAGCCTCACATGGACCTGGGACTCAGCTGGATAGAGTGGCTCTGGTTCACGCAAGGGGATCAAATGATAATGCTGACTGTGGTCTTATTCTATGCCTCACCAGGACCTAGTGATTTGTCCCCATCTGGGCCTGCATGGCCCTAGTGACTCTGGTCCTCACCCAGGCATCATTGCGACCTGGATACACTATTCCACACCAGGGCCTCACTCTGACTAGGGACCTCTGGACCCATTCTGGGCCTCAAACTAAAGTGGTTACTCTGGTTCCTCCTCTGGGACTCACCCTTACCTGGTGACTCTGGTCACCCCATGGGCTTCATTTGGGCCTGGTGAATCTGGTCCTTAGCTTGTCCTCACTTGGATCTGGTGACTGGTCGCCAGCTGGGCCTCACCTGGACTTGGTGAATCCTGTTGCCACCTGGGACTCACCTGGACGAGGTGACTGGTTCCCACAGGGACCTCACCTGGACCTGCTGACTCAGGTCCTCATATGGGCATCATGGGACCTGGTTTCATTTCCACATCGGGACCTCACCTGGAGCTAGTGATTCTCGTCCCCCTCTGGGCCTCACCCTGACGTGGTGACTCTGGTCCCCACCTGGATATCACCGGAACCGGGTGACTCTGGTCCCCCTCTGGGACCCACCCAGAGCTGGGGACACTGGTCCTCAACAGGGCCTCACCTGGACCTGGTGAATCTGGTCCCCATCTGGGCCTCACCCAGTCCTGGTGACTTTGTTCCCCACCTGGACCTGATTGCTGTGCCCATTCTTGGCCTCACCTGGACTGGTGAGTCTGATCCTATCTGTGCGTCACCCAGACCGGGTGACTCTTGTCCTCACCTGGGCATTATTGGTACCTGGTGACTCTGTACCACACCTGAGCCTCACCTGGAAATGTTGACTCTGGAACCGCTCTGGGCCTCACCCTGACCTAGTGACTCTGGTTCCCATCTGGATGTCACATGGACAAGGTGATTCGGGTACCCCCTAGGCTTCAAACAGATCTGGTGACTCTGGTCTTCAAAGGGGACTCACCTGTACCTAGTGAATATGCTCCATCTGGGCCTCATTTGTACCTGGTGACTCTGGTCCATACCTGGGCATCATTGGGATATGATTCCACTGCATGGCCTGCAGGTTGGCCTCACCTGGACCTGGTAAGTCTGTCTCTACCTGGGCATCATCTGGATATGTTTCCTCTGCATGGCATGCAGGTTGGCCTCACCTGGACCTGGTAACTCTTCTCCCTACCTGGGCATCATCGGGATATGGTTCCACTGCATGGCCTGCAGGTTGACCTCACCTGGACCTGGTGAGTGTTTTTGCCACCTGGGCCTCACCCATACCTGGTGACTGAGGTCCCCACGTGGGCATCTTGGACCTGGTGAATCTGGTCCTTACCTGGTCCTCACCCGGAACTGGTAAGTCTGGTCACCAGCTGGATATCACCTGGACCTTGTGTATCTGGTCCCCATCTCGGACTCATCCAGTCCTGGTGACTTTGTTCCCCACATGGACCTGATTTCTGTGGACTCCTTCTTGGCCTCACCTGGAACTGGTGACTCTGGTCCCCACCTGAACCTCTCCCGGACCTGGTGACTTTCTTTCAAACATGGACCTCACACGGATCTGGTGACTCTGGTACTCAGTTTGGCCTCACCGGGATCTGGCGTCTCTCGTCCCCACTTTGACCTAACTCAGAACTGCTGAATCTAGCCCAACTTAGGCTGCAGCCCGACCTGGTGACTCTTGTCCCCAGCTATGCCTCAATTCGACCTAATGAATCTGGTCCTCACAGGAGCCTCACCTGGACCTGGGACTCAGCTGGATAGAGTGGCTCTGGTTCCTGCAAGGGGCTCAGCTGATACTGCTGACTGTGGTCTTATTGTATGCCTCACCAGGACCTAGTGATTCTGTTCCCCATCTGGGCCTGCATGGCCCCAGTGACTCTGGTCCTCACCCAGGCTTCATTGGGTGATGGACCCAATGATCCTCACCCTGGACATTCTATTCCACACCTGGGCCTCACTTTGACCAGGGACCTCTGGTCCTATTCTGGGCCTCAAACTAAACTGGTTACTCTGGTCCCCCTCTGGGGCTCACCCTTACCTGGTGACTCTGGTCACCCTTTGGGCTTCACTTCGGCCTGGTGAATCTGGTCCTTAGCTGGTCCGCGCCTGGATGTGGTGACTGGTCGCCACCTGGGCCTCACCTGGACTTGGTGAATCCTGTTGCCACCTGCGCCTCACCTGGACCTTGTGACTGTGGTCCCACCTGGACCTCACCTGGATCTCGTGGCTCTGGTTCCTATATGGGGCTCTCCTGGACCTGGTTCCTGTGGTCTCCAACTGGCCTCACTTGGAACACAATGACTCTGAACAATATTTGGGCCTCTCCTGTACCTGTTGACTCTGGTCCTTACTTGGGCATCATTGGGAGCTGGATACTCTGTTATATATCTGGGCCTCACCTGGACCGGTGACTGTGGTCCCACCTGAGCCTCACCTGGAAGAGGTGACTGGTTCCCACAGGGACCTCACCTGGACCTGGTGACTCAGGTCCTCATATGGGCATCTTGGGACTGGTTTCTCAGTTCCACATCGGGGCCTCATCTGGAGCTAGTGATTCTCGTCCCGCTCTGGGCCTCACCCTGACGTGGTGACTCTGGTCCCGACCTGGATATCACCAGAACCAGTGACTCTGGTCCCCTCTGGGACTCACCCGGAGCTGGGGACAGTGGTCCTAATCTGGGCCTCAACAGGACCTCGTGAATCTACTCCTCAGTTAGGCCACGTCTGGACCTTGTGACTCTTTTCCCACCTGGCATCAATGGGACATGGTTACCCTGTTCCCCACCTGGGCCTCACCTGGACATGATAACTTTGCTCCGCACTTTGTTCTCAACTGGTCCTGATGACTCTTGTCCCCCACGTAGGCCTCAATCTGGACTTGGTGACTGTGGTCCCCACCTGGGTCTCACCTGGACCTGGTGACTCTCGTTCCCACATGAACCACACCAGGACCTGGTGACTGTGGTGTTCTTGTAGACTCACATTTACTTGGTGACTCCGGTCCCACTAGGGCCTCACCTGGATCTGGAGACTCTGGCCTGCTGGTTGGCCTCACCTGGACCTGGTGAGTGGGGTTGCCACCTGGGCCTCACCCATACCTGGTGACTCAAGTCCCCACTTGGGCCTCTTGAACCTGGTGAATCTGGTCCTTACCTGGTCCTTCCCGGACCCGGGTACTCTGGTCACCACCTGGGACTCACCTGGACCTGGTGAATCTGGTCCCCATCTGGGTCTCACCCAGTCCTGGTGATTTGTTCCCCACCTGGACCTGATTGATATGGACTCTTTCTTGGCCTCACCTGGAAGTAGTGACTCTGATTCTATCTGCGCATCACGCAGACCTGTTGACTCTGTTCCTCACCTGGGCATCGTTAGTACCTGGTGACTCTGTTCCTCACCTGAGCCTCACCTGGACATGATGACTCTGGAAAGTCTCTGATTCTCACCCTGACCTGGTGCCTCTGGTCCCCATCTGGATGTCACCTGGACCAGGTGATTCTGGTACCCCTCTAGGCCTCAACCAGATCTGGAGACTCTGGTCGTCAACTGGGCCTCACCTGGACCTAGTGAATATGCTCCATCTGGGCCTCATTTGGACCTGGTGACTCTGGTTCTACCTGGGCATCATCAGGACATGGTTCCACTGCATGGCCTGCAGGTTGGCCTCACCTGGATCTGGTAACTCTGGTCCCAACCAGGGCATCATCGTGACATGTTTCCTCTGCATGGCCTGCATGTTGGCCTCACCTGGACCTGAGGAGTTGTGTTGCCACCTGGGCCTCACCCATACCTGGTGACACAGGTCCCACGTGGGCCTCACGTGGACCTGTTGAATCTTGTCCTTACCTGGTCCTCACCCGGAACTGGTAAGACTGGTCACCACCTGGAAGTCACCTGGACCTGCTGAATCTGGTCCCCATCTGGGCCTCACCCAGTCCTGGTGAATTTGTTGCCCACCTGGCCCTGATTGCTGTGGACTCCTTCTTGGCCTCACCTGGATCTGGTGACTCTGATCCTAACTGGACCTCACCCAGATCTGGTGACTCTGGTCCTCACCTGAGGACCATTATGATATGGATACTCGGTTCCACACCTGAGCCTCACCTGGACATGATGACTCTTAATCCCCTCTGGGCCTCACCCTGACATTGTGACTCTGGTCCCCATCTGGACATCACCTAGACCAGGTGAATCTGGTACCCCTCTAGGCCTCAACTAGACCTGGCGACTCTGGTCCTCAACTGGGCCTCACCGGGACCTAGTGAACATGCTCCACACCTGCGCCTCATCTGGACGTGGTGACTCTGCTTCTACCTGGGCATCTTCGGGACATGGTTACTCTATTCCCCACTGGGACTGACCTGATCCTGGTAACTCTCGTCCTGACTTTGGCCTCGCCTGTACCAGGTGACTCTGGCACCACCTGGGACTCACTTTTATCTGGTGACACTGATTCTAAGCATGACCTCACCTGACCTGGTGACTGTTGTTCCCACAAGGACCTCACCTGGACCTCATGTCTCTGGTCCCACCTGGGCCTCACCGAGACCTGGTGTCTCTGGTACCCACCTGGGTAGCATCAGGATATGGTTACCCTGTTCACTATCAGTGACCAAGCCGGACCTATTAACTCTGGTCTTCACATGGGCCACACCTGGACATGGTGACACTGGTTCCCACCTGGGACTCACCTGGGCATGGTGAGTCGGATCCCCACCTGGTCCTCACCTCTAACTGGTGATTCTCGTTCCCACATGGACATCATGTGGACCTGTTGGCTGCAGTGTTTCTAGCTTCTCATGTAACTCGTAACTGTGATCCCCACCATGGCCTCACCGGGTCCTGTTGTGTTTGGTTTCACCTGCACCTCACCTGGACCTGGTGATTCTGGTCTGCACCTGAGACTTCCCTGGATCTGGTGACTGTGGTCCCCACCTGGGATTCACCTGGATTTCGGGACTCCGGTCCCCATCTGGGCCTCACCTGGCCCTGTTGACCATGGTCCTCAACTGGGTAAATTGGGACCCGGTGACTTTGTTCCACAACTGGACCTCACCTGACCAGGTGACTCTGGTCCCCCTCTGGGTCTCACCGAGTCCTAGTGACTGTGAACCCCACTTTGGCCTGACTAGGACCTGCTGACCCTGGTTGCCACCTGCGCCTGACCTCGAACTGTTGACTCAGGTTCTTTCAAGGGCCTTTCCTGTACCTGGTGATTCTGGCCCTCACCTCGGCCTCACCTGGACGTGGTGACACTTGTCACCACCGGGGACTCACCTGGACCTGCTTACTGTGTTCCACACCTTGCCCTCCAGTAAACCTGTTTACCATGGTCCCCAAGACGGCCTCACATGGACATGATGACTCTGGAACCTCTCTGGGCCTCACCCTGACCTGGTGACTCTGGTCTCCATCTGGATGTCACCTGTACGAGGTGATACTGGTACCCCTCTGGGCCTCAACCAGATCTGGTGACTCTGGTCCTCAACTGGCCCTCAACGGGACCTAGTGAATATGCTCCATCTGGGCCTCATTTGGACCTGGTGACTTTGATCCCTCCCTGGGTATCATCGGGACATGGTTACACTGCATGGCCTACAGGTTGGACTCACCAGGACCTGGTAACTCTGGTCCCTGCATGGGCATCTTCGGGACACGTTTCCTCTGCATGGCCCAAGAGTTGGCCTCACCTGGACCTGGTGATTGGGGTTTCCAACTGAGCCACCTAGGCCGCACCCAGAATTGGTGACTCTTGTCCCCCGCTATGCCTCCCCTGTACCTGGTGCCCCATGCACCCACGTGGGCCTCACTTGGACCTGGTGAATCTGGTCCTTACCTGGTCCTCACCTGGAACTGGTAACTCAGGTCACCACCTGGGAATCACCTGGACCTGGTGAATCTGGTCCCCATCTAGGCCTCACCCAGTCCTGGTGACTTTGTTCCCCGCCTGGACCTGATTGCTGTGGACACCTTCTTGGCCTCACCTGGAAGTGGTGAGTGTGATCCTATCTTGGCCTCACCCAGATCTGGTGACTCTGGTCCTCACCTGTGGACCATTATGATCTGGATACTCCGTTCCACACCTGACCCTCACTTGGACATGATGACTCTGGATCCCCTCTGGGCCTCACCCTGACATGGTGACTCTGCTCCCCATCTGGATGTTACCTAGACCAGGTGAATCTGGTACCCCTCTAGTCCTCAACTAGACCTGGTGACACTGGTCCGCAACTGGGCCTCACTGGGACCGAGTGAATATGCTCCCCACCTGCGCCTCATCTGGACCTGGTGACTCTGGTTCTACCTGGGCATCATCGGGGCATGCTTACTCTATTCCCCACTGGGACTGACCTGATCCTTGTAACTCTGGTCCTGACTTTGGCCTCTTCTGTACCAGGTGACTCTGGCTCAACATGGGCCTCACCTGTAACTGGTGAGTCTGATCCTAAGCATGGCCTCACCTGACCTGGTGACTGTGGTTCCCATCGGGACCTCTTCTGGACCTCATGTCTCTGGGCCCACCTGGGTCTCACCAGGACCTGGTTTCTGTGGTTCCCACCTGGGTAGCATCAGGATATGGTTACACTGTTCACTAACAGTGACCCAGCCGGACATATTAACTCTGGTCTTCACCTGGGCCACACCTGGACATGGTGACACTGGTTCCCACCTGGGACTCACCTGGACATGGTGAGTCGGATCCCCACCTGGTCCTCACCTGTAACTGGTGATTTTCATTCCCACATGGACATAATGTGGACCTTGTGGCTGCAGTGTTTCTAGCTTCTCATATACCTCGTGACTCTGGTCCCCACCAGGGCCTCACCGGGACCTGGTGAGTGTGGTTGCCACCTGCACCTCACCTGGACCTGGTGATTCTGGTCTACACCTGAGACTACCCTGGATCTGGTGACTGTGGTCCCCACCTGGGCTTCACCTGGATTTGGGGACTCCGGTCTCCATCAGGGCTTCACCTGGCCCTGTTGACCATGGTCTTCAACTGGGCAAAATTGGGCCCCGGTGACTGTGTTCCACAACTGGACCTCAACTGGACCAGGTGACTCTGGTCCCCCTCTGGGTCTCACCGTGCCCTAGTGACTGTGAACCCCCTCTATGGCCTGACTTGTACCTGCTGATACTGGTTGCCACCTGCGCCTGACCTCAAACTGTAGACTCTGGTTTTTCAAAGGCCTCCCCTCGACCTGGTCATCCTGGTCCCCACCTGGGTCTCATTTGGACGTGGTGACACTTGTCAACATCGGGGACTCTCCTGGACCTGCTTACTGTGTTCCACACCTGGGCCTCAAGTAGACCTGATGATCATGTTCCCCAGGACGGCCTCACATGGACCTGTTGCCACTGCTCCCCACCGGGGCCTCACTTGTACCTGGTATCTCTGGTCCCCACCTTGACCTCATCTGGACATAGTGACTCTGGTCCCCACCTGGGCTTCACCTGGATCTGGTGACTCTGGTCCCCACCTGGACCTCTCCTGGACCTGGTGACTCTCTTTGAACATGGACCTCACCTGGATTTGGTGACTCTGGTCCCCACCTGGACCTCACCTGCATCTGGTGACTCTGGTCCTCAGTTTGGCCTCACCTGGACCTGCTGTCTCTCGTCCTCACTTTGACCTAACTCAGAACTGCTGAATCTTGCCCCACCAAGGCCGCACCCAGACCTGGTGACTCTTGTCCCCAGCTATGCCTCAATTCGATCTGATGAATCTGGTCCTCACGAGGGCCTCGTCTGGACCTTGTGACTCTTTTCCCACCTGGCATCAATGGGACATGTTTACTCTGTTCCCCACCTGGGCCTCACCTGGACATGATAACTGTGCTCCGCACTTCGGCGTCAAATTGTTCAGATGACTCTGGTCCCCCCACCAGTCCTCAATCTGGACCTGGTGACTGTGGTCCCCACCTGGGTCTCACCTGGACCTGGTGACTCTTGTTCCCACATGAACCACACCTGGACCTGGTGACTGTGGTGTTCTTGTAGACTCACATTTACCTGGTGACTCCGGTCCCCATTAGGGCCTCACCTGCAACTCGTAACTCTGGTCCCTACCTGGACATTATCGGGACACGGTTCCTCTGCATGGCCCGAAGGTTGGCCTCCCCTGTACCTGGTGAGTGGGGTTGCCACCTGGGCCTCACCCATACCGGTGACACAGGTCCCCACGTGGGCCTCACTTGGACCTGGTGAATCTGGTCCTTACCTGGTCCTCACCCGGAACTGGTAACTCTGGTCACCACCTGGGAATCACCTGGACCTGGTGAATCTGGTCCCCATCTGGGCCTCACCCAGTCCTGGTGACTTTGTTCCCTACCGGGACCTGATTGCTCTGGTTCCTTCTTGGCCTCACCTGGTACTGGTGCGTCTGATGCTATGTGGGCCTCGCCCACATCTGGTGACTCTGGTCTTCACCTGTGGACCATTATGACCTGGATAGTCTGTTCCACAACTGAGCCTCACCTGGACATGATGACTCTGGATCCCCTCTGGGCCTCACCCTGACATGGTGACTCTGGTCCCCATATGGATGTCACCAAGAGCAGGTGAATCGGGTTCTCCTCTAGGCCTCAAGTAGACCTGGGCATTCTGGTCCTCAACTGGGCCTCACCGGGACCTAGTGAATATGCTCCCCACCTGTACCTCATCTGGACCTGGTGACTCTGATTCTACCTGGGCATCATCGGGACATGGTTACTCTATTCCCCACTGGGACTGACTTGATCCTTGTAACTCTGGTCCTGACTTTGGCCTCTTCTGTCCCAGGTGACTCTGGCTCCAACTGGGCCTCACCTCTAACTGGTGACTCTGATCCTAAGCATGGCCTCACCAGCCTGGTGACTGTGGTTCCCAATGGAACCTCACCTGGACCTCATGTCTCTGGTCCCTCCTGACCCTCACCAGGACCTGGTGTCTCTGGTACCCACCAGGGTAGCATCAGGATATGGTTACACTGTTCACTAACAGTGACCCAGCCGGACCTATTAACTCTGGTCTTCACCTGGGCCAACCTGGACGTGGTGTCACTGGTTCCCACCAGGGTCTCACCTGGACATGGTGAGTCGGATCCCCACCTGGTCCTCACCTGTAACTGGTGATTCTCATTCCCAAATGGACATCATATGGACCTGGTGGATGTAGTTTTTCTAGCTTCTCATGTACCTCGTGACTCTGGTCCCCACCAGGGCCTCAGCGGGACCTGGTGTGTGTGGTTGCCACCTGTACCTCACCTGGACCTTGTGATTCTGGTCTGCACCTGAGACTACCCTGGATCTGGTGACTCTGGTCCCCACCTGGTCTTCACCTGGATTTGGGGACTCCGGTCCCCATCTGGGCCTCACCTAGCCCTGTTGACCATGGTCCTCAACTGGGCAAAATTGGGACACGGTGACTGTATTCCACAACTGGAGCTAACCTGGACCAGGTCACTCTGGTCCCCCTCTGGGTGTCACCGTGCCCTAGTGACTGTGAACCCCACTTTGGCCTGACTTGGACCTGCTGACCCTGGTTGCCACCTACGCCAGACCTCGAAGTGTTGACTCTGGTTCTTTCAAGGGCCTCCCCTGGACCTGGTGATCCTTGTCCCCACCTGCTCCTCACCTGGACGTGGTTGCTCTTGTCACCACCGGGGACTCACCTGGACCTGCTTACTGTGTTCCACACCTGGGCCTCAAGTAGACCTGTTGACCATGGTCCCAAAGCCGGCCTCACTTGGACCTGTTGCCTCTGACCCCCACCGGGGCCTCACGTGTAACTTCTAACTCTGGTCCTCACCTGGGGCTCATCTGGACCTAGTGACTATGGTCCCCACCTGGGCTTCACGTGGATCTGGTGATTCTGGTCCCCACCTGGACTTCACCTGGATCTGGTGACTCTGTTCCCCACCTGGAACTCTCCTGGACCTGGTGACTCCCTTTCCAACATGGACCTCACCTGGATCTGGTGACTCTCGTCCTCAGTTTGGCCTCACCTAGACCTGGCGTCTCTCGTCCCCACTTTGACCTAACTCAGAACACTGATTCTGGCCCCACATATGCCGCACCTAGACCTGGTGACTCTTGTCCCCAGCTATGCCTCAATTCGACCTGATGAATCTGGTCTTCATGTGGGCCTCACATGGACCTGGGACTCAGCAGGGTAGAGTGGCTCTGGTTCCCACAATGGGCTCACCTGATACTGCTGAATGTGGTCTTATTTTCTGCCTCACCAGGACCTAGAGACTCTGTTCCCCATCTGGGACTGCATGGCCCTAGTGAATCTGGTCCTCACCCAGGCATCATTGGGACCTGGATACTCTATTACATACCTGGGCCTCACTTTGACCAGCCACCTCTGGTCCCATTCTGGGCCCCAAACTAAACTGGTTAATCTGGTTCCCCCTCTGGGTCTCACCCTTACGTGGTGACTCTGGTCACCCACTTTGATCTATATGGCCCTGGTGAATCTGGACCTCAGGTGGTCCGAACCTGTATCTCGTGACTGCTCACCACCTGGGCCTCACCTGGTCTTGGTGAATTCTGTTGCCACCTGCGTCTCACCTGGACCTTGTGACTGTGGTCCCACCTGGACCTCACCTGGATCTGGTGGCTCTGGTTACCATATGGGGCTCTCCTGGACCTGGTTACTGTGGTATCCATCTGGCCTCACCTGGAACACAATGACTCTGATCCATATTTTGGCCTCTCCTGGACCTGTTGTCTCTGATCCTTACCTGGGCATCATTGGTACCTGGATACTCTCTTATATACCTGGGCCTCACCTGGACCTTTTGACTGTGGTCCCACCTGATCCTCACCTGGACGAGGTGACTGGTTCCCACAGGGACCTCACCTGGACCTGGTGACTCAGGTCCTCATTTGGGCATCATGGGACCTGGTTTCTCAGTTACACATCGGGGCCTCACCTGGACCTAGTGATTCTCGTCCCGCTCTGGGCCTCACCCTGACGTGGTGACTCTGGTCACCACCTGGATATCACCAGAATCAGTGACTCTGGTCTCCCTCTGGGACTCACCCGGAGCTGGGGACAGTGGTCCTAAACTGGGCCTCAACAGGACCTGGTGAATCTACTCCTCACTTAGGCCTCGTCTGGACATTGTGACTCTTTTCCCACCTGGCATCAATGGGACATGGTTACCCTGTTCCCCACCTGGGCCTCACCTGGACATGATAACTTTGCTCCGCACTTTGGTCTCAACTGCTCCTGATGACTCTGGTCCCCCCACTTAGGTCTCAATCTGGACCTGGTGACTGTGGTCCGCACCTGGGTCTCCCCTGGACCTGGTGACTCTAGTTCCCACATGAACCAAACCAGGACCTGGTGACTGTGGTGTTCTTGTAGACTCACATTTACCTGGTGACTCCGGTCCCACTAGGGCCTCACCTGGATCTGGAGACTCTGGCCTGCAGGTTGGCCTCACCTGGACCTGGTGAGTGGGGTTGCCACCTGGGCCTCACACATAGCTGGTTACTCAGGTCCCCACGTGGGATTCTTGGACCTGGTGAATCTGGTCCTTACCTGGTCCTCTCCCGGACCCAGGGACTCTGGTCACCACCGGGGACACACCTGGACCTGGTGAATCTGGTCCCCATCTGGGTCTCACCCAGTCCTGGTGATTTGTTCCCCACCTGGACTTGATTGCTGTGGACTCTTTTTTGGCCTCACCTGGAACTGGTGACTCTGATCCTATCTGCGCATCACGCAGACCTGGTGACCCTGGTCCTCACCTGGGCATCATTGGTACCTGGTGACTCTGTTCCACAACTGAGCCTCACCTGAACATGATGACTCTGGAAAATTTCTGGGTCTCACCCTGACCTGGTGACTCTGGACCCCATCTGGATGTCACCTGGACCAGGTGATTCTGGTACCCCTCTAGGCCTCAACCAGATCTGGAGACTCTGGTCCTCAACTGGGCCTCACCTGGACCTAGTGAATATTCTCCATCTGGGCCTCATTTGGACCTGGTGACTCTGGTCCCTACCTGGGCATCATTGGGACATGGTTCCACAGCATGGCCTGCACGTTGGCCTCACCTGGACCTGGTAATTCTGGTCCCTACCTGGGCATCATCGGGACATGGTTCCATACATGGCCTCCAGTTTGGCCTCACCTGGACCTGGTAATTCTAGTCCCTACCTGGGCATCATCGGGACATGGTTCCTCTGCATGGCCTGCAGGATGGCCTCACCTGGACCTGGTGAGTGGCGTTGTCACCTTGGCCTCACCCATGCCTGTTGACACAGGTCCCCACGTGGGCGTCAATTGGACCTGGTGAATCTGGTCCCTACCTTGTCCTCACCCGGAACTCCTAACTCGGGTCACCACCTGGGAATCACATGAACCTTGTTAATCTGGTCCCCATCTGACCTCATGCAGTCCTGGTGACTTTGTCACCCCATCTGGACCTGAATTTGTGGACTCCTTCTTGGCCTCACCTGGATCTGGTGACTCTGATCCTAACTGGGCCTCACCCAGATCTGGTGACTCTGGTCCTCACCTGGCATCATTGGTACCTTGTTACTCTGTTCCACACCTGAGCCTCAACTGGACATGATGACTCTGGAACCTCTCTGAGCCTCAGTCTGACATGGTGACTCTGCTCCCCATCTGGAAGTCACCTAGACCAGGTGAATCTGGTACCCCTCTTGGCCTCAATTTGACCTGGTGAATCTGGTCCTCAACTGGGCCTCACCGGGCCCTAGTGAACATGCTCCCCACTGCGCCTCATCTGGACCTGGTGACTCTGGTTCTACCTGGGCATCATCGGGACATGGTTACTCTATTCCACACTTGGACTGCCCTGAACCTCGTAACTCTGGTCCTGACTTTGGCCTCTTCTGTACCAGGTGACTCTGGCTCAACCTGGGCCTCACCTGTAACTGGTGACTCTGATCCTAAGCATGGCCTCACCTGACCTGGTGACTGTGGTTCTCATCGGGACCTCATCTGAAGCTCATGTGTCTAGTCCCTCCTGGGCCTCACCAGGACCTGGTGTCTCTGGTATCCACTGGGTAGCTTCAGGATATGGTTACACTGTTCACTATCAGTGACCCACCCGGACCTATTAACTCTGATCTTCACCTGGGCCACACCTGGCCATGCTGACACTGGTTCCCACCTGGGTCTCACCTACACATGGTGAGTCGGATCCCCACATGGTCGTCACCTGTAATTGGTGATTCTCGTTACCACGTGGAAATCATGTGGACCTGGTGGCTGCAGTGTTTCTAGCTTCTCATGTGCCTCGTGACTCTGGTCCCCACGAGGGCCTCACCGGGACCTGGTGAGTGTGTTTGCCACCTGCACCTCACCTGGACCTGGAGATTCTGGTCTGCACCTGAGACTACCTGGATCTGGTGACTGTGGTCCCCACCTGGGCTTCACCTGGAATTGGGGACTCCGGTCCCCATCTGGGCCTCACCTGGCCCTGTTGACCATGGTCCTCAACTGGGCAAAATTGGGACCAGGTGACTCTGTTCCACAACTGGACCTCACCTGGACCAGATGACTCTGGTCCCCCTCTGGGTGTCACCGTGCCCTAGTGACTGTGAACCCCACTTTGGCCTGACTTGGACCAGCTGACCCTGGTTGCCACCTGCGCCTGACCTCGAACTGTTGACTCTGGTTCTTTCAAGGGCCTCCCCTGGACCTGGTGATCCTGGTCCCCACCTGGGCCTCACCTGGACGTGGTTACTCTTGTCACCACCGGGGACTCACCTGGACCTGCTTACTGTGTTCCACACCTGGGTCTCAATTAGACCTGTTGACCATGGTCCCCAAGCCGGCCTCACATGGACCTGTTGCCTCTGATCCCCACCGGGGACTCACTTGTACCTGGTAACTCTGGTCCTTACCTGGGCCTCATCTGGACCCAGTGACTCTGGTCCCCTTCCTGGGCTTCACCTCGATCTGGTGACTCTCTTCCCCACCGGGACTTCACGTGGATCTGGTGACTCTGGTCCCCACATGGACCTCTCCTGGACCTGGTGACTCTTTCCAACATGGACCTCACCTGGATCTGGTGACTCTGGTCTTCAGTTTGGCCTGCCCTGGACCTGGTGTCTCTCGTCCCCACTTTGACCTAACTCAGAATGCTGCATCTTGCCAAACCGAGGACGCACCCAAACCTGGTGACACTTGTCCCCAACTATGCCTCAATTCGACCTGATGAATCTGGTCCTCACGTGGGCCTCACATGGACCTGGGACTCAGCTGGATAGAGTGACTCTGGTTCCCACAATGGCCTCACCTGATACTGGTGACTGGGTTCTTTTTCTATGGCTCACCAGGACCTAGTGATTCTGTTCCCCATCTGAGCCTGCATGGCCCTAGTGACTCTGGTCCTCACCCAGGCATCATTGGGACCCGGATAATCTATTCCCCACCTGGGCCTCACTTTGACCAGGGACCTCTGACCCATTCTGTGCCTCAAACTAAACTGGTTACTCTGGTTCCCCCTCTGGGCCTCACCCCTACCTGGTGACTCTGGTCACCCCTTGGGCTTCACTTGGGCATGGTGAATCTGGTCCTTAGCTGTTCCGCACCTGGATCAGGTGACCGGTCGCTACCTGGGCCTCACCTGGACTTGGTGAAACCTGTTGCCACCTGCGCCTCCCCTGGGCCTTGTGACTGTGGTCCCACCCAGACATCACCTGGATCTGGTGGCTCTGGTTCCCATATGGGGCTCTCCTGGACCTGGTTCCTGTGGTCTCCGTCTGGCCTCACCTGGAACACAATGACTCTGAACCATATTTGGGCCTCTCCTGGACCTGTTGACTCTGGTCCTTACCTGGGCATCATTGGTACCTGGATACTCTCTTATATACCTGGGCCTCACCTGGACCTGGTGACTCTGGTCCCACCTGGGCCTCACCTGGACGAGGTGACTGGTTCCCACAGGGACCTCACCTGGACCTGGTGACTCAGGTCCTCTTATGGGCATCATGGGACCTGGTTTCTCAGTTCCACATCGTGGCCTCACCTTGACCTAGTGATTCTCGTCCCGCTCTGGGCCTCACCCTGACGTGGTGACTCTGGTCCTCACCTGGATATCACCAGAACCGGTGACTCTGGTTCCCCTCTGGGACACACCCTGAGCTGGGGACACCGGTCCACAATTGGGCCTCAATAGGACCTGGTGAATCTCCTCCTCACTTAGGCCTTGTCTATACCTTGTGACGCTTTTCCCACCTGGCATCAATGGGACATGGTTACTCTGTTCCTCACCTGGGCCTCACCTGGACATGATAACTTTGCTCCACACTTTGGCCTCAGCTGGTCCTGATTACTCTGGTCCCACCACCTATGCCTTCTTCTGGACCTGGAGACTGGTCCCCACCTGGGGCACACCTGGACCTGGTGACTCTCGTTCTCACATGATCCACACCTGGACCTGGTGCCTGTGGTGTTCTTGTAGACTCACATTTACCTGGTGACTCCGGTCCCCACTAGGGCCTCACCTGGATCTGGTGACTCTGGCCTGCAGGTTGGCCTCACCTGGACTTAGTGAGTGTGTTTGCCACCTGTGTCTCACCCATACCTGGTGACTCAGGTCTCCACGTGGGCCTACTGGACCTGGTGAATCTGGTCCTTACCTGGTCCTCTCCCAGACCCGGGGACTCTGGTCACCACCTCGGCCTCACCTGGACCTGGTGAATCTGGTCCCCATCTGGGCCTCACCCGGTCCTGGTGACTTTGTTCCGCACCTGGACCGGATTGCTGTGGACTCTTTCTTGGACTCACCTGGAACTGGTGACTCTGATCCTATCTGCGCGTCACCCAGACCTGGTGACTCTGGTCCTCTCCTGGGCATCGTTGGTGTCTGGTTACTCTGTTCCACACCTGACCCTCACCTGGATGATGACTCTGGAACCTCTCTGGGCCTCACCCTGACCTGGTGACTCTGGTCCCCATTAGGATGTAACCTGGACCAGGTGATTCTGGTACCCCTCTAGGCCTCAACCAGATCTGGTGACTCTGGTTTTCAACTGGACCTCACCTGGACCTAGTGAATATGCTCCATCTGGGCTTCATTTGGACCTGGTGACTGTCGTCCCTACCTGGGCATCATCGGAACATGGTTCCACTGCATGGCCTGCGGGTTGACCTCACCTGCACCTGGTAACTCTAGTCCCTACCTGGGCATCATCGGGACATATTTCCTCTGCATGGCGTTCAGGTTTTCCTCACCTGGACCTGGTGACTCTCGTTCCCACATGAACCACACCAGGATCTGGTAACTGTTTTGTTCTTGTAGAATCACTTTTAACTGGTGACTTCAGTCCCCACTAGGGCCTCACGTGAATCGGGTGACTTGGCCTGCAGGTTGGCCTCACATGGACCTGGTTAGTGGGGATGCCACTTGGGCCTCACCCATACCTGGTGACTCAGGTCTCCACGTGGGCCTCTTGGACCTGGTGAATCTGGTCCTTACCTGGTCCTCTCCCAGACACGGGGACTCTGGTCACCACCTGGGCCTCACCTGGACCTGGTGAATCCGGTCCCCATCTGGGCCTCACTCAGTCCTGGTGACTTTGTTCCCCACCTTGACCTCATTGCTGTGGACTCTTTCATTGCCTCACCTGGACCTGGTGACTCTGATCCTATCTGCGTGTCACCCAGACCTGGTGACTCTGGTCCTCACCTGGGCATCATTGGTACCTGGTGACTCTGTTCCCCAGCTGAGCCTCACCTGGACATGAGGCTCTGGACTCTCGAACCACTCTGGGCCTCACCCTGACCTGGTGACTCTGGTCCCTATCTGGATGTCACCTGGACCAGGGGATTCTGGTACTCCTCTGGACCTCAACCAGTTCTGGTGACTGTGGTCCTCAACTGGGCCTCACCTGGACCTAGTGAATATGATCCATCTGGGCGTCATTTGGAACTGGTGACTCTGGTCCCTACGTGGGCATCATCGGTAGATTGATCCACTGAATGGCCTGCAGGTTGGCCTCAGCTGGACCTAGTAACTCTGGTCCCTACCTGGGCATCATCGGGACTCGCTTCCTCTGCATGGCCTGCAGGTTGGGCTCACCTGGACCTGGTGAGTGGGGTTGCCACCTGGGGCTCACCCATACCTGGTGACACAGGACCCCACGTGGGCCTCACTTGGACCTGGTGAATCTGGTCCTTACCTGGTCCTCACCCGGAACTCGTAACTCTGGTCACCACCTGGCTTCACCTGGACCTGGTGAATCTGGTCATCATCTGGGCCTCACCCAGTCCTGGTGACTTTGTTCCCCACCTGGACCTGAGTGCTGTGGACTCCTTCTTGGCCTCACCTGGAACTGGTGACTCTGATCCTAACTGGGCCTCACCCAGATCTGGTGATTCTGG